>NC_136506.1:68407934-68522934 GCF_053919585.1 Euprymna scolopes
ATGGTGGGGATGCGGCGTCTAGCGTAAGGTTCATTAGGGATGAAAAAGATTAAGAGGAATTATAGAGACTTGGGGGAAGCTTTTATGAATTCTAAATAAATAAGGTGAAGCTTATATATAGTATGATATATAAGAACATAGATTGTCTTTAACATAGTATTGGGATTAACAGGTAAATGTGTTATGGTTGAATAGGGGGTGTAATGTTGCTGTGTTGTGATTTATTTCAACGGTTTATGGGGTTTCTATTTTCTATGGAGCGGGTAATTTTTTATTAATTTGGTGGTGGGGGGCGTTATGTAAGGATGTAAAACTGGAAGGTAATATGCTGCAATATATTTATAAGTTTCTACTGTTATGATATATGGAGTATGATCATAAGGGGGCGGTTGGAGATTAGGGTGGCAATGCCTATGAGTGCGTCTAACTGGATGTAAAAGGTTAAGTATACATATTGATGTTAAAATGGGGGAGTGAGAGAACCGTAGCTACCCATGAGAGTGGTAAAAATATACCAAATAATAGTAGGGTAATTATAGTAGATATTATAACCTAGATTTGAACACAGTTGAACTACTCCAGCATTGAACAATGTCCATCATAAGAGCCTCCGCTAAAAAAAAATACAGTTTTTCGCCAACCAAATTAGGTGGAATAAAATCCACCAGACAAAAACATTCACGAAAGACCAGCCCCAAAAAATATTTGGAGAAATATGGAAATTTAAAGGACTGCTATAAACTATACTTTTGGATCTCTCGGAGATTAATACTACTACATAAGCAGTTATGGCGATTCGATGGACCTGTACCTCGTGTTCATAAACGAAAAAGTATGTATTCAACTCTCTAGGCCTGGCCTGTCTATATAAACATAAATCTATGGCCTTCTAATCGAACTTCTGGAAATTTGAAGTTTTAAGTGGACGCTTGAAATTTACCGTCCCCAGTGAAGCAATCCTTTAATTTAAACCCACGGGCCTTTGTTCACCGAGCATTTACGCTTTCCCGGCTTATTATACATCCATTTTTTAAATACGGATATATGTATGTGTATGCGTATATATGTATGTGCATATATATATTCTCTATTTTACTTTATTTATACGAGTCCACTCACCCCTCACCCCTAAACCCCATTTCCTGCTATTTTAACTCCCCTCCCACTTGTCTGTATCCTTTTCTTTTACGCACCCATAACATTATTATTATTGGTAATGATTGTGGTAATGTTTGGAAGTGGTGGTAGAAGCATTATAATTATTATTACTGCAGTGTTTTTTACGCTATTACTATTGTTATTATTATTATTACTGTTTTTATCATCATTATTATAAGTATAATTGATATCATTATTATCACTCCCGTAATTTCACCATAATTGCTACTATTATCTCCATCTAACTGTCATTAACAGTAATTTGGAATTTAATTTTATCACAACTATTGGTAACATTATATTTAATGTTTAAATTTAATTTTTACTTTTAATTTTGCCTTTATTTTTATTTTATTTATTTTATTCTATTATCTTAATATTATTATTTTTTTCATATTTAATTGTTTTTCACAAAAATTTTGTTTTCATATTTAATTTTATATCTAATTTATGTCCAACTTTATTATTACTACTATTATTATAATTGTCATTACTATTATCTTCCGCACTATCATAATTACCCCACTATTATTTGGTATATTTTTACCACTCTCATAAGTAGCTATGGTTCTCTCACTCCCCCATTTTAGCATCAATATGTATACTTAACCTTTTACATCCAGTTAGACGCACTCATAGGCATTGCCACCCTAATCTCCAACCGCCCCCTTATGATCATACTCCATATATCATAACAGTAGAAACTTATAAATATATTGCAGAATATTAACTTCCAGTTTTACATCCTTACATAACGCCCCACACACCAAATTAATCAAAAATTACCCGCTCTAAGAAAATAGACACCCCATAAACCGTTAAAATAAATCACCACACAGCAACATTACACCCCCTATTCAACCATAACACATTAACCTCTTAATCTCAATACAATGGTAAAGACAATCTATATTCTTATATATCATACTACATATAATAAGCTTATCCTTATTTATTTAGAATTCATAAAAGCTTCCCCCAAGTCTCTATAATTCCTCTTAATCTTTTTCATCCCTAACGAACCTTACGCTAGACGCCGCATCCCCACCATGCTACCTAGCACCTTCTCTACTCTTCTGATGAGAAGCGTTGGGCTTCGAAATGCCCTGGCATAAAGAGTCCCTTCTATCCCCCAAATTTTGCCTGTATTCCATTATTCAATAAATGATCCATTCTATATCTACCTATATATAGTTTTGTGCCTTCATTTCATTCTCTTGTTGTCCTATTGTATAAGCTCCAATAATTATTATTGAGCTTGGCATTATCCGGATAAGTCTCCTTTTGTGGAATTGATCTTTCTCTTTTCTCTTTTACTTAAAGCTCTCTCTCTCTCTCTCTCTCTCTCTCTATATATATATATATATATATATATATATATATATATATATATATATATATATATATATATATATATATATATAATTGCCTTGTTCCTTAAAATATTTCTGAAAGAACTTTTTGCATGAATTGTTTCCATATTAAGATTCTTATATTACTTTTTTTATATTTTATGACTAAAACCTATAAATCTTTAGTTTCATCTTATGCACTAACCAGCAAATGCATAGAAATGTTAAGATCTAGCATTTATATCTAACTATTTTTTAAGTTTTCCTCTGATGAGTAGAATTAGCATTCTTTGAAATTCCGCGGCTTAAGGATTATCTAACACACAAGTTTTGGAGTACTCTGCCGAATAAAAAAAAAACTAATTGTAAACTTCTATTTTACATCTTTGTTTTAATATATATATATATATATATATATATATATATATATATATATATATATATATAGGTTATAAAATATATATGGCGATTAAGCTACACTGAATATTCCGCATTTCATCCATTCTAGGACTCTTCAGGCTTATGAACGATTTTTGTTGTTGTCTGTCGTTTTTATATACGCACCTGCTATTGAGATTTTAGTTAGCCAATCAGCTTTCTAGTGTCCACTGCACCCTTCTTATCAGCCAATGAGCATGCATTTACCGGTCAAAGGCCTATTTGATCTCTGGTTGACCTGTTCCTTCATGTGGGCTCTATTTAGCCTGGACATCTAGTTCACAATACATTGTACTCTAAATTGCACTGTAGAGAACTTGCTGTTGATTTTATAAAATTATTTTTTATAGTTAATGGTTTGAATTAAAGTTTAAAATGACAAAAGTAAAGTACCATGGTTCAATTGTGCTCTAAACACACATTCATTTCGAACGAACGCCTGTCATATCAAATAACTGTTGTTTTTATATGTCGGGCCTTTCGACTTGTGTAGTAATAAAACTTATCAGATGCACCTGTGATGTTAGGCGGTGTAAGGTGTTAACGATGGTCAAAATAGGCTTTTTCTTTCTTTCATCGGATTCTTTCGATTATCGATACTTCTCGGAGACATTCTCATACAATGCATGTCTAAGAACATTGTTTGTCACATGGAATACCTTTTTGTGAACTTTCACTAAAATCGGCCCAACCGTTTTGGATTCCATAGAAAACAAACACACACAAAGTTCTTCATATATATATATATATATATATATAGTCATCCACATACAGTACTGTTTCGCTGTATCACAGCTCATCAGTGCGGCTAGACAGGCAACTATCTCAAGCCAGGATTGAAACCCGACCGCTCGTACGACAGTCAAGGGTTCTAACTATTACGCTAATTGGCTGCTGCTGTGTGGACTGTGAATTAACGATGTTTTGACATCGTCCAAAATACTTAAACACGATTTCTTTACACAAAAAGCATCGCTTAATAGGCTAGTGATAATTCGTGTATCAGTTCTCAATATGCTCAACTCAATAAATAAAAATTTACAGAATGAAATTTTGTAAACTTAAAGTGGATATAAAAATATTAATACTTCTATATTATAGGAAAGTTTTGACCATGAGAAAATGCTCCATATTGGAGATAGAGAATCGGTATATGGAGGAAGTTAAAATTTTGCACTTGTATTTTACAACGTATATTATGCGAAACAAGGGCTACAGTTAAAAAATGAATATTTCCTTATTCCAACTGTTTCGAATAATAATGTATCCTTTGTTTCGAATAATAAATGCTGCAAAATATAATTTGCAAAATTTTAACTTCCTTTATCTATCTCTATGTGTGTGTGTGTGTGTGTGTGTGTGTGTGCATGGGGAGAGAACTCTTTCTGAATCTCAGTGTGTGTGGGGGGGGGGGGCTAGCTCATACCGAATATAAATATAGCAGAAAATTACAACAATGCCGGAGTAAACCGTGTTTTTAGGGGGCGCAAATTAGCAAATAACATGTTAGACAACTCTGTAACCAGAAATGAATTCAGAAAATATATCCTCCACTCCCAATAAAAATAAAAAAAGCTTAATTATTGTTTTTCCTTAGTTCGTAAGAAATGATAATAATTATTTATGAAGCATAGTATGGCGGCTATATGCAAATGCCGAGCCGTGTGCGAAGTGACTTCACCACAAGGAAAGAGAAAAATTATAAAAAGAACGTGTGCGCAGACCGACGAAAAGGTTCGAGTGGAGAGAATTACAATTCCGTTTTATTCGAGAAAGTGTC
Source organism: Euprymna scolopes (assembly GCF_053919585.1). NCBI lineage: Eukaryota > Metazoa > Mollusca > Cephalopoda > Sepiida > Sepiolidae > Euprymna > Euprymna scolopes. The sequence goes on from NC_136506.1 coordinate 68,412,663, forward strand.
CTGAAATAAATGTCGCTATTACAAAAAAAGTGAGTAGAGTTATTACTTGTCTTCTTTTCCTTGCGACGTACTCTTCTACAACGTGTTGGGTCCTGAGTATCTACACGCTATCCCGTGTGTGCAAACATGTGTAATGTTACATGTACATATGAAGCTGTAATTCTATGACTTTATATGAATTGCGATAAGTAACAAAATACAATTTTCATCCATTTCGACTGAAAATATACAACAAGAACAACAACAACAACAACAATAATAATAATAATAATAATAATAATAATAATAATAATAATAATAATAATAAACTAATAGGAACAAACCACATCAAAGGATAACACCAGAAAAAGATCGATGGGAAATCAGAGAAAAAACTAATTGCGGAAAGAAGCTTAAGCGGCAAATAAGGTGAAAACTAACAGATAACAATGGAGGGGCAAAACGAATTTGACTACTATGGAAAAAGAAAACCTAAATAAGCAATACGAAAAACTAAATCTAAATATACTCGCTGAAGAGGAAAACTTTATAAAGATACACATCTGAATGAACAGCACAAACAAAATCGCAACTTTGAAAAAAATGTTTGAGTAATGTTTCATCCAAGAATTATAAATCGCAGTTCTAAGGGGAATTTATGAAAGATAAAATGGAGAGGGATATCAAATTAAAAAAATAATAAAGAATATCTTTGAAAATGGACACCTTCCCACTTTCAGCCATGTTTAATGTGATGAAGTAAAACCACCACAGCTAGAATGAGTTCGACAAGAACTAAAAAGAGTATTTAATGTATACCTTGTAGTTTTGATTAAATAGAAATAGTATTTAAGTGTATTATTCTATAAAATATTGGTGTATATACTCGTATATCTTTAAGATGTCCGGATGGTTGGGAGGCAGGTTATTGGTCTCTAGTTTCTTGTCACTGTCTTTTAACGTACTACTTCCATTTGTCATTCACTCTGGTATGTCTCTTTCATTTATACATTGTCTCAGGTTTTTCGTTAACTTTTGATATAGTTTTCTACAAATTTTAAACCAGTATCTATGTATTTTAGCATGACTGAGCGTTTTCCAGTTGGACATTTTTCTTAGTTTGTTCTTGATTGTTTCGTAATTAATTTCGAATTCTATCCCTGTTTCAATTTCCTGAAGATCTTCTTTCATGCTTTTAAATCGATCAATATTTCTGATGGTGTATGGTCAGCTTTTCCATACATTACCTCAGAAAATGTTTATTTCTGTCGTACCATGTTGTATTGTTTTTAATTCTTTCCGCGTTGTTTTCAAAGCTAATCGTAATTAAAAAAAAGAAGAAAATGGAACACGGATTTACTTTCCACAACCGTGTAATTCTCACTTCCCTTTTTTGTCCTCTAGTTCTCACATTCAATGAGTGATATTTATTACAAAGGGAGAAGAATTGCTGTTTTCTGGATTTTTTATCGTTGGCTGTTTTTTTTTTATCTTGGAGGAGCATGTCTTTTTTTTTCTTTTAGTTTCTTTGCATCAAGTATCTTCATGCTTTGTCTGATGCAATTCCCATATTTAAAAAAATGCCAGGAAAACTTTGTATTTTAATTTTGGTTCCGCTTGATATTATTTTTGAAAAGTTTTTGAAAAAATATTTTTAACAAATAGTTTTAATTTAAATTTCATCAAGTCAGTCTCTTTTTTCATTTAATTATCATTTTATTCTTTTTCACCAAAAAACAAGACGTATTGCCACGTGGTTGTATGAGGTTATTATTTGGAATCATGTCTAACAGAGGATTATGGGGAGTTGATTCGCGAAATGTCTGTTCACATTACATTTAAATGTCTGCATGTCAGTACAGTCATGAAAGTAAGAAACAGAGAGGGAATTCCAAAGTTGAGCAGTGAGAAGGAAAAACGATTAGAATAGAAAGCTTTCTGACATCATCAGACCTACACAGTGAAGGAGTGGAATTTTGCTGCGTGTCGGGTTGGCCAGAAGTTATTGAAGTAAACAGTTATTAAACTATTAATTAATTGTTTTGACTGTAATTTCGTTTTTATCTCTATTTATAATCTGATCGTATAGCTGTGTGGCAATAAGTTATTGAAAGATATGCCATTAAGTCGTAAATAAGTTATACGCTATCCAATATGACTGCCCAATACCTACAACTACATAATTAGGAAACGGCTCTTAAACCTGGCATAAAAATATCGGACAAGGAGAAATTAGCAACCCTAGTTTATGTCAGTTTCTCTAATGACGCACTCCTAAACAGAGATGAGAGGAGATAAACTAAACGTGGAAGTGTTATATACTACATGAAGAGAAATTGAAATCTTAAGAATATCTCCATTATTCCAGTAAATTTTGGTTGATCCGCCCTTTTAAATAACTAAATCCTCCCCAAGTTCTACCATTAACTCATCATAATTGATTTTTTTCACAAACTACCTAACACTTATTAACTGTTTGCCTTGAGTCACCTCCTGGCCTTGATAAGTGGTGACTTAAAAAAAAGGAGCAACCAGACTCATAAAAGAAGAAGAAAAAAAAATACCTTGCGAATATAGCGGGTGATCATCTTTCCGAAGAGATTCCAACAATTTTACTTAAATGGACGGTTAGAATCCCGAAAAGAGATCTATCGGTTGAAATATATAAGACAGCAGGTGATTATCTGGCAGCAGATAGGATAACACATCCGCAATAAATCAACGAGAAGAGAAAATGGAAAAACAAACAATATCCATTCTTGTATATATTAAAACTAGCCTTTTCCAGCTGTTTGGAGGTGTGTTGAGCAAAAATAGAAAAAGAAAAGTGGTAGTAGTCAGGCAGGCTCGAACCCGTGATGCGAAGGTGGAAAAAAGTGAAAGAAAATCTGACGTATTATCGCGACCGGAAGCTCGGAACGTTAAAATTATGCAAAGTCAATCCAACCGATACGATGACTTGCAAACATGTCTCGCAAAAAAATGGACCTCTTCATGTAGAAAACTGCTCAGTTCAGGGTGAAGAAATTAATGTTTTGGCCAATGTTTCGATGTTTGTCGTTCGAGATGTCGAGCTTCAAAATGATACCGATCTCGTGAAAACCCGTCGCCTCTGTCAAATATTTTAGGCAGACACACACACATACATACGTACATACATTTAAACATACAGGTAAGATTTATATTATATATATCTTTAGGAATTGTAATATAATATTTGCAGATCATGTACTAATAATTAAATACACAAATTCAATAGTATAAATAAAAGTATTTTAAATAAGTCCCTAATTATTTATTTCTAAACAAGGGCGAAGTTTTATTTTTCTACTGTTTACTTATCTCCCACTGCAAGAACTTAGACACCTTGGTCGGGAAGTGGGATTGAAAAGTCAGCGACCCCAAGAATGCAAACACATTCTATTAAAACAATTCGTGTCGGGAATTAACTGAGCTCTCCGACTCAGTAATTCATTTGCAAGAAATTCGTTTATTTGCAAGTTTTCATTAAAACCTCGCGGCCACCTGTTTAATCATCTGGATAGTTAAACGGAAAAATAAGAAACAAATAAACGAAAGTATATTTTGATGTAGTGCGTCATTATTGCGTTCCCGTCTAAAAGTGTCCTTTTTAAAATAAATCAAAATATAATTACACTTCATTGGCAGTTTCTCCGCAGTTATTAGCTGACACGCACACACACACACACACACGCACACACACACACACATATATAATGAAACTTCGTCAGGTTCTGTGGTCGATAAAGAGTTAGTCTGACAAAAGCTAACCCATTAATTTTGATTCGTGTTACTAGCAGCCTGGAAAAGTGATAGTGCTTAACACGTAACAAAATGTCGACGCAAACAGATTATATTTTAGATTCGGCTGTAAGGCTTTTAAGAACCTCATAAATTATTTGTGTCATGGCATCACTAACCGTTTGTCGACTTCCCTTTCTCAAATCAGAGTTTATAAACTTCGATTAGTGAGTCATAAATTCATTGCGTTTTGCTAGAAGATTATTTTACAAGCATGTTAGTGTAATAAAATTCCGGATTGGAAGTATTATAATACTTGAAGTATGCAATTTTCGAGCAATTCGTCCTAAATAGCTGAGATAACACCGGCTCGATAGAAAGTCAGTTCTAAGGGGCGCCACTTCATCGGAGCCGTTAAGGCCGCAAAAAGTTGTGTAATCAACTGTCAACCCTAAAAGCCTTTAAATTTCACTGAAACTAGAAAAAAAAGTTCTCAAATTGTTCGTTTTCTTTATTAGCTTATCTTTATCGAAACTTTAGCACGGAGACGATAGATTGGAGGTGAAGTCAGGCACTTGCCATGAAAATAACGATAGAGCAAAGACAAGCTCGTGACGTCTCCTCTGTGAGAAAGAGATTGCAGGAAAGAGAAAAGGCCGGTGCCCGGAAAACTCGTCCCGATAAAACTCGTCTCCGGAAAACCCATACCCAGAAAACTCGTACCCGGAAAACTCGTACCCAGAAAACTCGTACCCGGAAAAATCCCCCTTAGGAAAACTAGTCCCTTATTGAATAAATATCGATTGAAAACATATTTTATTACCGTTCTTGAAGGAGATATTGTTTTTTAAAGTGACTATTTCCGGGTACGCGTTTTCCGGAGATGAGTTTTCCGGAGACGAGTTTTCCTAAATTCGAAAAGAGCATTACCTACTAGGTTTCGAAGCCGGTTTGGATCTCTATCGAGGCACGACAGGACGCGTCGAACAGCTCTTTCCCAGATGTGGCAAACGTTTTCTAATTTAGGACGTTACTGGCTCTTATACAGAGAGAGGATTGCATTGGCATTTATATACCAACTTAAGCGCTAGAGTGATCCAACCATTTTTCCAGCGATCTTGGCAACAGATTTTATGCATGTTTTTCCCCCTCCTTCAGGTGTATTTTGTCGAACTCGAGAATGTTTCTGTCGAACTCTGGAATTTGGACGGAATTTCGAACGGAACCTTTTATTTAATTCCTGGAGACTGCATGCTCTCGTTTCGTTAACCAAAAATACAATTGCGAATTACTGACGATCTCAATTGAATCATGACTGATTATCTATGAAACTACCCCCATTAAATGGTTAATAAAATGTGTATTTTTTGTTTTACAATCCAACTATAATTAACACAAATAAACTTTATTTTATTACCAGCATTGTCCATCAGGTTTGTGTTTTGGATTTAGATTATTCTTCGTTATATCATCGTTCAATGATATAAGGGTCACTTTACTGATCGTTTCATACGTATATGGTTCGGCCTTGAATAGATTTCACCATTACTGATCCTTAATCCGTCAAATTTAATGTGTGTTTTTCTCAACGATAATACCTATCAATGTCTGCAATTGTTGGATTGCATGTAATATTTATGATACTATAGATTATATTTTCTTTTTCTAAATTGTAGAATTGGTCAGCATTTTTTCTCTTATGAATGTTTTATTAAATAGCAGTGACTTTTTTTTTCATTTGGCGGGCCAATGTTCGAACGTTCTGTTCGAGTATAAAAAGAAAGTTGCCATAATCACGATTCTTTTCGACTTCCATGAGTCGTCTTCAGGCGAGTGATTAATTAAAAATTGCGTTTAGTTAATTTATTGAAAAAGCTAATTAAAATTGTTTAAAATCGTTAAAAGCACTTATGCGTGCCCTCCCACCTCATATTGAGCCTGATTGATGGTCGTCTGTTTATGCCAATCAGAAGGGGTTCCATAAATATATCAGAATAAGAGATATATTTTTTTATTGTCTTGTCGTTCTTGATGAAACCAGGATGTGTTCGGAAACGACGACCTGATCAATTGAAAGTTCAAGGTATTACATATTAGATACCATACATCAGTAGCGCTTAAGTTAGCTTGTGGGATTTTTACAAGGGCCAAATTTAGTGCACGTCAAGATAATCTTAATATGCAAACATAATCGTTCCCATAGATAGGTGATGTGAAGTTGAGGCAGTGGCGGAGACAAAACAATGTAGGCAAAAGAAACATAAGGATAACATTACGTTTTCGAATGAAGATGAACTAAGGTTATGAGATCAGCCTTACGATGGAAGCAATGCGAAAGAGACACCACCAAGAATGTAAAATAACTTCAGCGAAGTTTACTTCGATGATTTTGTCTGTGCATACCACTCATTAATGCAACTTAGTAAGTTAAGTAAACAATAACATGAGTACATTTCTATCAGTTCATTTTCTCCAAATAAATCTCGTAAAAAACTCAGCGAAAGTATCCCTATGTCTTTCCTACAGGAAAAGAGTGTTATTCGTATTAGTTAAACAGACGAGATCATCGATGCCAGCTCATAAAACTCGGGGAGAGAAACAGCGTTAAACAAGACGATAAAAGACACGTATAAACACGGCGTGTATGGATAAAGCTGTTTGTTTGTTATTGAAAATGTTACAAACGGACATAGACGATAACGATCTGGAATGATCATCAAGCATGGAATTTTATATCAATGCGAGTTATCTACCCTTTCTTTGAAACCATCAATCGCTTTTGTAATAATATAGCATTATACACGTTTACACACAGGACCCACACGTTGTATGCAGTCTACGTCGCAAAGGAGACCAAGACAAAGAATAACCCGAACTCACCTTTTCGTAACAACGATATTTATTTCCTCATTCTCTCGCCATGTGAGACTTCTCGTTTCGGCTTTGGCATCTCTAACGGGATCTCCTTCTAGAACCTGCTCTCGAGCATCATCTACGTCTCTAACGTAATTGTACTTTCTAATGTGTTCTTTCTTAATTTTATGGCTTTTTTCTTTACCGGTAATGTCATTTTGCATGCATTTGCATACCCGCGTCTACGCTCTATTACGATAGTGACTTAACGATTATCATATATCTTAACGATTATCATATATCTTAACGATTATCATATATCTTAACGATTATAATATATCTTAACGATTATCATATATCTTAACGATTATCATATATCTTAACGATTACCATATATCTTAACGATTATCATATATCTTAACGATTATCATATATCTTAACGATTACCATGTATCTTAACGATTATCATATATCTTAACGATTATCATATATCTTAACGATTATAATATATCTTAACGATTATCATATATCTTAACGATTATCATATATCTTAACGATTATAATATATCTTAACGATTATCATATATCTTAACGATTCTCATATATCTTAACGATTACCATATATCTTAACGGTTATCATATATCTTAACGATTACCATGTATCTTAACGATTATCATATATCTTAACGATTATCATATATCTTAACGATTATCATATATCTTAACGATTATCATATATCTTAACGATTATAATATATCTTAACGATTATCATATATCTTAACGATTATCATATATCTTAACGATTACCATGTATCTTAACGATTATCATATATCTTAACGATTACCATGTATCTTAACGATTATCATATATCTTAACGATTATCATATATCTTAACGATTATCATATATCTTAACGATTATCATATATCTTAACGATTCTCATATATCTTAACGATTATCATATATCTTAACGATTATCATATATCTTAACGATTATCATATATCTTAACGATTCTCATATATCTTAACGATTACCATATATCTTAACGATTATCATATATCTTAACGATTATCATATATCTTAACGATTATCATATATCTTAACGATTATCATATATCTTAACGATTATCATATATCTTAACGATTATAATATATCTTAACGATTATCATATATCTTAACGATTATCATATATCTTAACGATTATCATATATCTTAACGATTATCATATATCTTAACGATTACCATATATCTTAACGATTATCATATATCTTAACGATTACCATGTATCTTAACGATTATCATATATCTTAACGATTATCATATATCTTAACGATTATCATATATCTTAACGATTATCATATATCTTAACGATTACCATATATCTTAACGATTATCATATATCTTAACGATTACCATGTATCTTAACGATTATCATATATCTTAACGATTATAATATATCTTAACGATTATCATATATCTTAACGATTATCATATATCTTAACGATTCTCATATATCTTAACGATTACCATATATCTTAACGATTCTCATATATCTTAACAATTATCATAAATTTTAACGATCAGGATCACTATTGATCTTCAAAAAAATTGAAAAAGCTCCTTTATTTTCTTCCGTCTGCCTAACATCAAATTTCATTTCCATGAACAAAGAAGTGCGCATCTGTGGAACACATTACCATAGAATAGTTTCCAAGCAGTCTACAACATAGTCGTTTTCAAATCCAATGTCAATATATGATTGTCACACACTGTTCCTATCAATAATCAAACTTATTCATTTCATTCATTATTTTCAAGCTTCTCATAATATTATTCCTCATCCACCAATCTTGTTATCCCTTATCCTTGAGTAGCTTTGGCCTTTATAAGCGATTACTCATTTGGAAAAGAAAAATACAGCTTGCTAACTGCGTTGATATTTCATTTGATTCTGTTATGTCGCTTTTGTTTTGTTCGGTTTTCAGCATGTCTGGATCGTTTCATCTAAATAGGGACCTTTACGCCCGGTTCGCTCTCGCTGACATATAAGTGATATTTTATTTTTAAGTTTTTGATAAAGGCCAATTTTTTTAAGGTATAAAATGATAATGTGGAGGTAAATTTTATCAAATAAATACTTTATATTTTTATAGAAATTATTTCTCGTCGTTACAAAAACAGCGCAATCAGAATTTGTTTAACAGTGAGCAGGATGTGGCATGATATATAAGTGGCTTAATTTTCTTTTTCAACCGATATACGTAGTTTAGATATGCATAGTAATTTTTATTCCTTCTAGTGTCGTTTCTACTCTTCCGGTTTTAGTTGCAGCATTTTGTTCTTGTTTTTAAATTTTTGGCATGATTTCATATACTTTGTTATTGGAAAATTAATTCCCGTAAATTTGCAATTTTTCCGTTTTGGATGTTTGTTCACGGCCATTTGCATCGTTAAGTTTGCCACACAGGAAGTGTAGCAGCAGGAGCAGTATATACTCGCGGCTTAAGATTTTGCATCTATTTGATTTGTAACATCATTGCTGATTGATTGTATCAGTCAACTTCCTTTTTGGCTTGTCCAGTCAAAAACCATAACCCAAGTGAGTTGGACACGTGACTGAGTTTATAAAAGCTTATTGGCTTGCTCACTGAAATTTTCCTCTTTTTCTTCCCGGTTTGACTACATACTCTGTTGTTGGAACTCAACTTCGCCGACGCCTTTGACCCTGGATCGACGATAAGACAAACAAACCAACCTCGCTACCTCCGCAAACTTCAATGCGGGGAACACATTAACTCCTTTTATAGTGCTTCTATAATATAATAACGAGAAATATTGAATTTAAAGTGAAACGAATTGTGCCTACGTAATTATCAGATCTCAAATAGTAACATATCCAAACATTATGAAAAGCGATGAGGTAGAAAATGAGATATTAATGCATAAAGAAATTTGTTAAATCACTGTATTATGCAGACGCCCACTAAGAAAATACATTAGTTGCCAGAAAAGATAATTACATTATGTTGCTTACGTCATGTGATAAACATAATTCAAAATGTCGGACAAATTTTATTTCCCATCTAAACTCTATGGAAAACTGTTATTCATTAATAATTGTTTTTCACGTTATAGTTTTCCGTAATTTCTAAATATGTTATTATTTGCGACATGAAAATTACGTAAATATTAGTTGTTTTACTAAAAAAATATATATTATTTCGTTAATATAATATAGAAGCACATTTTCTCCCACATGGCTCTCTAATCTTTTGTTCCCGTCCATACATGGACGTATACTCCTACTATTAACTGCAGCACGCATCCATGAAAACTCTCTTTCAGCAAATCTGTCTAATCATTAATCTTCAACACAAAGCGAAATAAGAAATAAATTATTTAGAATAAAGAATATGTAAATTTGTCATTTGAACAACTCACGAAAAAGAAAAACAAAACGAAATTGACAAAAGGAACGACGTTCGAAAATTGCTAGCAGACAAAACGAGATGTTAAAGATATAAACAAATGTGTTTACTTTTCAATTCCGTAAGGAAAATCTGAGTTGGTTTCGTCTCGACACAAAAGTAATTTAAAAGTCGGTTTGACGGCAAAACAAAACAATATCTATTTTTATTATCACCGAACTTTTCTCGTTATTTAGATTCGTTAACATGCTGGCAACTTTTCTTGTCCCAGGAGCTGTAAAGTAATTTATTGTAGAATAATATATGTGAAAGCAAACTAAGAACTTCAGTTTTGGTGGAGGAAAAACATAAATACACGTGTTGAATGCAATCATTTATTTCTACAACTGAACGAAAAATGAAAAGTCACTTCATGCTATAAAGGTAACCATTAGGCTTCCTTCAGTCTTGACAGACTATGGATACCCACGGTAAGGGTGCCTGCGCGTGAAATTTTTGTGGCAAGAGTTGCGCAATATCCAACCACACCTCTCCTGAGTCAACATTGTTGGATACCAGTGGCAAAATGGAGGTTCATGACGACCGGAAACAATGCCGAGATAAGCGGAAAGCATATACAGCACCTAGAATTCCAAAATGGTCATCCATCTGGTATTAGCCAGGCTCAACGTTGCTTAACTGCGGTGATCTTAACTTCGGTGATCTCAAAGGTGACCATTACTACTATCCAAACAGCAAACTTAAGTGTACATTTAAAGTCTCCGTGGGCATAGCAAAAGATGTACCACCATCGCTCTCGCCTTAATAAAAGAAAATCAACGTTCTCTGTCCGTGTTTTTGCTCCCGCAGATAACCTATTAAAGAAGGTCGTGTCGAGTATCATGTCAAGGTTGAAAGTGGCTGTGGACAAACATTAAGACTGTATGCGCGTGTAAAAATACCTCTTGACATGGTCTTTTGTACTTTACTATCATTAGCCACATAAATTTTACTTTTTGTTTTTATCATTATTTTTAACCCAAGTTTGCCCAGCTGGGCAAACTTGAGTCCTTGTACCGGAAAAATATCCAGTTAATAAAACGTTGTTTAGTAAATCGTTATTTTTTATTTATTTTATTTATTTATTTATTTATTTGCATTTCCATACACCAAATATGGATATAAATATCACCAAAACATCCGCTGGGTCATAAGCTTCATTTCGGTTCCTTACCTGCCTGGGTGGGTTTCAGGGAAGCTGAGATAAACCGCGTCACACCTGCCACACACCGTAAATCGAACTTACTAAGGGAGATAAGACCGGAAAAATATCCAGTAAATAAAACGTTGTTTAGTAAATCGTTATGTTTTTGCATTTTTGGCATTTCTTTTGCATTTCCATATGTCAAACATGGATATAAATATCACTAGAACATCCGCTGGGTCATAAGCTTCATTTTGATACCTTATTTGCCTGGGTGGATTGCCTTTAGGCTGAGATAAACCGCGTCACACACACAGAAAAACATTAGGAAAATGTATAATAAGATATTTGTAGCAGACGGATTTACAAGGTACACAAGCAGGAGCGAATTCTCGCGGATAGAGATTTTGAATACACTTCTTTTCTAGCTTCTTCAATCAGAAGCCAGCTGTCAGTCACGTGACCGAGTTTATAAAGGGTTTAACCGGCAATACGCACTCTTCCTTTCTTCCCAGATCTGAGACTGACAGCGACTCCACGTAGAACGGAACTGTCACCTCCAACTTCTCTCTTGGGACTCAACAGAACTCACCGATGTTTACCATTAATGTCTTACGCAGTTTCTTCTGGTAATATTAGATATGTCCTGTTGCTGTTCCTGCAGTGTATTATAACTTACACTTGTACGCAAACATAAAATAAACATATTCATTACTTTATCGTTAATGCCAAATACATGAATACTACCGCTGTACGTGTTTCTATGCACACAGAAAATCAATGCGCGTACATTGAATGCATACACGTAGAATTCAAAAGATATGTCTTTTGCTTTGTATTGCTATAATCTATGTTTCCCCATTTTTATTTTATGTTCGTTCTATACGTGAAAATCTTAGGGGGCTCATTTATCAACGTGTACCTATTAAATAGTTATTAGCCTCGTATTTGGGAAGTATCTGGGTTCAGGCGCAGACTGGCAACTCAGCGTATCGGTATCGAATTACTTCGGGTCAATAGTACTTCTCACATTAAAAATATTGGTAACTTCAACGCATTCCATTCTGTAAGTACTTAATTAAAAAGGAATCGGAAGGCCCAATGTGAACAACCTGATTCACACTAAAAGAAAAACTTTTGGGTTTCAATGGAGATAGCAGTTGCTTTCCTTTCGGCACCAGAGCAAACAGAGTCTAGTTCGTTGTTGAAATAGCTTATTCCATGTTGAATGTAGATATGCCTCTGGTGAAGTTCTAGGAAGTCCACTCTACTAGGCTTTGTCGTTTTCCTTTGATAAAAGAATTAGTTAATTGGTAATCACCTTAAACGCCCCTACTTTGGAATTCTGACGGGGTTACCCAGGAATTTTTTGCAAGCAAGCGTGCCTTTCTTCTAAGGCTCTGGCTTTCCGATCCTTGTAACACAGCATCCCGCCGTTTGAAGAAGATAGATGACTTCAATCGAAATTTATTTTGGACGGTTGAAGAATGTGTCTATTTGCTTTCCCAGGATGACAGAATTGCATATGAGATCATTTTTTTCATGTTCGGAAAAGAAACAATGCCTTGACAAAAGAGCACTTTGGATTGGTTCATTAATAAACATTGCTTTAATCTAGAAAGATTTCTCTTTCACTAACCGACGATAGAAATGATGAAGTATAGAACAGATACTACATTTCGCTTCAAGCCAAAAGGCCAAGAAGAAAAGACGATAATGGAGAGAGAGAAAAAACTCGTTTTTCCTCTTAGTACACGTTCTATTTTTAAATGCGCCCAAAGCTATATTTGACGATCGATTGGTTTGCCATTCGTAAATTTTGCTTAAGAAGTTGATAAATGAGATTGACTAAAAGCTCATTACATATTTGACATTTTCATCATTAAAATCGTCAAGTCAACTAATTAAGCTAAACATAGACTGAAGTTTATTTATAACGAATATAATTGGATTGCAGAGAGAATTGTGAACTTTATTATAAATTTTATAGGTTGGTCATATTTTTGTCTATTCTCTGTAACAAATTTATGAGTTGAAATCTTGAGTCTAAAGCTATTCTCATAATAGAAAAAATGTAGCTGTACCAAGCCGAATATAAAAAAATAAAAATAAATAAATTAAATTAGAGAAGATTTACAAGGTAAAGAATCTATCTAGCCAGAATCAGCACAGCGTAGCGTCAAGCGATCCATAAAGAATTCAAAGAGATTCAATAAATTTTATAAAGTGATTCTGGTATCTGATTGGTTCATTCAGTTAAACCCCTTTTATCGCTTTATTGCAAGTCAATATTTTGTTTTTACTTTTACAATTGCTACGAAACGCAAAGAAATGAAATTTGGTACACTGGAAGAGCATAACAAGGTGCCTTATTGTCCTGAGTTTTGAGTTAAATTTGAATAAACATTTTGAAAATTATGCTTTTATATTTTCTTGTAAGTGTGTATCACTTTATTACAAGTATCTAAAATGTATATTTACAGTAATAAAACAATATTCAAACTTCATATTTCTATTCATATGAAATAAAGAACATATCCAATATAACAATATTAACCAAAAACAAGAACGAATTTTACATTATTTTATTTAAGGAACTATTTATTTATCAACATAACTCCCATGCTTCAAAATCACTTTGAATAGCTTCTTGTTAACGGATTTGAGATGATGTGATGCTATCGGAAACTTCGGAAATTGAACACCTCCTTCATAAACTTTTATTTTTATTATTGACCAGAACTACTCAATTGAGTTTATATCTGAAGAGGAAAGTGGCCATGTCATCAGATTTTCTCCACTAATGACTAATGACTTAAGGTAGGATGTCGTAGCCTTGGCTGAGTGGGATGGCGCTATGTCGTGCATGAAAATCAATGTGCGGTGACGTGCTAATGGAAGATCATCGAGCCACGGTGATAAATACTCATTTAAAAATAAAATATAAGATTGGCTTGTCATTTTGACACCTTCTGGCACTCGAAATGGTCCAATTAGTTCATCACAGATTATTCCAGTCAAAAACATTACACCTATCTCCCTGTTGACGACAGAATCGATGAGGAGTGTGGAATCTGAGAGGATTCCAAACTTTTCCCACTCATCTGGTCTATCACGGGTTGTTCTAGCTTCGGTGAAAAGAACATTTTCAAAGCTGATCTTTATGTATTTTTGAACCCTAGTCAAACGTTTTTCTTTATGATTTTGGTTTAAAACAGATCTTGCTATGGGATTAATGCTTCTTGCAATTTCGTTTAAGACATTGCAGCGTGTCTTTCTAGACCAGGAAGGTATTCCAGCCATGTCAAATTTAGTAGCACTGTTGCTGCCCGACTGCTTGATAAGTTGACAGTCAATTTTTCTAACACCGCGAGCAGAAACTGACTTTCTTGTGTTTTTGTCCTTCCTTGATTTGATATTTGGATTTTCAACGAATGAAGACAATGTTCTTCGATCTCTTCCAAGCTCTTTGGCTAGATCTACGAGAGATAGATCTTCTGCAAGGCCTGGAGCAACACGTTTCATTTTCACTAGTTGTCAATCAACTCTTTTAAGGCATTTTGCGAGACCTACAATAAAGTGATACACACTTAGCAGAAAATAGAAAAATTAGCATAATTTTCAAAATATTTGTTCAAATTCCACAAAAGTAGGGAAACAAGACACCTTGTTATATACTCTTCCAGTGTACCAAATTTCATTTCTCTGCGTTTCATAGCAATTTCAAAATTAAAAAGAAATATTGACCTGCAATAAAGCACACACAAGGTTTATAAGTATAACCGCCCAAATCTTTGTATTAATAAACTTCAATATGCCAAAAGTATTAGATGTTAACTAATTAAGTCAAACATACACTGAAGTTTGTTTATAACTAATTAGATTGCAGAAATGCTTGTGAATTTTATTTATGAGGTTATGGGTTGATCACATTTTAAGCCATTCTCTGTAACTATTTTATGAGTGAAATAAAAAAACAATTTTTGGAAAAAATCGACGGTTTTATAGAGACAATTTTATATAAAAATCTGATAAATAAGATATGGTGCGGCTACACGTAGAGTAAAACATATGAGAAAAGAGGGGTACAGCGTGGCAACCTTAGTTGAAATCAGTTGCTCCGATGATGGCGACTTAAACAGAAAAGTGATTGAAAAGAAAACATAATACTTAAGGCCTTACTTGTACATTGTCAATTAAGAATCACGTATCTTTCTAAGGACATTGACGATCTGAAAACTGTTCAGGGAGCAGAAAGAAGGTGAATATGGTCTATCCGATATCTTTTTTCATAGGTTTAGATTAATTTAAGCTCTGACGTTTAAGATTTACTTGAGAAACGCCTCCAAAACGTTTTAATCGTCTCGGTAATAACACATTTATTTTATGAACCAGTCAAGATAAGGCCTTACTCACAAATGGATTAAAAAAATGACTGACATGCAAGCAATGGCCAATAAAGGCTTTGCCACTCAGCAATTGAGAGCTCATGCGATTAAGAGTCTAATATCTGGATGGCGAATTTTAATGGTAGATGGTCTTTACACTGTCCGCCACAACAAAGTATGTAAATACCTCCACTGGAATACTTGTGAAGAGATGAAACTTGATACATCGTAGAACATCTAGGAACATGAACAACCACCGATAACATCAAACGGAAAAGTGGCAGTGTTCTATAACAAAGACATACATGCGGGCAGATATATAAAAGACGAGGCATCAAACCAAACATTGTAATATGGAACAATCCCGAAAGAACTGCGCTCATTATTGATGTTATAGTCCCAAATGACTTTGACCTTCATAGAGCTAAACGGGAAAAGATAACAAAATATCAGGACCTACAAATGATCTAAAAACAGCATGGTGTCCAAAAGTAATAAACATTATGCCGGTCGTGATAAGAGTAACGGGCCTAATAAAAAAGAATTTTCAAAAATACGTAGAAGCAATCACAGGAAAACCAAGCTGTAACGAAATACAGATAGAGGCTATAAAAGGAGCAGCGTCTATTCCTAAAAGAGCCTTAGGATATAAATTTGAATCGTAATGGAATCAAGTAAAAACTCAAGAGGGATCCCCTTGATCTCATAAAACTAACTAAAGTAAAATGAAAAAAAAAGTGAATATGCCTACACAGTCAGAAAATAATACAAATCTCATGAGTTTTAGAATCATATTTTATCGCTCAAAATTACTGAAACATGAAACTGCCTGTTTTATATTTTCCTTAATAAATTGAAGTTATTATACGGGCGTAATTTATACGCGCGTCTTTTTATTTCTACTTTTTATCATCGATTCTTATATACACGGTTTTCGTTTTTTTATTGATGAGAAAAATACACGGAGACATTCCTTGAGGGGTTTCTTGAAGAGTTTTTTTTTTTTACTCATGAGTAACATACGGCCGGTGTAACATTTCACACTTAACGGTTATCAAAGTTTTTATACATTCTTTGCTAACTGCCTTACGCAAACTATATCAGACTCGCATTATTCGACTTCTCTCTATCGGCTTCCACAAAGAGAACGACTTAAAAACCATTGTTTTCTTTCCTAACTGAAATACATCACGTCGATCGTCATCTCGAATCGTACCTAACTTCCATGCATGTCAGCCATCTATGATTCAAATTTGAGAATTTTTCTGTTTTGGAGATTTTGATTATTATGACATGTTATTTGTGTGACGCTTGTAATAATCAATACTAGCTTACTTAATTTCTATTGACATAGGGTCCCTAGTATGCTACACCTTCATCGACTGTTAATTGCAGTTTTTCACACCATCCTGTTTCCCCCTCCATGGACACGCGCCCGTGTATCTAATGACTTATAAATTTTTCATGAGCATTGCACATTATCCTATGTGCTGTGTGCTGCACAAGCACTTCTGATTAATTGTAGTGCACCTCGGCACTACAATTAGTTCTCACACATGCCATCATCAGAGATTAAACACCGAAAACAACCGGTGGTGTTCCCTGGAGTCTGGATGGCAATGTATCCGCAAATTTCCATTTCTCCCCACCTCTTTCGAGAACCTTTGCAAATGTCTTTGCATTATCACAACAGCCGCTTACCACTAATTTCTCACTGGCAAAGACCATTGGTCTTTACTGGAATCTGGGTAGCAACAAGACTCGCCAAAGTGTCAGTCCTCTTTGAATTCATCCAGTGGAAGTTTTGTTAGTGCTTTCTTTTCTCAATCTTTCCATTCTCCTTGACCCTTTACAAGCTAATTTGTGCAACTCCACTCTACGATTCTTTTGGGGGTGGGAGCAGTGTTTACTTACAATTTTGCGGTTTTAGTTTCCTGGGTTGGAAATGGTGTTCCCATATTTTTCTTTTACTTCTGTTACAGTTTCTATTTATTCAGTTAGCGGTTATAGCTCACGTGGGTTACTTTCAGCATTCAGGGGTTTTCCTTTAGATTTCGGCTGTTTTCAGCATGACCACCTGTTGTATAGTTTTGGTCTTCCCCTTGATTCTGATTTCTCCTAAACGTTTTTAAAAGTTATTTAAGTCGGCATCTCGTATTCCTATGATTATTAGTATTATATTGAGTATCTTCACTTTCCATAATTCTGTCAATTTTCTGGCAAGTTCCGCATATTTATTTCGTTTATCTGACTTTTTTATCTTAACCCTGTTATCTGCTGGCACAGCAATATCTACAACTTGCCAGCTTCTATAAATTCTTGTTCATTATTATGACAGCCGTCTGCTTGCTTGGATTGGGTTTTCTGTTTACTATTTACTAACTAAGAGTAGTCACACAGGCCATCATCAAAGATTTCTCTTTGAGAACTACGTGTGGTGTTCTCGGGAGTATGAGTGGCAACAACTCTCCACAGATTTCAAGTACCCGCCACCTCTTTCGATAACCTTTGCAAAAGAATTTGCGTTATCGCAACAGCTGTTTACTATTATTTTCTTTTTGGCAGCAACAATTGGTCTTCACTGAAATTTGGGTGGCAGCAATCCTCCACGAGGTCCCTGGCCTCTTTGCACTCATCCAGCGGAGGTCTAGCTAGTGCTTTCTCTCCTCGGTTTTTCCATCCTCATGACCCTCCTCACTTATTTGGTGTTGACAGTTCATTGTTTTTATTTTTATTATTATTATTATTATTAGTAGTAGTAGTAGTAGTAGTAGTAGAATAAGAAAATGTAGAAATAGTAGTAATAATAATAACAATAGCAGTTATAATATTCTAATTCTCAAACACAGTCTATGTCTAGCGAGCATTGTTCTTATTGAGTTAAATCACGTTACATTTGAAAAGAATAAAAAGCTACATTATTTTCTACTCAGCATGCCATCCGTTATATGTTTTACGCTATGGGTTGATCTTTAGACAGTCTTTTATAAATAACAAAATAATAAATAAAAAAATCGACCCAAACATATTTTTGTACATTCAATTTTCTCTTTCGTATCAAAATAATTCCAATTCTATTGTTTGTCTGTTTTGATGGTCCTAGCATCATGACGTCAATTCCACTGAATGACTTTGTAGTTTTTCCAAACCTTGCACCAGAATTTCAGATAATCAAATTAATTGACAGCTCACTCTAAGTAGTGCCAAGTTTTAGTTTTGAACAAGAAAAAAATGGTCGACATGAGACGGTCATCTGGGGAGTCTAGATAATAGCTCAAAAATCGAAATTAGACAAAATATGGGTAGAAGCTTACCCAGTAAATACAAAAGTGATATTTTCGTTATATTATTTGCTGTTATTTTTTTTTTCATTTTTAGTCACTTTTCCATTTTGTTATTTATACTATTAAATACTGAAAAGTTTTTAGTTGCATCCACATATCCCTTTTAATGCTGCAAGTTACGCTTATGTCTGAGACGTTTATATTGTATGGGCGTTCCTTAAGAATACAGATTTATGTTTATCAAGTAATGTCTCCATAAATCCGAGACGAAATCTATTAAATGTCGGAAATTTCTAAATTCTATGGGTCGCATAAATATGACGATGTTAAATGAATCGATGCAAACATAAGGAATTATGATCGCCATATTCACGGGATAAATAATAAATTGAGCGTAGACTCTAAAAACAACCATAAGAACAGTGCAGGTTGCCTTGACATTATTTCTTGCCAGAATCCTGCTCATGTAAACAACATCAATTGCGCCTAAACGTCGCCAGCAAAACAAGTTGGATAGAGAACGTAGTGTTCGTCTATTCAATACCTCGAATAGACTTGACAGGTTCAAGTGGCGGATATGGATCAGATTGGTATATTTGCTGATGATACAACGCACTATAATACGCACAAGGGCAAAACGAATGTACACATATATAAGGCAACGGCAGAAATCTTAAAGAACAACCTGAGGTCTGTAATGGAATGAGGTTCTACGCAGATGGTTACATTTAATGCTACTAAGACGAAGCTTGTATTCTTTAACAATCAAATGAAGCCTTCTAAGCTATCGGTAACCACGACAAACAAATAGCACGATACCCGCGAGCTTTCCTACAAACTCTTCGGCTTAATATTCGCAAAGAACAACAAAAAATACATTAAGGACATTATAAAAACTGTTTCAAAGAAAATGGGTTCCATCCACCACCAGAAGTTAGTTAAGGCCCTTGCACCAAAGTTACATAACTCGCTGATGTCATTGAATAAAGTTTCAACACACAACCGGAAGTAGATAAGTGAATATTTATCAAAGATATCGAGACGTTGCGTTGTACCGAATCGCACAGGAAATTACTAACATGGCTCAAAAGTGACTGTACTTTTCTAAAGGCAAGGAATTATTTTCTATTTGGACACATGCAATGAATAGAGAGAACTTTTTTGCCGGGGAAATACAGTGAAGTAAGAGATATTTAAATTTTCAAAAAATTTATTTAATTAATGTCAACGAATGAAAATTAAGAAATCCAAAACGATATGTGCTTTTTGCTTTAAAAGAAATATCGATTTACATGTAAAGATATATAGATATTTATTTACGTTTAAGAGGAAAAATATTTCAAAGAAAAACAAAAGCACATATAGTTTTGGATTACTTATATTTCAAATTTTAGTATTCATAACATATCGATATTTCAAAAAGTGCAACCTTATTTCTTATTTATTATTAGGTATCAAATTAATCTTTAAATTAGTTTTGTTTATTATTATAGCGACTTTTTTTTTCATTTTAACTCTATATTTTCTTAGTGTTTAAGAAGCGAGTATGTCTGCCACAGAAAGTTAGAAACATATTTTTCCTGCTAACACACACACACAGAGAATATACGGTGCTTAAATAGAAACGTATTATTTAGAAACTCATTCCTAACATGATAAAAGAGTTATTTTTTAAGTATTCTCTAGTTTTACTAACAATAATAAAAAAAAATATCGTAAATATCGTTGTAATAATAAATGCAATTTTCATTGCGTTATCTGTCGTATTTTTTAGTTGGTTTTCAATTAACTTTCTGATATATTTTCTTTATAATACAACAAATATGTTTTATTGTTTTATTTTTAATTGTATATTTTATTATCGTCTAAAAACGCGAACATGTCTACTTGAGAAACTTGAACAATCTTTTATTTTTAATTTATTAAACAAATAATTATTGCATGAGATTATTTTCTAAGCCTATTGTCGTCAGAATTTATACATTTTTTTATTGGGCCATGGATTATATATTTTAGTTAGTTTTCGATAAACTTAGAACCTTTTAGTATCGATCCTATTGTAGTTGTTTTATTATCGTTTCTTAGTGTTTAATAAGAGGTTAACGTATAGTATGACTGTATTTTAAATTATTTCTTTAGGAATGTGAACTTCATTTTAAAAGTAATTTATTGTTCGTTTTGATATTTTAAGATTATTTACAGTTTGATTCGGATAAGTTTGTTTAATAATTGTTTAAAATAAAATACGCATCAAGCACGCTTGAAAGCCAAATCACAGCGTAATATTAAGGAAAATAAACAAATATTTTACTTGCTTGAAATTTATAATTTAAATATATTTCGAAGTCAAACTCCATCCCCATTCTGTTGTTTTCTTGTTTTCTTTCTGTTTTCTCTTTTTCTTTCTTGCTATGTTGTAAAGTTGGAGAAAGGAAAGTCTCTTTGTAAAGACCCGCGTTGCTTTCAGCGGTTGTATTTTGAAATGTTAGAACTGTGCGTTGGCAATCCGAGATTAACATCAAGGGTGTGAGTTCCATTATAGAAACGTTGATTTAATTTGAATAAAATAAAATACGCGTCCAGTGCGCTTGAAAGCCAAATCAAAACGTAATATTCAATAAAATATACGAATATTTTGCTTAAAATTTATAATTTAAATATATTTCGGAGCTGAACTCCATCCTCAGTATGTTGTTTTCTTTCTTTTTTCTTCTTCTTTCTTGTAAGCTCCGAAATATATTTAAATTATAATTTTTAAGCAAGTAAAATATCTGTTTATTTTTCTTAATATTACGTCGACATTTGGCTTTCAAGTGCACTTGACTCGTATTTAATTCTATTATAAATTAAATCAACGTTTCTACAATGGAATTAATCCTTGACAATAATTGTTTGTATATCCATTAAATTCATAATTCAGATTTTTTTAGTATTTGTATTCCACTTCCAAAATACGTAATGTACATCCATAACTATTTCTTTAATATTAAATAACGTCCAATTTCAGTAAAATTTTACCGTGTCCCTGTTTTTTTTTTATATATATATAATGCAATTTTCAAGTAACTAATTAACGTATTTTTGTTCTTTAAAATACATGAAACAACGAAATGTTTATTCACTTTGAACGCAAAAATACACATTTTTCTTTTTGAATTCTTGTTTTTCCTTTTTTAAATTAATATTCAATTAGTTAAGTTTTATGTGCCTTATTTTTATCGTTTGAACGCAATTTTTATGTTTTCTGATGTTTTTTGTAAAAGTTTTTCATTTAATATCGACAATTTTACTGTTCGATAAATTTTGCTTGCTAGGACATCAGGCATGACGTCATATTTCAGTTAGCAGGCCACGTTTCCCTCTATTGTGCTTGAAAATTACTTACACCTGAGAGTATTCTGAACTTCTACAAAGCCACCATGGATTATTGCTGTTACATCTAGGCTGTTTCATCTACCATTAGTCTTTCCCTCTTAGACAAAGTCCCCAAAAGAATCTCCAATTTAATACCGCCCACACTATCACCCAACCCCAACCCCAGCCTCTTTTCCATCGCTGCAATGTGCCTGCTTTACAAGTTCTTTAATGAAGTGCGCCTTAAAGAACGAATTGAACTTGTACCCCCTCGACGTACATACCCATCCCCGAGAAACCTGTCTATCAGCAAGGTTCCACTCTTTCACTGTAGAGGTCCCTAAATACCGGAAGGCTTTCTATTCTGATAGCTTCTTCCATCTAACTGCTAGGCTTTGGAATTTTCAACCTGTCTTCTGCTTCCTTGACTAGACTAACACGCAGAAGTTTAAATATACCGCGAACAAGCATCACGTTTTTTCTCCTTTTATAGTGCCCCGTAGATATGATCCCAAATAGTATCCATGCATCCAAGTTGTAATATGCCTTGTTTGGAATGAACAAAAGTAAAAAATAATATTAATTTCCATGAACATAGATTTTTTCCAAGAACTTTCAACCTGTTAAACACGTTTCCATGATATATTTCCCTATTCAGTAAAGCAGTGGTTGACTTGGATGTATATTTTGGGTCATTGTCATGCTGGAACAATACTCTGCGGCTCAGTTTCTGGAGAAAGGGGCTCATGCTCGGCTGCAGTATGTGACAGTACATGTTGGAGTTCATGTTTCCCTCAATGAAATGTAACTTTCCAATACATGCAGCACTCATGCAGCCCCAGACCATTATATTTCCACCACTATGTTTGACTGTATGCATGACACACTTATCTTTGTACTCCTCACCTGGTAGCAGCCACACATGCTTTAAGCCAACAGAACCAAACAAATTGAATTTCGTCTCATCAGACCATAGGACATGGTTCCAGTAATCTATATGCTTTGTTGACATGTCTTTAGCAAATTGTTTGCGGGCTTTATTGTGTATTGCATTCAAAAGAGACTTCCTACTGCTTTACTGAAGAGGCTGAGGGTAAAGATGATGAACTGGCTAAGTATGTCTCCAGACTTGAACCCATCTTTGGGGCATCTTCAAGCGGAAGGTGGCGGTGCTCAAAGTCTCAAATATCTGCCAGCTCCGCAACGTCATAATTGAAAAGTGGAAGAGCATTCCAGTGGCGATATGTTAAGTTCTGGTAAACTCCATGACCGGGAGACTAAAGGCAGTTTTGGATAATGATGGTGACCACACAAAATATTGAAAGTTGACATGTTGTAGGTTAATATTGACAACTTTTCGTAAGGGGTGTACTCACTTTTGTTTCCAGGAATTTAGCTTTTAAGGGCTATATTTTGAGTTGTTTTGAGGGGGAAAAGAATTAACTCTGTTATATATGCTGCAGACAGACTACTTTTCATTGTATCAAAAAATCATTTTTCAATGTTGTCCTATGAAGAGGTATACTTAAATATTTGAAGAAATGTTGTACTCACTTTTGTGATACACTATACATATATATATATATATATATATATATATATATATATATATATATTAGAGAGTGTAATAGGCAGGGTCTAAGTGAGCAAAGTCTCAGTAAAATATATTTAAAGGTGTTGTGCTCTGAGTAATTGCAGCTATGAAAAGCTCAATAGGTGTAATTATAAGATAGAGCTATATAAATAGAAAGAGTGAGAGATGTAAAATTACCAATCAAGTTTTCATAGGAAGCACCATAAAATCATATTTATAGGTACGATCCTTTCGGAAACGATATCTTTTTATTCATTCAATATTTACAAACAAAACCATTAAAAAGTAATTGAAATATTTCTGGATATCGTATCCTTATCAGCATTAACTTAAATAAGGGGAGGGGGTGAAGACACCAAATTTTTACCAGCTTATTGAAGTACATGTTAAGTTTCCAGGTGGAAGTATTAGTCACTATTTATGAAACACGGAATATTCTAAGTAGTTATAAAAAGTTATCACATGTTAGATTAATGAAAGCATAAAACACATCAATCTTGGTCTATTAAATTCAAGCCCTAAGTAATTATTTTAGCTTAAAGGGGAGATAACACTTACAGCTTAAACAAATAAGTTTACTTCCGGTTTTAAACGCAACTGTTGTCAACCATTAATAATTGAAGACTATAATATATAATATACATTAAAAATAAATCATAAATTAGTAGTATTTCACATCTTAGAAAACATTTCGTAGTGTTAAAGTTTAAAATCATTGAAAACCAAGAAATGTTAAGAAAATATTTATTAAATGATAAACTTATATATATATATATATATATATATATATATATATATATATATATATATATATATATATATATTGTTGTGGAGACGCCCACTGATTAACATAGGCGGGTGAGTGAGATATATAAATGTATCAATCACCAATACCTGGGGAGTCCGACAGCGACCGTCAAAAAGGCAAGACGCTTATGCTGCCTCCAGTAAGACATGCAACACGCCACCTGTCGGAATATCTCCAACTGAAGTATATCTGAAGACATTTAAATACGTATATAACTTTTCTTCCTAATATATTATTGTATACCTTTACTTTCGTGTTCTTGTTAATTATTTGTGCAGACACAACATATATATATATATATGTGTGTGTGTGTGTGTGTGTGTGTGTGTGTGTGTGTGTGTGTGTGTGTGTGTGTGTGCAATACTCAAATTTTCGGTAGAGAAACATACCTTTATCAAGGGTAGAAGACTGTCCCTGTTAAAATGTTTTAAATATTAAATAATATTTCTAAATAGAACAACTAAAACGATTTTATTAAAACAAATAACGACGAGTTAATTATTAAAATAGTTTTTCTTTTATGTAATATGCAAATGAGGTTACCCATTGAATGTAATTTTCTATAATTGATAGCATACACACATACATATATATAGAGAGAAATCGTGGTGAAATTAAAGGTTATGTAAGTCCGTTTTCAGAATGGAAATTAATTTGTGAAACAATGTACTTTTAAAAAAAATGATTCGTGAACAAACAGACAGACAGGATATAGCTTCATTACTTAAATACTGAAAGATACTTAAATTCCTTGCGAATATCCCCTACGATACACTGTTTATATAGAACTGCTAAAGCGTTTAAGGTTAAACGTCGTCTATTTGTAGAGTAAAGAATACAGTTTATATTGGAACATAAAAAAATACGTAATCGATAAATCTTTTCCTTTTATTTGCAAAGTTTTGCTCTTTAGAGAAATGAAGAGAAAACGTTTGGAGAACAAAAATCAATAAATATTTGAGATGCCAAAGAAACTATCGATTCGTTTACTTTTCTTGTCGAATTAAATACAAGTCATTTGAATTTATTTTTTCTGCGTTTATTTTCTGTTTGCAAAATAAGGATAACGCATCACTTGTGAATTGCACTCAGCTCCAAAAGTGTAAAGACTCATATGTTTTAGCCATAAAATATGAAACTGTAAATAAAAAAGTTTTTAAACGAAACAAGACATTTCATGAAAACATATGTTTAAATTTTATATTTCACTGGCTGTATCTACCCAGCGTTGCTTGGAAGTAAACAAAAAATTTCTGTCTTGTTGGCAAAACTAAGAAAATCAGTTTGATGACTAATTTTTTAATCAAACTATTTTATGAGTGGGTACTTCTCGTTTAAATAACGGATGTTTATTTAAAGTAGTGTCTGTGGCGTGCAGTGTTCATGAAAGGCACTGTACGGGAAAGTCAGCGTTTGTGCAAGACCGTGCTTTTATAAGACAGTGTTTCCTTGGGTGCACTGTTCTTGGAAGGCTATGTTCGTGGAAGGAAGTATTTGGGGAAGACGCTATTCGTGAAAAACTATATTCGAGGAAGGCAGTGTTAGTGCAAGAAAGTGCTCGTATGATACAGATTTTTGTGGAAGGCAATGCTCCCTTAAAGGTACTATTCATGAAAGGCTATGTTTGTGAAAGGAAGTTTTTTTTAGAAGGCATTGCTTACGGAAGGTAATTTTCTCTTGGAAAGCATACCCGTGTAGAGCAGTGTTCTGGAAAGGCAATGGTCGTGGAATGCTGCGTTCCTGGAAGACGGTTTTCGTGATATGCAGTGTTTGTGGAAGATTGCGATCGTGGAAGGCAGTGTTCGTGGAAGGTAGTGTTCGTTAGATGCAGTGACCTTCGAATGTAATGTTCGTGGAATGCTATGTTCGTGGAAGGCGGTGTTTGTGAAAGGCAGTGTTCGTGGAAGGTGATGATCGTGGAAGGCAGTGTTCGTGTAATGCAGTGTTCTTGGAAAGAAGTGATTATTTTAGCAGTGTTTGTGGAAGGCAGTCTTTGTGAAACGCAATATTCATTGGATGCAGTGTTCTTGGAATGCAGTATTCTTGGAATGCAGTGTTCGAAGAAGGGGGCGTATGTGAAAGGCAGTGTTCGTGGAAGGTAGTATTCGTGTAATGTAGTGTTCGTGGAAGGACGTGATTGTTGTAGCAGTGTTCGTGCAAGGCGGTGTTTGTTGGATGCAGTGTCTGTTGGATGCAGTGTTCGTTGGATGCGGTGATCTTGGAATGCAATGTTCGTGGAAGGCGGTATTTGTGAAAGGCAGTGTTCATGGAAGCCAGAGTTCGTGGAAGGTGGTGATTGTGGAAGGCAGTGGCCGTAGAAATTAATGTTCGTTGAATGCTGTGTTTGTGGAAAATTTATCGTAATGCAGAGAATAATGATCAATCAACAATTTTCTCAGTATCCAAGAATGATGTCGCTTGCTTGGCAACCGAGAAGTCTGAACTGCTTGTTCGACGATTCACCTCTAACTTCACCTTTGATACCACAAACCACTTCCGCCTAAATTTCACTTTGCGGACAGAAGCTACACTTAATGATCTGATAATAACTTCTTCGCGTGTTCTCAATATCATAAAAAGCCTAGACACCTTAGATGTGTGGGTGTGATCATATCCCTGCAATACTAATAAGGAAATGCTCATCTGATCCGTTTTCTCAAAACTCGACAATAAATGTTTTGTAGAGATTGCTTTCTTGATAATTACCTACTATTCGAGAATTCTGCTGAAAGAACTGACCCGCTTAATTATCGCGCCTTTATTCTTTACTCTCCTCTCTTTCATCGCTAACATCTTTGAGTAGTTAATCAACCAAGCGCTAGTTCACCAGCTCGTAAACGTCAAACTTCTTTCTGGTTGACATTATGAATTTAGACAAACTCGTGCGACAAATTTATCGTTCCACACTGGAGTAAATTAGTTTTCGAGTGATATGGTACATACAAATGGATAAACATATACACATACTTATCTTGACATAAACCGATGTAGAAACGTACGATAATCTGTTGCGAATAATCTTTTTTGCCATTGTAAACAGCTGGTGTCCCTTAGTATTGCTGTGAAATTTTAAAGAAGTAAACATATTTGTATGTATTTGATTGGTGTGACGACCGCTGTTAGTAATCCTAGTCGCCGTCTGTATAGTTTTGTTCTGTCTTATTTTTGTTTTTAGTAAAGGTTGTACTGCCTCTGATTCTGTTTCAAATATATTTTTTTAACACCGTGACTGATATGTCTACATATAAATATCAGAATTAATTATTTTTTTAATTTAGTTCATTTTTCAATTTATTTCTATTTAAAGCTTTATTGTTGACGATTAATTTGTAACTTTATGTTCTTATTCAGAATGTTTGCTTGCACAAATTTCCTGATATTTAAAACTTTGTCACTTTTAGCAATATCTATGTAGCTTTTCTTAGTTTTTTTAATCATCTATGTATTTTCTTGAAAAAGGATTTCGGCCTCAACAGAAAGATGTTCAACAAAATGTTTAACCATAAAATTTACCAAAAACTATTAATATTAAACTATAAAAAGAAATATACTAGAATTTAAGCAAAAAATATTTTATTTCAACTCAATCAGATGTGCCTTATGCACTAATAAAAATGCAATTGGCATTTTGTTGAACTTTTTAAGATTTTAAATATTTATAAATTTTCTCATTATAAAAAACGATTATTATATTGATTATAATTTTTTGACAGAAGAAATAAAATGAATATAAAACATTAGAAGAACAATGCAAAATTATCCAATTATATCAATAAATATTAGTAAATTGTGTAAATAAATCTTGAAAAAAAATGATTATTTAGTAAATTGATTTTAATTTATTGTTCATTTAAAAAAATATTCAAATATTTTAAATCACTTAATTGTCAGCACATTTTTTCATTATCAAAAAAGATTATTGGATTATTTTTAATTTGCAAAATAAAAACCGGCAATGAAAATATCGTAAATCAGCAAAAATTAATAAATTGTTTCATTATAAAAAAATATTTATATACTACAGATATAATCTATGTTTAATTAATTTTAATCAAGTAAAACAAATATTTTCTTATCAATAGCATTGAAATAAAACAATCGTTTTTGTTATGATAAAATTTAATGAATTCGCTGATTCTGAATGTTTTAACTGTACTTCTATCTTTCCAAATTAAAATTAATCTAATAAATGTATTATTATGACAAACTTTATTGATAATTTAGTGACTTTAGATTTATCTTATGATTTAAAAATTTGTCTTCTAATGTCTTTTATGCAATTCATTTTATTTCTTCTGTCAAAAAATTATAATCAATATAATAATCGTTTTTATAATGAGAAAATTTATAAATATTTAAAATCTTAAAAAGTTCAACAAAATGCCAATTGCATTTTTATTAGTGCATAAGGCACATCTGATTGAGTTGAAATAAAATATTTTTTGCTTAAATTCTAGTATCTTTCTTTTTATAGTTTAATATTAATAGTTTTTGGTAAATTTTATGGTTAAACATTTTGTTGAACATCTTTCTGTTGAGGCCGAAATCCTTTTTCAAGAAAATACCTAACTTTTTTAAAATTCTATTCATCAACAACGTAAGCAACAATAAAAATAATAGAATTATATTTATTAATTAATAGAACATGCTAATGATCACAGGAAAAGTATTACATAAAAAATTTTTTACAGAAATTTGTTTTAAATTCTGAATTTAAGTGATTCATAAAAGTGCTATCGTTCGCCTGCAGGGATACAGTTATAGCCCCATACCACGCTGATTGGGAGGTTAGCACTCAAGTTTTTGCTATTTCGATTGGATATATGGTCTGATTTTTCTCAATTATTTGTTTCTTTTATATTTTTCAAAAGAAATGCCAATATTGATGGACGACATTTTGGAATGAAAATTAAAATTATATGAAATATTGGTGTCACTGATAATATTTCACTTGTTATTATTCTAAATAATGCAAGTAAAATGCCCAAATCGACTTTCATAAAAGTGAAGAATATCTGGTTTTACAATGAAATTTCTGCAAAAAAAATTTATTGAAATATATAATTTCGGAATTAATTCATTGAGGATCGTAATTTTAAAATAAAAATCTATTTGTTTGAACACACACATATTCCATTGCAGTAGAAAAATTCTATTTCTAGTGGCTTTTTGCAAATGCTCAGTATTTTGTTGACAATATTTGCGAATTGAAGAGTCAGTTTTGAGATAAATTTCGAATTGCTTGAGTGTAAATAAAATTGTTGTTTTTTTAACTCTAGTATCTTCCTTTTTAGAGTGTAATACTGATCAATAGTTTTCAGTAAAATAATTTTCCGGTTAAAATTTTATATTACATTTATCTCTTGAAGCAGAAATCGTGTCTCTAGTTTAGTTATGATTCATAACAGTGCTATTGTTCGCCTGCAGAGTAACAGTTACAGCCCCATGCCATGCCTAGGTGATGGTTGAATTTTAAAAGCGAAAACCGCTACTATTTATTTCTATTGAATGTATGACCTTGTTTTTATCAAATGTTTGCTTCCTTTATATTTTTTCAAAAAAAATGCCAACAATATTGGACATTTTGGAAGGAAAATTGACATTATTAGAAAAGTTAGTGTCACTGACAATATTCCACTTAATATTATTTCTAACAATGCAAGTATAATGCCCAAAATCGACTCTATTCAAAGTGTGCAGAATAGCTGTTTTTACTTTGAAATTTGTTCCAAAAATATTTTGTTTTTTTGTACTGAAATTCATAATTTCAGCATTAATTCGCCGAGGATTTTAATTTTCAAACATAAATCTATTTATTTGAACACACAAATATTTCATTGCAGTAGGAAACGTTCTAGTGACATTTTACAAGTGCTCAGTATTTTGCTGACATTTGATACAATGTTTGAGCACTGAAGCATCAGTTTTGAGCAAACTTTTAAATTGCTGTCGACCATCAGTAGGATGAAGTTGAATAACTAATCTCTGTGGTATTCCAGCAATCTGCAAGGTTTGGAACCCACAGCCAACTTTAAAGGTGCAATTACATTCACTATCTTGTAGTCTTTGGCAGTTTTGTTTGTGTATTCTAAGACATTTCATCACTTTACTTTCTTCAAAAGTGAATAATTGTTTGGCACTTTCAGGGCACTTGTTTATCAAAAATTCCCAAAATGCAATAGCACATTCTTGTTGGCCACTATTAAAAACGCCTCCGATTGATTCTCTAAGATCAGCAACACTGTGAGTGCCAGGGACAAGCAATCTTTTTAATTGCTGAATTGGCAAATCAATGTTTGGAATGCTTTTAATGATGTTAGACAACAAAGGAAGGTGGTAAATTGTCTGAACAATACTGTTAGCAAAACAAGCATTTCTTTCATTGATCAATTTGAGGTCCAAATTATTTTGAGAAATTGAATTGTCTATTTTCAGCCATTTTCTATTTGGACTATTATGTTTTTGCTTCAAATTATGATCTATAACGATTGTTTTTTTTTCGTTTATAAGTCTGTTTGTACAATGACAAACTTTGAGGCATAACAGAACAAGGAGGAAGCGGTGGCAAATCAACCCTGTCTCTTTTGGCCCTCAATCTATTATATTCAGTCCATGCACTTTTGTTACACATGGTCAATTTATGAGGGTCAAGGTCAATCAAATAGACATTGCACAGCTTTCTAGCACGTGACAAAGCTACATAGGCCATTCCATCTGAAAAGACATCAGATCCCAAGTCAACAATGATACCATCGACTGAAATACCTTGGGTTTTGTGGACAGTTAAAGCATAGCTGAGTGACAAAGGTATTTGAGATCTAGTCACAAAGAGTCCAGGAGAAAGTTCATAGTCAGCTTGCACAAATTCAACATTGACTGCATATGATCAAATTTTACAGTCACAGCAACAACTTTGCCATCTTTCATTTGTATTTCAGTGACTGTACCCATTGTACCATTGCAAAGTCCTTTTTCAATATCAATATTTCGACGCAACATGCATCTAGCACCAATTCCAATTTTAAGCACAGTTTCAAGTCCAGCTGTGTCAGAAATCTTTTTAAGTTTAGAAGTTTTTGGTGTCTGTTTTGATTTTTTTTTTGTTACGGTTTTTTGTCTTAAGTTGGAATCAGTTGCTGAAATTTCAATGATATGAATATTATTTTTTTTCAACATTTTATAATTCACTTCCTCAGCAGATTCATTTGTGGGTACAATGCAAATAATATGCATTTTCTTTTGCAAATTTTGCAAAAGATCAGTAACTCGATCAATATTTGCTTTTTGTTTAGGATTGATTCGATGCCTTTTCAAGATCTCAATATCCTAATCAGTTGGTGACCCAAGTCTAATTCTGTTAAGAATATTAACAAAGTTTTCATTGTCATCTTTTTGTCGCACATTTATGGTCAATTCATCATAATCGAAATATGACCACAAATTTATACCAGCAATTCCCAAATTTGATTTTCTAGCATCTTGAATAGATATTTTGGAAAATACAGGTTTTTCATTAACAGGTGGAAGCTGAAATAAATCACCAAATGCAACAATTGACATGTTTGCAAATGGATACACTTGTTTCCTAATATCACCAAAAACATCTTGCAAACGTTGGTGAATAAATGCTAATTGCAAGTGACTAACCATGCTTATTTCATCAATAATGAATAATCTCGCATATCCAAGCATGGTTCTCAAACTTTTTATTTTATCCTTTGATAATGGTTCATATTTAGGTGTAGAACCATGCTGCACATTTAGTTGAAAGACTCTATGGCATGTAGATCCTTTCAAAATGTAAGCACTGACACCAGTAGGAGCACAAATAACTACACTGGGTCCATTGATGGCAGGATATGTGAGAGTAATTTTATCTGCCAGTGCATTGATCAGAAAAGATTTGCCCACATCCACAAAACCATTAATAAATTTGAGAATTTGTGGACAATCGTCACAATTGCACCTGTGAATAGGGTTTTCCTCTTTCCAATGAAGATTTTGTTGCTCAAGTTTGGAAATAATTTCATTATAAATTTCTTTTTGAATGAAATTCAATTTTTGCTCATTTTCTAAAACTTGAACTTCAGTGACATGTCTGATTTGAGGCATATTCAAATCAGCTTCATTTTTATCTGCCTCTTTAGCCATATTAGGATCGCAATCAATTTGATCATCATCAGCGTTATTTTCATTTTCATAATTTTTAGATTTTTGCTCTATTTTTTTGCTTATTTCAATAGCATCTTTAATTTTTTTCTTAATACTTTCATAATTTGTCATTTCAGACAAATATGGAGCATTTTGATGTAATGATTGCTCATATGATTTACAGATTACAAATTGGCATATTTTGTTGTAACATAAACCTCAGTGTGAAATTCATTTTCATTTGAAAAGGATTCATTGTAAAGGTCAGAAATAGTAGCATCCCTGCTAACCTGGTAAATTAACTCACTATATATTGACCAGTCCCCTTCAAGTATTGCGATGTCATATTTGTTAAGCCATGTTCCAATCGACAATAATCGATATATTTTTCTGATCACTGTTCTCAGGTGTTCCGAGTGTGGTGACAAGAGTTTCAGCAGGGCCAGCTTGTCCGTGCAATCACTTTGGCCACAGCAATAAATTCTATCAGAATGCATACCTTTGCAACTTTGGAAACTATCCAATTTCTTCCTCATTTGAGCAATTGTCAAATTCGGACTCAAATCAGACAAATTGTTATGCAATCTTTTAGCATATTCCAATTTCTGAGCTGAGTCTGGACAGCCATCTTCGATTCTACACAGACGAGTCATTGATATTCTGTAGTCACTGTTATTAATTTGATTTTCATTGTGTCGATGAAAATTAGCATCTTTGCTTGACATTTCGAATTTGCAAGTAAATTTAGATGCTGTTTTTCTATGTTTATTTTTATATTTGTTATAATATGCTTTTGCACAAATTTTTTCTCTATTTTTTTTATAATACTGGGCCATTTTCGCATGCATTTTTTCTCTATTTTTATTGAAATATTTTTTATTTGACTCTTTTTGCTTTTTTTTATAAGTATCATTATTTACCGCTTTGAGTTTTTTTTTTATAATTCTGAACTCTTTGTTTTATTTTATCTTTATTTTTTCAATAATATTCAGCTTTTCTAGCTTTTTCAGCAATTTTATCATATACTTTTTTATTGCCATAATTCATAATATATTCTTGACAGGCCACAAAATCACCGCAATACCACATTTACTCCAGGGGGGTACTACGTAAGTCCCAGGAGTCCTACGTAAGTCCCTTATAGTAAAAATGTTGGTGCTCATGCACTAATTGTAACACGCTATTATTTTCTTAATAATATAAAAGAAAATAAGATTTTTATTGACACAGTATTTGTAAACAAACAACAACAAAAAAAATAGTACGCTTACGTGTTGAAAATAATGCAAGAAAATGTTACATGTAATATTTTACACAAATACTGAACAGTAGCCCTCCCCTCTCTGTCTGTCTGTCTGTCTGTCTCTCTCTCCCTCTCTTTCTGTGTCGCTGTTATTATGGTAGTACGAATAGTGGTTTGTTTACGTTGTAGTGGAAAATATATCTTGCATTATTTACAAAAAGTTGTAAATAATGCAAGAAAATGTTACAGCCAGTTACAAAATTAAAAATGATAATAATATATTCATAATATATTCTTGACAGGCCACAAAATCACCGCAATACCACATTCACTCCAGGGGGGGTCCTACGTAAGTCCCAGGAGTCCTACGTAAGTCCCTTATAGTAAAAATGTTGGTGCGCATTTAACAACTTTACGGATGTGTGTTTGTTACAATTTAACGTCTGCTCATTCGGTAATAGTCGGTAATTTTCGGTAGGCGGTGGTGAGCATGAATGGAAATGCGGGATTTAAACTAAAGTAATTTAGCAATGGTAGTAATGTAACGGATAATCAAAAATAGGGGAAAAATCAGTTATGTAATATTTTACACAAATACTGAACAGTAGCCCCCCCTCTCTGTCTGTCTGTCTGTCTCTCTCTCTCTCTCCCTCTCTCTCTGTGTTGCTGTTATTATGGTAGTACGAATAGTGGTTTGTTTAGGTTGTCGTGGAAAACTCTGATGAAACTAAAATCCGGCAATTTTTTTTTTTTTTAATAACGGTATTAGTATCAAAATATCTGAAAATGATATCTTAAACTAAACAGAAGAATGTCAAGGTAATTATTGTACTATTTCAGAAAATGTTCAATAAGTATGTCTCAAGTAAATTAATTTTTTATTTTTTCTACCGGTACCCTACGCTGGATTACACAATAGTAGTCTCTAAGTAACATTTTGTTTGTCTCGCAGTTACTTGCGAGACTAATAAGTAACATTTTGTTTGTCTCGCAGTTACTTGCGAGACTAATTTTTTGTCTCATTCTACCGCAATTTGTTTTCATTTTATATTGAAAATCTTTGTACGAATTCAATTGCGAGTAATTACAAACAGAACTGGGAAAACAAATTATTTTTTATTATCAATTTCTGCTGACGAATGGAGTATGTTTTTTCTATTACGTATTTTCTAATACTAATATTTCTGATATTATTAATAATTCTAATATTTTTCTACATGTCGCTTTGCTGAATGTCTCTTGAATTTTAGTGAACACTAATAGATTTCTAGTAATCCTTCACGATTTGTTGAAGTATTAAATCAGGTTCATTTTTTATTTTTTTAAGAACATTTTCTTTTGATTTAAGTCGCCGTATTTTGTACTATATCTTAGGCGAAGACAAGATATAAAAGATTATAAGCATGCAATTCCGACAATTTGAAATCATTGCAGTTTGTTTACAACTAGCGAAAGTAGTGTAATTTTCGACTTCTTTCCTCGTAAGATTCATATATTTCTATCTTTTTTTGCAAAAAAAAAAAAAAATAGGGACGTATTAGTGCTAAACAATTTAGTTAATAATCGTAATCCTTCAACATTGCTGGTATTTTGGGAGGAGGAACTAAATATAATTGAGAAACTTTCAACATTATTTGCACTGATAGTGCTGCAAAGTGTCGGAGAGTGCTGGAAATTTAAGGAAACTTATCACTCAGATTCCAGGAAAACCATTTGCTATTGACGTTGAACAATCACTGGTCGAATAAGTTTTGTGAGAACTCATAGTGAGTGAATAGCATTACTATTAATAATGATAATAACAACAACAATAATAATAATAATAATAATAATAACAATAATAATAATAATAATAATAACAATAATAATAATAATAACAATAATAATAATAAGAAGAATAATGATAATAATAATAATAATAACAATAATAATAATAATAATAATAACAATAATAATAATAATGATAATAATAATAATAATAATGATAATAATAATAATAATAATAATGATAATAATAATAATAATAATGATAATGATAATAATAATAATAATAATAATAATAATAATAATAATAATAATAATAATAATAATAATAATTAGCGGGGCATGTGAAAATTCCACAGCAGACTTTTTCATATGTAATATATTGATGCTGGCATTCTGTAGATGTTCAGCGTAAATGGAGACGCACTGATATTGTTGTAGCTCTTTTGTTTAAACTGCAAAAGTATTTACCTAAGCTTAAAGATGATATTTTAATTCATGCAGATTCAAAATGTATTATTATAGAGTCAATTTTCTATCGATTTTTATATATTATAAAGTTGTGATTTCAAAATTAAGAAAATATACCCATATATGTGTGTACCAGCTTGAATCGAAACAGAAACCAAAACTTATGAAGAAAAATATATGTATATATATATTTCCCCAAAACCTCTGGCCTTGATAGAGGGGAGACTAAAACTTGCTGATATGGTTTCAAATGATCTGAAATAACACCAAGGGTAGACTTGATTCCAAATATTTCTCATATGTCATATCTCCCCTGTTTAGGAAATCGCGTACGATTATGAATATCTCCAGTATCAAATAATCTTTATGCACTGTGAATTTTACTTTATGTATGAAAACTAAAAATGGAGGATATAAAATATTAGAAATATTTGGAATCAAGTCTCAACTTGCTGCTATTTTAGATTATTTGAAACCATAGCAGCAAGTTTTAGTCCCCCCCCTCCATCAAAACCAGGCGTTTTGGGGAAATATCAAATATTTTGTAATTCATATGCAAAACTAGGGAAACAAATGACTATAGTTGAAATATTGGTATCTTTCCACCCACAAAAATCTTTTAAAATTACATACTAAAGGTTTTCGAGGGTGCTGAAAACAAAAACAATAGTTAAAATTCCAGGAAATAAATAATTTCAATGATATAAATAAATTATAGTTTTAAAAAGTGGGATCAATTTTCTATATTTATTTAGCGTAAAATAAACACCTACTTTATAGCCAATGTGGCCATAAAGTGGGTGCTCATTTTACGTAAAATTAACTTGACAATATTCCCAAGAAAGAAGTAGGGTATAACTTTTCTATATTAATTAAATATAAAATAAACTCCCACTCAATAGTCAATGTAGCAATGAAGTAGGTGTTCAATTTCCGTAAAATTAATATGGAAAAGTGATCTCCCACCCCTTGAAACAATAATGTGCGACCTTAAGGGAAAATGTCAATAGACAATTCAGGTCATTAGCTATCGATTGCACCTTCATTTGTTAAATTCTGATCAATAGTCGCCGAGATTTCGAACTTATAAAATTGCCCCAAAAAGTGGTATATCTATATATGGACTCGTCGCCAAATTAAATATTGAAAGGCTCACATCTTTGGTTCTATGGGCTGAAACTACATGAAAATTTGTAGGCTTTTAGAATATTATAATACTATTCTATGGTTAAAATCTTATTAAAATTGGTTAAAAAGAACCTATATTTTAAAACCAATAAAATATGCCCAAATTAGCATACCTATATATATATTTAGTGTCCTAGAAAGCCAGCTTTAATTTTGCTTTGGGATGAATTTTGCTTCGGGTTTTTTTGCTTCGTTGCCTCCCCTGTGGCGTTGACAGGCTACTAATATGAATATATCTATTTGTCTATATTTGTACATATAGTGTTCTGACAGGCCGGCTTTAGTTTTGCTGCTTCTGTTTTCTTCACTGTGGCCTTGCCAGACCACTAATAATTTGAGTTCCTTCAGCTATAATCGAAACCGAAACATAAACTTACGAAGGATTCTATTAAAATAACAGATTACTTGTTACCATCAGCTATAATCGAAGCCGAAACCAAAACTTATGAAGGGTTCTTGGTTATTACAAGAAATGTGATATCATAACAATTAGACGAAAGTCACGATAGCAGTAAAAAGATGTAAGTGCGATACATAAAATAACACACACGTTATCTTATTAATGTGTAGATGATGATAATATCAAATGAAAGAAACGTATATTTTTCATTATGGAAGAAAAAATGTCTTTAGTTTCAGTTTATGAAATTTTAAAGTAAATGAAAGTAGAATAAATAGTAATGGTGGTTGTGACCCAACGGGTCACAAATACGTCAAGTAAAAATACATACGTTTACTGTGCCAATCAACGGGGGTCAAGAATATTAATGGTACAGCAAATAAGATTTGACGTATATTATATCTATGTTAAATCATTAGTGGACGAAATATTCCGAAAATAGAAAAAAATATATACAAAAACAAAATGAGTTCATTGAATTATAACATGGCGACGGCCGGGCGTACTCTTGTTCGCCGACAGTTGAGGAATAGGGGCTAGGCGGAGCCCTGGGTGTCATCCAAGAAACGGTTGGCATGTCTCCCGACTTGATGCTTCGACAATAGTGGCAGGAGGATCGCCTGGCCACCGGATGATCATTCAGTCACTTCAGTTGGCCAGACTAACCGGAAATGGAACTAAGTCGATGATAAGTTAATTATATGCGTCTATTTTAAAACACACATTTTTCATTTCGAGAGAGTCAGAACGATTGTTAACACTTTCAACAGCAAAATAAATAAATAAACTAGTCAAGATATCTAACACGAATCATCCCCCTGCGTTTACCACACGCCAGCGTTCAGTTTGCACACATAATGGCGAAATCATACAAAAAAATAATTGAAATTCCGAGCTCCCTTTTAAATAAAATGAAACTTCTGTTTTAGGGGGTTTGACGATTGTATTTTCTATTTTCTTGCAATATTGGAATAAAATCTGCACATACCAAATTGATAAGTTTGGTGATTGTGCAGATAATCAACATGTTTCTGGTGGAAACATTATTACGTACTTACCTGTCATGTCGATATTAGTATTAATTCTAAAAATTACGAAAGATGCAGTAGAGGATATGTTACCTGTATTTTTAACCAAAAATCATCCACAATTATGTTCGGACATTTTGTGTTTAAAAATTGCGTACTCTAATTAAAATAAAGGGACATAAATCAGTTTGCCATACAGAATTGGTCGTATAACTCTTCCACGTTAAAACACATAATAGTGCTTGATAATTCGATAAATTATATTTTTACTTATAATTGTTTTTCTACTAGCCAATTCTATTGCAATGTTCTGAATATTATAGCAATTTCAACATGACACGTAAGGCCTTAATAATGTTGTAACCTAAAAGGCATTAGTTTAAAACGTTAATAAAGTGAACAAACACTGATAAATCATTAAAATTATATCATACTAAGTGTAAGGTCTTGCTAACGCTTGCAGATTTTAGAGACAATTAGGACTCATAAGCTCCGGACTATGACCATCGCTGCAATGATCACAACTTACTATTACTCAACAAATACCACATGTAAACACACTC
The DNA here is from genome assembly GCF_053919585.1 of Euprymna scolopes. NCBI lineage: Eukaryota > Metazoa > Mollusca > Cephalopoda > Sepiida > Sepiolidae > Euprymna > Euprymna scolopes. The sequence continues at coordinate 68,452,107 of NC_136506.1, forward strand.
TTCCACACGCGCGCATACGCACACAAATATTATGTTAATTTGTACAAACATTCTTGACTTCATATGTGCATACACGTTTCTATTGCAATTCCTTTAAAGATTAACATCATCCTGTAAAAAGATATTGTCCGATGATGCCGCTTCTCTAAAGAAATTGCAGCAGAAGCATGCATGCACATATGTATGTATATATAAACACTCTGTTATTACGGTCTGCTTGTCATTGAGCACTTTTTAATAAACTCTTGCGTTTCAGAGGATTTACATCTAAGAAACTACACTCATTTTACATACACACACACACACACACACACATACACACACATAAGTATGCGTGTGCGTGTGTTCATGAATAGTCAGGCTTTAATGATTTAAGCTCAATGAATGTTAACTTATATATATATATATATATGTGTCTATAATATAAAGGTGAACGTATGTGTGTGTATGTGTGTGTGTGTGTGTGTGTGTGTGTGTGTGTGTGTGTGTGTGTGTGTGTGTGTGTGTGTGTGTGTGTGGACACGAATAGGCTCCTATATGGTTGACTATTTAAAAACAAACTGATCACATATAATGATAGAAGATGTATCGAGGATCAGGAATGGGTATGTTTTATCTGGCAGAACGGTGGTTCACAAAAACTGTGGGGTCACAAAGTATGGAAATAAAAAATGAAAAACAAACGTTTACAAGTGTTTTTGATATAAATAGACATAAGAATACTTTGATAAGTATGTTTTAACTTAAACAGGGATGGTATAATAAAATTGTGGGATCTGCGTTCGTGCCTGTACTCCATGGAAATATGCCACAAACTTTAACAAAGAATTTTCATATCTATTTGCGTAAGTATACGTTGATAATTATGTTACAGTTTGAAGAAATATGGTATAATAAAATTAGTCGGTGTTCTTTCGCGCCTGACCTCCATAGAATGTAAATATGTCACAAAGTTTGACAAGGGTTTTTTAAAAGGAGGTGAGAGTTCACAATAACACCTTAACTTTAATCTTAATTCACATTAGCTTTTATTTATGTTTTTTTAGTTGAATCATATTGTGTCGAATAAATTCATCTTATAAATTCACGTTCTAATTAAAGTGAAAGCCAAAAAAAAGTCGGAACTTTAAACAATTCTCGACACAAATTTTGCATAACTGTTTTTCCTTCTCCACTTGCACGTGGCACTCTTTCGAAAATAGATAAATAGATAAATAATAAAAAATGAGAACTTTACTGGTTATCGTGTCAAAAGAAGGAAAAAATTCTGCTCACGTGATTACGGGGTTTTTTAAAAACATTTACATAACATTTTTATTTTTATTTATTTATATATCTGTTTAAGCTATGTTTTTGTCAGTGTACTAGAAGGAATTCAGTTGATTACAACCCTTTCTGCATGTTCTTTACATTACAATAGTACAACCCTGAATCCGACGGCGCAATACTACACCGTTCAATACTTTAAAACTGAAACGAAGCTGTTCTGCTTGAAAAGAGCGTCATTTTCTTCTTATTCATATTTATATCGATTCTTTGCTTTAAAAAACTAAAGTAATTATGTGTTTACTTTTTTAATATCCCATTTTGCTGTTTCGGATTATTTTACTAAAGTAAGTAAAGCTTCATTATTTTTCAAAACTGTTTTTGTTTATTTGTTTTTCGATATTTCGTCGATATTATTTAGTAAGTGAGTTTAGCATAAAGGCCAACAAACGACTACCGGTGTTAGAGAATGGATCGCTTGTCTTGAACTGGGTTAAAAAAAAGAAAAGAAAGAAAAGAAAAAAGAATTGATGCTCTTTTTCAGGCCAGACTGTTCTCTAAATCGTGAACATTGTTTTTCCAGTGTTAACGGCATTTTTGAACATTTTTTTAAGGACTGATGAAGGTTGTTTTATGTAATTACTTAGAAGTTAATGTTCATTGTTAGAAAATAAATTAAGAGAAATTAAGAGAAATAAGAAAAAAAACCCAGATATATCAATCGACAGACTGATAACAAGTTGGTGCAAAAGAAATAGAACACATAAACTTTAGTTACAGAGGTGAAACAAAAGGGAAAAAGAAATGAGATGACTGTCATGATTACCAGAGAAAAACGTCAATCAAATATTTGTTATGAATTTATAAGTTAAACAAATTATAAGGTTAAATTGTTGCTAAATTGTAAAAGCTTTGCGTACTATTAGGAAAAGACTATGTGTATTTTTTTGTTTGTTTGTTAAGAAACAATGGATACTTTCTGCTAATGTGGAATTGTTTTTTTTTCTCTAATTGTACGGGTTTTTTTTTCGTGAGAATTTTTTTTTCTGGTGTGGAAAAATGTTATTGTATGTAAACTGTTTTATGGAATGTTAAAATGTATGTTTTTTTAGATGGAAAAAAAAAGAAAAAAAAACACAAGTGTTGTCTTAGGGTGATGGGATTCTGTGATTTCGAATAGGATCAACATGGAAAAATCCATGGATGGAATCCCGATATGTTTCGCTGAGCTATATGCCTTGAAAGGCAGTCGCGGTTACCGACCTAGAAAAAAAAGTTTTTCCAATATAACAAAGCGAAATGTGTTTCTGTCCAGCGTCAGGGAGCAAATGGAGTTCCCCTGACGTGGCATAAGTGGTAGTAGAGAAAATGGCAGAAAAGGCCATAATAGAAATCATTTGGATGAGTAAAAGGTGATAATTTTTTTTCAGAAAACCCCAAGTGTTGGGTGGCGTGGACAAATTTAGTTTCCATCGATTGTTATTTTGTGTTGAATTTTGTTTTATGAAGGATTGTCTGAAAATTTTAAGTGAATCGTTTTTTTTGTTGTTTTTGGAAACGACTATGTATTTTAATTGTAAATGTCAATGCATTTTTTGTAAACGACTGTGATTTAAAAAAAATATTTTTTTATTTTTGAGATTCTTTGAGGTGGTCAAAGGTTATGTAAACTGACCTCAAAATGTGCTGACGTGGACAATTTTGGGTTTCCACGAATCTATGTTTTTGTTATTTGTAATTTTTATTGGTGAGATGAGACTTTGTAAGAATTTTTTTTAAATTTATATTTTCATGCGATTGATGTTTTCTCACAGCATAATTGTGCAGGTTTTTTCTTGTTCTTGGACATGTATTTTTTTTCGCAGGAGGAGGAGTGAATTTTGCCTTGTGGGATTTATTGAGATAATAATTAATTTATAAGTAAGAACATGTTAAGTAATAATAATGATAAAATGTTAAAAAGAGAAAGAAATAAGATTAAGCAGTGTACGAAAAAAAGACACACTACTGGGTTGAATAAGGGGTCAACTAGTTCTTAAGTTTGGAAGAGTCAAAGGTTCAGTCGATATGTATTCTAATTTTCGAAATGGTTGTAGAATTTTTTTTTTTTTTGTCGTTTTTTCGTGGGATTTTTCTCCGGATGCGTAATTCGGCGGGAGACATAGGAAAATGCTCTCGTAATATTATAAGAAAAATCTTTTATCTCGTATGAGTCATGTGCTTGTGGAAACGCGTTATAGCGTGACGAGAGATATCGTGATCTCTGCATGATTCTAAGATGCGAAATGGTCACAGAGAGTTGTTGACCTTCGAGGGCGCAAGGATTCGCGCCACATGGTATTATTTGTAGATGTAATTTTATTTATTTTATTTATGATTTATTGAATAATGGTATGACAGTTCCTTTGCCAGCGGGGTGAGCTTAGCATTCCCTTAGTAAAAGTGGGTAGTAAATAAAAATGTATGTCTTCGTCATACATTTTTATAAATAAGGGGGAAGGAATGTTAGAGAATGGATAGAGAGAGAGAGAGAACGTTAAGGAATAGAGAGAGGGAGAGAGAGAGAGAGAGAGAGAGAGGAAGAGGTGAGTTATAGTGTAGACACGTTGGCCGGAAGTAAAAGATCAGTTGATTTGATTGCGTGTAAGTCATGTGATCAGGTTAGCTGAATCGTGGAGATTTGATTTGGACACAGAAGACAACGGACGGCTTCCCGTTGTCTCCTCCTCCTAACGGAGGGGGGGGGACGAACGCTGACGTGTGTAGAAGAAGAACCCACACAGGCCGATTTCACTTCCACCTTCTGCAGGACATCTGGAGAAAGTGAAATAAAAACTATAGAACTAATTCCTTGTCTTGGAGTGATTGAATCTTCATCCAAAAACAGGTATCAAATCTCCCTCCAGGATGAGAAATTTCCAGATGGTCCAACATCGAAAAAGCAGAGGTAGGTTCTGAAAATACATGTCACTCACACACGATTCCCTTTATGATAATCAAACACACAACCCTCTTTATATTAGAGACAATATAACACCGGAAAAAAATAAATATACAAGAAATAAATGTTATTATATTGAATAAAAGTTCAGTTCATGTTTGTTTTTGTTTTGAAATAGTTTTTAATGCTCTTTACTTGAAATAAGTTCAGTGAACTGAAATTAAAACGAAATTTGAGGCGATAACTACTTAAATGAATTTTTATATAAACTAAACATGCCATAATCGAATATTCCTCAAGCACAAAATAACGAAACACATTAAAATATGTTTATAAATACTCCTTACGTTGACAGAACTCTCTTAAATTGTTACCACAGAATGCTCAGGTACCCCTCCTTCAATTTGAAAACGGGGCTCTCCATTTCAAAGTCGCTGCCATTTTGAATTTTTAAAAAGGTTCTTGAATTAAAAAAAACAAACTTACAAACTACTGCTCGCCTGAGCTCCAATCTCTGGCCCCCTCGCCAATCTTTTACGAAAAACACCCGTCTAGTTGAAGCCACTGTCAAAAATATATATATATATAAAATGTTAATATTACAAAAACTAAATTCAAGAGTCACCTGAATGAGATAAATTAATATATACTTTTAGTAAAATTAGATCTTATAAATTCTTCAAAACTACAGCTCAATCAACCAATAAAATAATAAATAGGTTATATTAATTAGAGTTTTTTTATATAAATTAGTCATGTTATATTAGTCATCTATGCATATATAATACATACGTATATATAACCCCTCTCTCTCTCTCTCTCTCTCTCTCTCTCTATATATATATATATATATATATATATATATATATATATATATATATATATATATATATATATATATATATATATCTTTATATATGTACTAGCATTTCAGTCCGGCGTTGTGTGGGTTTTGGGAGGTCTATGTTGAAAAATAAAAAAGCAATCAATTTTTTAAACTTTGACTCCTTTTATGACCCCTTAACATTTATTGTTTTGGGCTCAAGTCAAGTTATTAAGTTAGATCCATGTCCAAGAAACCTTTATCTAAAATTACACGTATTTAGACCGCAAATTGGCGGAGAAATTTGGTTGAGTTCTCAAAGGTCCAATCGTTGCATTTTGACCCTTTAACAGCCAAATTTCTGGCCGAACACTTATCACAAAGATTTTTCCAAATCTCAGTACCCTGTATATCAAATTTCGAATCTGTAGACTTAGAATTGACAGAGTTATTGCGTAGGGAAATGTTCAGACACACACACATAAACAGACAGACACTTTTATAGATAAGTAGATATATATACATATATCGATATTAAGATTTTGCTGTATTCAAACAAAAATATTTTAAATATATAAGAAAAAAACAATGTACTTAAATTGCTGTTCGAAACTGAAAATGAAAAAAAAAATCAATTCAAATATTGGAGATGCAAAACTAAGTCCTCAAATTACGTCAAAAAAACAAACACTTTCTTAATTTGTTCCATTGCATTGTAGTAGCTTTACGAAAAAGAATTACTTTTAAGCACATGGAAGCTGAAGTATTTTTTAGGTAACTAGCCTAAAAAAAAGAAAAGATGAAACCTTTATAAAATAAAGATAACCCTGTCAATTGTACGGTGAGCGTTGATATATCTCGAATATTTGTTGATGGTGTGTTTCGGGATAAGAGAGAAATCTACTTCATGCGTAATCGAGACAAACTAACCGTTGTTGTAATGAACTTGACAGAATTTTCGAAAACAGTATAAAAACATAATAAAACAGAATAGATATTGGACTGTACGTCTGCAGTGTTTGAAAGACACTACCAAAAAACATGAAAGACACTACCAAAAAACATAAAAGACACTACAAAAAAACATGAAAGACACTACCAAAAAACATTAAAGACACTACCAAAAAAACATGAAAGACACTACCAAAAAACATGAAAGACACTACCAAAAAACATGAAAGACACTACGAAAAAACATTAAAGACACTACCAAAAAAACATGAAAGACACTACTAGAAAAAACATGAAAGATACTACTAAAAAAACATAATAGACACTACCAAAAAACATGAAAGACACTACCAAAAAACATGAAAGACACTACTAGAAAAAAACATGAAAGACACTACCAAAAAACACCATGAAAAACGCTACTAGAAAAATATGAAAGACGCTACAAAAAAAATTGAAAGCCACTACCAAAAAAATGAAAGACACTACCAAAAAACATGAAAGACACTACTAGAAAAAACATGAAAGACACTACCAAAAAACATGAAAGACACTACCAAAAAACATGAAAGACACTACCAAAAAAACATGAAATACACTACTAGAAAAAACATGAAAGACACTACCAAAAAACACGAAAGACACTACCAAAAAACAACATGAAAAACACTACTAGAAAAAACATGAAAGACGCTACTAAAAAACATGAAAGTCACTACTAGAAAAAAACATGAAAAATGCTTCTAGAAGAAAAGATGAAAGATACCAGAAAAAACATGAAAAACACGATCAGAAAAAATATGATAGACACTACTAAAACATGAAAGACACTACCAGCAAATCATCATAGACATGGCTAAAAACAGAAGACGTGACCAGAAAAAAATGAAAGGCACAACCAGAAAAAATTACAGACACAACTAGATAAAGCATGAAAAAACTACTACAAAAAATAACATGATGATACTCCCAGAAAAAAGATTAATAACACTACCAGAGTAAAGATAAAAAAATAGCGACCAGAAAAACAAAACCAAAAAAAAAAACACGAAAGACACTACCAGTAAAACACACTAAAGAGAAAAAGAACGACACTACCAGAAAATGATTAAATGCACTAGCAGATAAAACATGAAAGGCACTACTCGAGAAGAACAATAACTACACTAACAGAAAAATATGAAAAACCTCACCATTATTTAATGAATGGGGTTAGTATATTCTCGTCTCATCAGTCATGACTGGGTAAAAGGATATGTGGCGTTCTAGATAAATACTTGGTGATATACTGTTCTGCTGGTCGAAAGTTCAATCCTTAGTGCGGGCGACACTCAAAATACAAGTACTAATTACTTAGGACTTCCACCCAGTACGGGCTGACAAAACAAGAGCATATTAACCTTTTGGATGACATAAAAGGTTTCGTTCGAAATTCCGTGCATATTCTGACGTCCGACAGGAAGATTCCCGGGGTAAACAAGATACACCTGAAGAATGTCAGAGGTTAAATCGATCGAAATGTTGTGAAAATAACATTAAATATTCGAAGTATAATCCTCATTTCAAAATTCAGAAACATAACATGAAACTTTACGATAACAATTTCTATGTATGGATGGGCAGAACTGATATAAATTCGAATATTTGTCCAAAAATTACAACAGATAAGAAGAGACTAAGAGTTTATAACAATACAAAAGAATTAGATTCATTGCAGTCAGTGAAATTCCAATGAAGTCGAATGGTTTACGTAAATATATATTATAAAACGGCTTGCATCAAATGGAGTTGACAGGAAAACTTTGACATAATAGCCCTCCATCAACTCGGGGTCTTCGCGATAAACTTTCGCTGTCATAAAGATCTGCACAAATGTAGGCCTTTCTCAACTGACGTGAAAGAAATCGATTAAAGGACAACATGTATACTGTTCATGTGTGTCCATTCCACCTGTGTGTTGAGCATGGAAATAATCTACCGATATCCTATATTCCGATAAAATCACCATTCGTCTATACAAACACTATTATTTCAATACAAACTTTCGCTGTTTAAAGACTACTATACAACACAATCTTTCACCGTTTCTCGCTAAAATCTTCGAATCGTTAATAAATTTGTTACAAAATAAAAGGACCATACGTCAATAGCGAGTAAGTGAGCTAGTGTAGATTTTGACAAGCGTCGCCCCAAGTACATTTCATGATGACACTAAACTTCCAAAATAGAATTCGTTCCTAGAAATTAAATCATAGATAGGTGACGTATGGTTGAGGCAAGGCATAGCAGGTCAAACAGCGCAGATACAATAGAGCATGAGAGGAAATGAAATTAATGACGTCTCATTTTTGCCGAGCTTAGAGAAAATGAAAGTTTTCAAACCAGTTTGTTTATGGGTGCCGAAATTGAGACATAGAATAATGCTACCATGTGACGTGTGCGAAGCAGTTGGGCAATAATGTAGAAATTATTATTATTATTTTTTATTATTTATTATTATTATTATTATTATTATTATTATTATTATTATTATTATTATTATTTTATCTGTACGTACTTCCCTAAGTTCAAACATCATTCAGAAACTTTGGTAAACGTAAAAAAAAGCATGCTGAGTCTACCCCCCACACTCTTTCTTGCTGCTTCTGATTTTACGTATACAATGCTAAGAACTCGTTAATATAGTACGATTTAGGAGTTTAAATGATGTGAACGAAGCAAATTCAAGGATTAGTTGTGTCCCAGCAACAAGAAATGACAACTTCTAATAAGCTTAAAATGTTTTTATTATTATTATTCATATCTGATACGTAATCCCTTGTGTATCACACTACAAATTCATGCATCAATATGGGATTGGAAACTATTTTCAAATATCGTCCTAAATTAGAAATGGAGCAACGGACTTATATTAAGTAGACATTAATAAGTCCCTCTATTTTTTTAAAATGAAGAGTAGATAATTCATTGGATGTGTTATCGGCAGTTCCAGTAACTCTCGCTTCTTTTTTGTCCCTCAGTCCTCACTTCCAATGAGTGATTTTTCTGAAAAAGGGTGAAGAAAAAATTGCTTTCCATGTTGGCAGTATTTGCGTGAACAGTAACCTGAGACGTCGGAATTTTCTGTTTCTATGTCTATCCTTGTGGCTATGTTACTAGTAAGGGTGCTGGAGGTAAACGTTTAATCTGGGCTGACGTTACCCGCCTGATAGTCAGGAACCCGAACCTTGAATTAACCACTAAGGAGGCTGTCCTATCAGCAGGTGTAAAGTACTGGGGCTGCTGTATTGCCATTTGGTGAATGGATTCTGGACCATGCAGTAGTTTCTGGTGGGGCCTCTCGATGCCATACTAGTGGTTAATTGTTCAAGCTTTACCTTATCATGTGCTACAAAAAATCCTATCTTTTTCTCTTACTTTCCCTCTCTATCCTGTTTAACCTAATCTATCGACCTGTTCCACAAATCTCAAAACCCCAACATGAAATATCTCCAGAAAAAATGCACGAATAAACCTAGAACACCATCCTCCAACGTAGACCCCTACTACCATGTTTCCTTCTCCAACATCAGGGGTCTACGTTCCAACCTTCCAGAGGTTGAAACCCAATTGCAGGAAACGAAACCGGGTATATTGTTCCTAAGCGAAACTGGCATGGGGTCAACCACTTCCCTAGATGAGTTCATAATTAAAGGATACTCTAACTTAACATTAAAATCTGACCCCTAAGATCGCCATGAACATGGAATATGTGCCGACATTAAAGATGGCTTTCTGTGTGGTAGGGATATCTCCAGAGAAGATTCTAATTTACCTTATATGTGCTTCCGGGTTGCACTTGCTTACACCACCGCATTTATATTTGCCCTGTACAACCTCCACAACAGTGGAGTTATTATCTTGAAGAGTATATCTGAAAAACTATTGACCACATGCTGTCTGCTCATCCTTCGGCGAACATTGACTTTAATGTCTACAATGTGGAATGGCTGACCCATCCAAACAAGAGAGATGATGAGGACAGGCTCTGCCATGACTTCGCCATTGCCTATGACGTCACTCAGATTGTTCACGAACCTACCCGTGTGCCTGATACTACCGGTCAGTATGCAAGCCTCTAGACCTTTTTCTAACAACTTCCCCAGAGTTATGTTCATGTTTGGTTCTATCTCCTCTGGGATCTTCCGACCACTCGGTTGTATTAGTTAAGATAAAAATGAAATGTAATAAGTTTTCAGACGTACCTCTCCATCGATACTCTATGGCTGACTGGGATAGCTTCCGTACATTTATATCTGTTCAAAAATGGTGTGTCATTTATAGTATCAGACCTGAACGAATGATTAATTGTAGGTATAGACCGATTCATACGATCCAAAAATTTAAACAAAAATCTAACAGCCTAGCCATGTTTCTCCCTAGAATGTGCTGCTGCCATCGCGCAGAGGAATCACTTTTTTCCATAGCTACCAACGTAATAGATGTACTGAGACTAAAACTGCTTTCAGGACTGCCAGCAACCACTGTAAAAGAGTAATAAAAAATGCAAGAGAGCTATATGCTCAGTCCGTTAAATCCAAAGTAGCTGAGCAGCGGATTGGTTCCCACCAGTTTTGGCAAATAGCAAACAGGATCCTGAACAGAAGCGTGCGTTCTTTCCCAACCATAATCAATAGACCTGAGGTCCTCTCGTCAGCATCAGACAAGGCCAAACTATTTGCAAAGAACTTTGCAGCTAATTCTACCCTATGCGACCAAAGCCATCAACTTCCCGTATTTTCTCAGACAACGCGCTATGCAACATACAAATATCTATGCGTGATGTCGCCAAACTAATCAAGAACCTTGCTTCCAGTAAAACAACTGGTTTGGACGGCATTCTAATCATAGCGTCGAAAAAGCTTCAACCAGAACTTGCCCCCATCCTTACAAAACTGTTTAAGCGTTGTCTTAAGGAGAAGTGCTTCCCAACACCCCGGAAAACGTCATCAGTATGTCCTATATTTAAGAATTCAGGTGATAAATCATCTCCCTCTCAGTACAGACCAATCAGTCTCCTGTGTATCATGAGTAAGTTGCTGAAATCCATATTAAATAAAGAAGTAGTCAACCACCTCAACAGAAATAACCTTCTTAGTGATATGCACTATGGTTTCCGTTCTGCTAGATCCACAGCAGATGTGCTAAAGGTTATATCTCATAGGATTAGTGAATCTATCGACAAAGGCTTCCTTTCTAGGTCAATTATTCTTGACATATCGAAGGCCTTCGATAATGTATGGCATAAAGGCCTACTTCACAAGATTTCCAGCTACGGTATAACTGGAAATTTGTTCTCAGTTATTAAATCATTTCTTTCCGATAGATTCATAAGAGTAGTGGTTGATGGGCAGAAATCAGAAGCATACAATATTAATGCTGGAGGCCCTCAGAGGTCTATGCTGGGCCCAACTCTCTTCCTAATATACATCAATGATCTCCCAAAACACATATATAAAAAATCATTCGTTGACATATATGCTGATGACACAACCATCTATGGCAACACATCAAAGGCCGTAAATGACAAAGTTCTCTCTGATTCTCTCTGATTCTCTCTCCTCTGATCTTGAGCGCGTGGTACAATGGGTGAAGAGATGGCTGGTTACTTTTTATGCATCTGAAACCAAGGTCCTATCTTTACATCATCACCGCTCTGATCCCCATCTGGCATCAATTGAAATGGATGGCTCTTGTCTTGGGGAGGCTCCATGTTTTGACAAGCTTCTGGGTGTGACCTTTACTCCTGATCTGAAATGGAACACGTATATCAAGTTTGTTGCCAAGATCGCTGGAAAAATTGTGGGATCATTCTACCGCTCCAGTAGATATCTCACTGCTGATGCGATTCTCTATCTATATAAAAGCCAAGTACGTCCAAGGATGGAGTACTGCTGCCACATATGGACAGGAGCTGCTAAAAACAGCCTATCCTGTCCTGACAGAGTACAAAATAGACTTTGTAGCTTAGTGGGGATGCCCTTTTCTCTTCCCTGCATCCTCTCCCCCACAGAAGAGATGTTGCGAGCCTGTCTTTGTTTTATCGTTATTTCCATGGCAAGTGCTCGTCAGAGCTCTAATCTCTGCCCCCCTTGTTAATCTTTCACAAAAAACACCCGTCTAGCTAATAATTTTCCCCACTCCTTATCTGTGCCTAAACCAAAATGTAGATTCCATGAACAAAGCTTCTTTCTTAGAAGTGCACGCCTATGGAACGCTCTTCTATTTGCCTGTTTCCCACCTGACTACAACTTGGATGTCTTTAAGTCCAACATAAGCAAATTCTTGATAAACCGCCCCTTAAGTAAGATACTTTATCAAATCTCCATTACTAACGATTCTTACGATATTATCCCCCCATTGATTACTGTACACGCAATAACCCTTATCCCCGAGTTGCTTCCGGGCCTTGATAATTGGTGACTACCATGTAAAAAGAAAAAAATAAAATACAAAAGAAAACTTTGAGAATCGCCAAGTGCTTAATTACCTGAGGAACTTTGTTCCCATATCATCCATCTTTAGTTTGTCTGTGTACATTTCCCTACGCAATAATTCTGTCAATTTTCAGTCTACAGACTCGAAATTTGATATACAGGGTACTGAGATGAGAGAAAATCTTTGTGATTGGTTTTCGGCCAGAAATTTGGCTGTTAAGCGGTCAAAGTTAAACTATTTGACCTTTGAGAACTCTACCAAACTCCTCCGCCAATTTTGGTGCTAAACACTTGAAATTTTAGATATAGGTTCCTTGGACATGGATCTAACTTAATAACTTAATTTGAGCCCAAAACAATAAATGTTAAGGGGTCATAAAAGGGGTCAATGTTTTAAAAAATTGACCGCTTTTTTTTTTTTTGCTCAACATACACCTCCAAACACTCGGGTAACGCCGGGCTTAAATGCTAGTATTAAACTATTTCTTTGTGATTACGTCATTTGCACATCCACAAAGAAATCTGTTCAACAGATATCTGTATCACGTATCAAGGTGTTATTATTATTGTCAACGCACATTCTTTTTTCTGAAAACATATTTGTTTGTATTTATCCAAAATTCTTTCTTGTTATTGTCTATTACATCTAGTCAAGTTAAATTCCTAAAACATCATTTTCCCATATTTGTCCTGGAATTGCATTTTTCTCTTTAAAACAAATCTAATTTAATCGACACAATAATAATAATAATAATAATAATAATAATAATAATAATAATAATAATCTTACTGCTCAGGGAATGTACTATGCAACACCATAAAAGAAACAACTAAACTGAGTAAAAATATTCAAAATAATTTAAGGAATGCGCACTCAGAAGATTTCAGTTCAGAGCATTAAGGAAGAATTTCGAATTTGTCCCAGAAATGACCAAAAAAATGTGATTTCACAGACACGTAAATATATTAAAAATCGGACAAAACTAAACGCGCGAAAAGTAAACTTAAGGTTAAGCTTAAAAATAAAATTAGTCACTTAGATAAAAAAAAAAAAAGGTGTGAACACGTTCTTAAAAGAAAAGAAATAGTTGCTTTTAAATCGAAAACTGCTTCAGAACTGTCTATGATTAATACGAGAATCTCCATCAATACTAGAAACTGAAGTCATAAGAAGTGAAATACTCTAAACGATCATTCCTTACAAATACCGAATATTTCACTACTAAGAACAACATGGGATTAACAAGACATATACGATGTGATGTTCAAGAAATAGAAACGTTTTTGAAAATCTAGGAAAGCCATTAGATAGAAGGTGATAACTACAGGGAATTAATGAAATTATGAAGGAATTTTAAATGATTGTCGATGCAAATGATTGTCGATGGTGACTGAAAAAAGATGAGGTGAAGCAGTAATATGAATTAAGTAGATATGGAATTTCAAAGTAAATTTACGTGTAAAAATTAAAGTTATTACCTATGTGTAAAATCGCATTTTCCCTACTTATCTCTTTTTTCTACGACTACTTCTTTTTGTATTATTATTATTATTATTATTATTATTATTATTATTATTATTATTATTATCTAAATATTAATTTACTTGCATGATGCCCAGTGTCATAAAAAACATCATCATCGCAAGAATTAATGAGTAACGCATTACCTCCCTTATAATCGCTCTTTATCAGTTAAACATCATTAAAACCATTCCCCCTTTCCAAAATTTTCAAAACAAAAAGAAAGCATGGCTGTCTATTTATTGTTTGAAATAAAAAAAGTCATGTTCAGAGGTGATTGTAAGTTTTTTTCATTATAGTTTCTTTTTAAGATTAAAAGTGAATTGACATCTGTACCTTTATAATTTATATTAAAGCTTATTCAGAAAAAAAAACTGTGTTGTGTGTTAAATTTTTATTGAAAAATATGTCATTCTTTTTCAATTAATTCTTTTTAGCTTTAAAAGGTTAAAAAAGAATTTGACATAAAAAAATTATCTTAAATTTGTCGTTATTTGTTTTATTTTATTTTTTATTCATAATGTGTTTTAAAAATTTTCAACCACCGTGGAATTTCCACAGGTTCTGCTTGTTATTATTATTATGATAAGTCATCGTGTCTTTCTTCTCGTTTTTCTTCTTTTTCTTCTTCGTCTTATTCTTTACATGCTCATCATCATCTTTTTCTTTTGTTACTGCAACTACTGGTCATTCTCCTCCTCCGCCTTCTCCTCATCCTTCTTCTTCGTTTTCCACCGGTCTCCGTTATCGCCAAGTCGAGTTCATATCCTTTTTCGATCCGCTCTCTTTACTGCCACTGCCATATGGTACCGACGTGTATTAAATATCTCTTAATTTCTTTCCGATGTATTATGCATTGTATTTATGGCCCCGAGAGAACCATTTGCTTAGCAATTTTGCCCTTGTAAAGTCTCGGGGATTGACCGAATCATCTCAGTATTACTCCGCCCCCCCCTGACTCATCGTTTCTTGCCTCGTATAATCTCGTTCGATATACGCTGTCCTCAACTGACTCGTATCATAGTTTCTAGATATTAAATCGAATTCAGATAGTTTATTATTTTATTGCATAACCAAATAGATATATACAACTTCAATATCAGTATAAACATTCCAATTAGATCTTTAATTCTAAAAACATATACGCGGGTTATAATATTTAAGAAGCCATTCGTGACTGGTCAAAACATAATATGAGTGTGCTTTGTGATATATGAACCAAAGAGAAATGAATGGGTTGTGTTATCAATGTTCACATGCTTTCTTCTCTTAGGTCATTCAGCTCTGGGTATCGGGAAATAAACTATAAACACTGAGCAACTAATACAAATAAACATTACTGTATTGGAACAAGCGCCATGTTCACATAATCTTGCTCCGTGTGACTTTTTTTTCTTTTTTCTAACCGTTTTGAAATTGTAATGACATCTACGAGAACTGTAACGACTTAGTTATTCCCCACCTGCCTTATTTTTCAGATCGTTTTCAGGTCGTTCAACTATGAGCACTAAGGAACGAACTATGAACACTGAGCAAAAAATAAAATGTCACACTCTAACAATCGCACTAGTCATATGAACTTGCTCGGTTTGAGTTCTTTCTTTTATCCTAGTGAAATGAAATAATGACAATGCATCCAATTTGAGTGTGCTGTCATTTAAGATGACCGTAAAGAAGGTGTCCAAGAATTGTTCACAAAGTATACTTCCAGCGCAATAAAATCGGAAAAAAGAAGGTAATTACACCAATATAACTATTCTAAAGGTGTGACGGTGTATTTTGTTGTTTCAAAGTAAATATAAACTTATAACAGATAATGATATATAATATTAAAACATACTCACAATATAAAAATCAACAACAATATCAAAAAATATTATCTAAATATAAAAATATATTATCTACAATATTAAAATACACTTTTCACACAATATTAAAATATACTTATCTAAAATATAAAATATACTTATTTACAATATAAAATATACTTATTTACAATACAAAAATATACTTATCTACAATATTAAAATATACTTATCAACAGTATCAAAACATACTTATCAACAATAAAAAATATACTTATCAATAATAGTAAAATATACTCATGAACAATATTAAAACACACTTATCTACAATACCAAAACATATTTATCAACAATATCAAAATATACTTATATACAATATAAAAATATACCTATATTATACAATAATATACAATATTAAAAACACTAATCTACAATATAAAAATATATATTTTCAATATAAAATATACTTATCTACAATATTAAAACATATAAACAATATTAAAATATACATATCTATAATATTAAAATATATTTACCAACAATATTAAAATATACTAATCTACAATATTAAAACATACTTATTAACAATATTAAAATATACTTATCAACATATTAAAATATACTTAATAACAATATTAAAATATATTTATCTATATTATCAAAATATACTCATCAACAATATTAAAATATACTTATCTACAACATAAAAATATACTTATTTGCAATATAAAAATATACTTATCCACAATATTAAAATATACTTATCTACAATATTAAAATATACTTCTCTACAATATAAAAATATACTTACTTACAATATAAAAATATACTTTTCTATAATATATAAATATAATTATCTAAAATATTAAAATATACTTATCTACAATATAAAAATATACTTATTTATAATATCAAAATATACTGTTAAACAATATTAAAATATACTTATTCACATTATTAAAATACACTTATCAACTATATTAAAATACACATATCTACAATATTAAAATATATTTATCTATATTATTAAAATATACTCCTCAAGAATATTAAAATAGAATTATTGGCAATAGGAAAATATACTTATCTACAATATTAAAATATACTTATCAACAGTATCAAAACATACTTATCCACAATAAAAAATATACTTATCAATAATATTAAAATATACTCATGAACAATATTAAAACACACTTATCTACAATATCAAAACATATTTATCAACAATATCAAAATATACTTATATACAATATAAAAATATACCTATATTATACAATAATATACAATATTAAAAACACTAATCTACAATATTAAAATATATATTTTCAATATAAAATATACTTATCTACAATATTAAAACATATAAACAATATTAAAATATACATATCTATAATATTAAAATATATTTACCAACAATATTAAAATATACTAATCTACAATATTAAAACATACTTATTAAAAATATTAAAATATACTTATCAACATATTAAAATATACTTAACAACAATATTAAAATATATTTATCTATATTATCAAAATATACTCATCAACAATATTAAAATATACTTATCTACAACATAAAAATATACTTATTTGCAATATAAAAATATACTTATCCACAATATTAAAATATACTTCTCTACAATATTAAAATATACTTCTCTACAATATAAAAATATACTTACTTACAATATAAAAATATACTTTTCTATAATATATAAATATAATTATCTAAAATATTAAAATATACTTATCTACAATATAAAAATATACTTATTTATAATATCAAAATATACTGTTAAACAATATTAAAATATACTTATTCACATTATTAAAATATACTTATCAACTATATTAAAATACACATATCTACAATATTAAAATATATTTATCTATATTATTAAAATATACTCCTCAAGAATATTAAAATAGAATTATTGGCAATAGGAACATATACTTATCTACAATATTAAAATATACTTATCTGTAATAGTAAATTATACCGGTGTACAATATAAAAAAATACTGATCCACAATATTAAAATACACTTCCCTACAATATCAAAACATACTTATATACAATATATAAATAACCTTATCTACAATATAAAAATATACTTATCTACAATATAAACATATACTTATCTAAAATATAAAAAATATACTTATCTACAATATAAAAATAAACTTATCTACAATATAAAAATAAACTTATCTACAATATAAAAATAAACTTATCTACAATATAAAAATATACTTATTTACAATATAAAAATATACTTATTAAAAATATGAAAATATACTTATCTACAATATTAAAATATACTTATCTGCAATATAAAAATATACTTATCTACAATATGAAAATATACTTCTCTACAATATTAAAATATACTTATCAACAATATAAAATATACTTATCTACAATATAAAATATACTTATCTACGATATTAAAATATACTGATCTACAATATAAAATATACTTATCTACAATATTAAAATATACTGATCTACAATATAAAATATACTTATCTACAATATAAAATTTACCTATCTACAATATTAAAATATACTTATCTACAATATAAAATATATTATCTACAATATAAAATATACTTATATACAATATAAAATTAAATTATCTACAATATTAAAATATACTTCTCTACAATATTAAAATATACTTATCTACAATATTAAAATATACTTATCTACAATATTAAATATACTTATCTACAATATTAAAATATACTGATCTACAGTATAAAATATACTTATCTACAATATAAAATATACTTATCTACAATATAAAATATACTTATCTACAATATTAAAATATACTAAACTACAATATTAATATATACTGATGTGCAATATTAAAATATACTTGTCTACAATATTAAAATATACTTATCTACAATATTAAAATATAATTATCTACAATATTAAAATATACTTATCAACAATATAAAAATATAATTATCTATAATATTAAAATATACTTATCTACAATAATAAAATATACTTATCTAAAATATTAACATATACTTCTCTACAATATAAAATATACTTATCTACAATATTAAAATATACTTCTCTACAATATAAAATATACTTATCTACAATATAAAAATATATTTATCTACAATATAAAAATATACTTATCTACAAAATAAAATATACCTATCTACAATATAAAAATATTCTTATCTACAATATTAAAATATACTTATCTACAATATAAAATATACTAATCTACAATATAAAATATACTTATTTACAATATAAAATATACTTATCTACAATATAAAAATATTCTTATCTACAATATTAAAATATACTTATCTACAATATTAAAATATACTTATCTACAATATTAAAATATACTTATCTACAATATTAAAATATACTTATTTACAATATTAAAATATACTTATCTACAATATAAAATATACTAATCTACAATATAAAATATACTAATCTACAATATAAAATATACTTATCTACAATATAAAAATATTCTTATCTACAATATTAAAATATACTTATCTACAATATTAAAATATACTTATCTACAATATTAAAATATACTTATCTACAATATTAAAATATACTTATTTACAATATTAAAATATACTTATCTACAATATAAAATATACTTATCTACAATATTAAAATATACTTATCTACAATATTAAAATATACTTATCTACAATATTAAAATATACTTCTCTACAATATAAAATATACTTATCTACAATATTAAAATATACTTATCTACAATATAAAATATACTTATCTACAACATTAAAATATACTTATCTACAATATTAAAATATACATATCTACAATATTAAAATATACTTATCTACAATATTAAAATATAGTTATCTGCAATATTAAAATATACATATCTACAAAATTAAAATATACCTATCTACAATATTAAAATATACTTATCTACAATTTATACTATACTCATCTGCAATATTAAAATATACTTATCTACAATATTAAAATATACTTATCTACAATATTAAAATATACTTATCTACAATATTAAAATATACTTATCTACAATATTAAAATATACTTATCTACAATATTAAAATATACTTATCTCCAATATTAAAATATACATATCTACAATATTAAAAAGTATGTATCTACAATATTAAAATATACTTATCTACAACATTAAAAAAATATGTATCTACAATATAAAATATACTTATCTACAATATTAAAATATACTTATCTACAATATGAAATATACTTATCTACAATATTAAAATATACTTATCTACAATATAAAATATACTTATCAACAATATAAAATATACTTATCTACAATATAAAATATACTTATCTACAATATTAAAATATACTTATCTACAATATAAAATATACTAATCTACAATATTAAAATATACTTATCTACAATATTAAAATATACTTATCTACCATATTAAAATATACTTATCTACAATATAAAAATATACTTATCTACAATATTAAAATATACTTATCTACAATATTAAAATATACTTATCTACAATATTAAAATATACTTATCTACAATATTAAAATATACTTATCTACAATATTAAAATATACTTATCTACAATTTATACTATACTTATCTGCAATATTAAAATATACTTATCTACAATATTAAAATATACTTATCTACAATATAAAAATATACTTATCTACAATATAAAAATATACTTATCTACAATATTAAAATATACTTATCTACAATATAAAATATAATTATCTACAATATTTAAATATACTTATCTACAACATTAAAATATAATTATCTACAATATTTAAATATACTTATCTACAATATTAAAATATACTTATCTGCAATATAAAATATACTTATCTACAATATTAAAATATACTTATCTACAATATAAAATATAATTATCTACAATATTAAAATATACTTATCTACAATATTAAAATATACATATCTACAATATTAAAATATACTTATCTACAATATTAAAATATACATATCTACAATATTAAAAAGTATCTATCTACAATATTAAAATATACTTATCTACAACATTAAAAAAATATGTATCTACAATGTGAAATATACTTTTCTACAATATTAAAATATACTTGTCTACAATATAAAAATATACTTATCTACAATATTAAAATGTACTTATCTACTATATAAAAATATACTTATCTACAATATTAAAATATACTTATCTACCATATTAAAATATACTTATCTACAATATTAAAATATACTGATCTACAATATGAAACTATACTTACCCATATTATTAAAAAATACATCTCTATATTAAAATATTCTTATCAACAATATTAACATATACTTGTTTACAATATTAAAATATACATATTTATATTATTAAAATATACTAATCTTCAATATTTAAATATATTTATCAACTATATTAAAATATACTTATCTTTTTTACAAAATACAAATATACTTATTTACAATATAACAATATACATATCTACTGTTTGCAAAATTTTAATATACTTATCTACACTATTTAAATATACTTATGTGCATATTAACAAATATGGTTACCTGCAAAATTATAATATTGCTATATACAAAATCAAAATATACATTTATAACATGAAGATATACTTATCTACAAAATTCAAATATACATATCTACTATATTAAAGTACTCTTATCTACAATATTAAAATACACTTATATACAAATTTACATTTTCTTTTCTCACAATATTAAAATATACTTACAATATTAAAATATACATATCTACAATATTAAAATATTCTTATCTACAATATGAAATATACTTATCTACAATATTAAAATATACTTATCTACAATATAAAATATACTTATCAACAATATAAAATATACTTATCTACAATATAAAATATACTTATCTACAATATTAAAATATACTTATCTACAATATAAAATATACTAATCTACAATATTAAAATATACTTATCTACAATATTAAAATATACTTATCTACCATATTAAAATATACTTATCTACAATATAAAAATATACTTATCTACAATATTAAAATATACTTATCTACAATATTAAAATATACTTATCTACAATATTAAAATATACTTATCTACAATATTAAAATATACTTATCTACAATTTATACTATACTTATCTGCAATATTAAAATATACTTATCTACAATATTAAAATATACTTATCTACAATATTAAAATATACTTATCTACAATATTAAAATATACTTATCTACAATATAAAATATAATTATCTACAATATTTAAATATACTTATCTACAACATTAAAATATAATTATCTACAATATTAAAATATACTTATCTACAATATTAAAATATACTTATCTACAATATAAAATATACTTATCTACAATATTAAAATATACTTATCTACAATATAAAAAATAATTATCTACAATATTAAAATATACTTATCTACAATATTAAAATATACATATCTACAATATTAAAATATACCTATCTACAATATTAAAATATACATATCTACAATATTAAAAAGTATCTATCTACAATATTAAAATATACTTATCTACAACATTAAAAAAATATGTATCTACAATGTGAAATATACTTATCTACAATATTAAAATATACTTGTCTACAATATAAAAATATACTTATCTACAATATTAAAATGTACTTATCTACTATATAAAAATATACTTATCTACAATATTAAAATATACTTATCTACCATATTAAAATATACTTATCTACAATATTAAAATATACTGATCTACAATATGAAACTATACTTACCCATATTATTAAAAAATACATCTCTATATTAAAATATTCTTATCAACAATATTAACATATACTTGTTTACAATATTAAAATATACATATTTATATTATTAAAATATACTAATCTTCAATATTTAAATATATTTATCAATTATATTAAAATATACTTATCTTTTTTACAAAATACAAATATACTTATTTACAATATAACAATATACATATCTACTGTTTGCAAAATTTTAATATACTTATCTACACTATTTAAATATACTTATGTGCATATTAACAAATATGGTTACCTGCAAAATTATAATATTGCTATATACAAAATCAAAATATACATTTATAACATGAAAATATACTTATCTACAAAATTCAAATATACATATCTACTATATTAAAGTACTCTTATCTACAATATTAAAATACACTTATATACAAATTTACATTTTCTTTTCTCACAATATTAAAATATACTTACAATATTAAAATATACATATCTACAATATTAAAATATTATCTACAATATGAAAATATACTTATCAACAATAATATAATATAGCTATCTAAGATATTTAAATATTAAAAGTATCTTGTGCAAATTTTTCAAGGGTACCATATATATATATATATATAATATATATATATATATATATAATATATGTGTGTGTGTGTGTGCGCCTGTGTGTGTGAGAGAGAGAGTCTGCGTGTGAATTTTCAGAGTTAAATTCGTTAAATTATATATTTTCGACAATATTTTTTCAAGAAAGAATGCAATTTTTTTTTTAATGTATGGGTTTTCAATAAATGACTCATTACATGAGAGCGAATAGTTTTTGGCAAAATTAAGTTCGTAAGTTGTCATAAATTTTGCTACTAGCGCATATATTGAAATACTAAAAAGCTTGCATAAAAGCCTAGAAGTAGCAAAGATAAAAGAATATTTTATTATGTACATGCAGAAAACAATAGGCAAAATTAGAAAAACCAATGCAGTAAAAAGTTATAATCCAGAATAAATTTGAAAGTTTTAAAAATTCAAATACAAGACTATGAAGTTATGCATTTCATTTTTTCTATTCCTCTATCTCGTATATTGAGCTTTATTATCTGACTAACCTCTGTGCCCGGCGTTGCCCGGGTGTTTGGAGGTGTGTGTATAGCATAAAAAAGTGGTAGTAGGGAGGCAGGTTTGAACCCGTATCGCAAAGGAGAAAAGAATATGAAAAAAAAACAAAAATAAAACGGGACAACTTTGCCGTGTTGTCCATCACCAAACTTTAGCAGCAAAGGTTTAAATAAAGGCTAATCAATCGAAAAGAGGGGACGACGAAAATCTCGGCCAAAACGCGACCTCTCCTTGTAGAAAAGTGACTTGTTGAGGGTAAAGAAATTAATGTTTTTAACCTATTTTTTATATTTGTCGTCCGAAGGGTCGCACTTCAAAACGATACCGATTTCGTGAAAATCCTTCGCCTCTATCGAAAGTTTTAGACATACATACACACATACACACATACATTTAAAGAGACAGGTGAGATTTATAGTATAGACTAGCGGGGGGTACCCGGCGATGCCCGGGTGTTTGGAGGTGCGTGTGGTGTTAAATAATAAAGAACCAGGGGGAGATCGAACCCGAAGCCCCGAGGCGAAGTTTGCAAATAAAATCGGCCAGCCAGAATGAGTTAGTGAAAGATGTTTGAATTTATTTAAGAACGAAATTGACAGGTGCGCGGCGGGAAGTCGTCGAGCGTTACGACGACGACGACGCAGGTTTGTTTTTTATAAGCGAAGTAATAAAAGAAAACAACGTAAACACTTAAGCGGGGGGGGAACTAACGTAAAGCAAACGAACGGTGAAAACAGAAAAACGAACACGTGAAAAATGGCTTCAATAAGCCTGTTTCGATATTAAAATTTAAAAAATCGGTGGGAACCCAGGTGTTTATGGCTGTCGCTAATAATAAGCAAAGTAAAAAAAAAAGCAGAAAAACGAAACACTGGTTCAATATTTAAATTTAAAAAATCGAAAAAAAAAATCTCACACCACGATCCGAACCCAAAACGTTTAGATAATGAACCAAGTACTTAACCAACTGAGCTAACGCGACGTACATGAAATTTGTTCGGTTTTTCAACTATTTAAAGTAAATCAGGTCACGACGTCATCTGACGCATGCGTAGAATCGGTCATTGTCACGAGAGGACCGTTTTTGTTACCCCCCCCCCGTCGAAAATTGTCAATTTCGGGGTGAAAAGGTTAACGTTTTAGGCCAAATTTTCGCTATTTTTCGAGCAAAGGATGGAGCTTCGATGTGATACCGAGTCTGTTAATTTTCGTCGCGTCTGTCGAAAGTTTTTAGCAGACATCACAACATACACACAAACATACATACATTTTCGCTTTTATATATATTGATTAGGGTTTTCTTATAAATATTGATACTAATATTTATATGGACTTACATTTTACACTATTATACAATCTGTTATCTGAAAGTATTTAAAAATTTCAGTTTGTATGTATATATATATACCTTGGTTTGCAGAAATAAATATCTTGAATGAGACCTTTCGATACGCATGAAATGAGATCGCATTTGGTGATTATTTTCGCTCGAAAGTGAGGATTTTTGACATTTCTTTGATGTGTTTTACTTATCTTTTGCTTTCGTGTTGAATCAGTTTGGCTAAACGAACTTATATTAGATTGACAAAAGTAATATCAAGTGGGAGGAATCGGTTGCAACTGTTGCACAAATGTTCAAAACGACACGGTTGTTGACATTATCGCAACGGAGATAGATAGATAGATAGATAGATAGATAGTTAATCTATCTATCTCTCCCTCCCTCTCTCTCTCTCTCTCTATATATATATATATATGTATGTATAAGTGAACGTGTCTCTGTGTGTATATGTGTGTCTGTGTACATTTCCCTACACAATAATTTTAAGTTTACAGACTGCAAATTTAATATACTGAGATTTGGAAAAATCTTTGTAATCCATTTTCGGCCAGAAATTTGGCTATTGAGGGGTCAAAGTTCAACGATTTGACCTTTGAGAACCCTACCAAACTCCTCCGCCAATTTTGGTGCTAAACACTTGAAATTTTAGACATAGGTTCCTTGAACATGGATCTAACATAATTACTCGATTTAAGTCCAGAACAATAAATGTTTAGGGGTCATAATAGGGATCAAAGTTAAAAATTTTGACTGCTTCTTTGGATGCTTAACATGCACCTCAAAACACCCGGGCAACGCCGGGCTGAAATGCTAGTATATCTATAAAAGTGAACGTGTGTGTGTGTGTGTGTGTGTGTGTGTGTGTTTCTGTGTACATTTCCCTACACAATAACTCTGTCAATTTTCAGTCTACATGCTCGAAATTTGATATACAGGTTATGGAGATTTGGGAAAATCTTTGTAATCCGTTTTCGCCCAGAAATGTGGCTGCTAAGGGGTCAAAGTTCAACGATTTGGCCTTTGAGAACTCTACCAAACTTCTCCGTAAATTTTGGGTCTAAATACTTGAAATTTTAGATATAGGTTCCTTGGACATGGATCTAGCTTAATAACTTGATTTGAGCCCAAAACAATAAATTTTAAGGGGTCATAATAGGAGTCAAAGTTTAAAAAAATACCTCTGCGGTCTCTATCAAATTATTCAGACAATTTCTCGTCTAAACATTTGAAATTTCACATAAAGGGTATTCAGAGAAAGGGCGAGCTTTTAAATCGGTTTGGGTCGAAAATTTGAGCTACTAATATATAAATCTATGTATGTATGTTTGCATGTCTGTCTAAAACTTTCGACAGAGGCAACGGATGTTCACAAGATCAGTATCGTTTTGAAGCTCTATCCTTCAGACGACAAATACCGAAAAATTGGCAAAAACATTAATATCTTCATCCTCAACTGGGCACTTTTCTACGGGGGGGGGGTCTTTTTTCGCCGATATATTCGAAAATCATCCCCTCCTGTCTATTGTCTAGCCTTAATTTAAACCTACGTCACTTCAGGTTTGGCGGTGATCGTATCAGCAAAGACGTCACGTTTTCTTCGCGTTCTTTTCCTCCTTCGCGGTACGGATTCGGGCCTGCCTTGCTACTACCACTTTTTTTTTTTTTTTTTTGCTCAATACACACCTCCAAACACTCGGGCAACGCCGGGCTGAAATCTAGATAGATAGATAGAGAGAGGGGGGAGAGAGAGGAAGAGAGAGAGAAAGAGAAAGAGAAAGAGAGAGAAAGAAAGAAAGAATGATGAGGAGAAAGAGATAGAGAAATGTTGTGTAACGTAGAGCCGGTAGTTATATAGCGGCCACTGGGGAATGAAAGATAAAATTCAACAGTGCTTCGTGCAAATAAAGTGTTTCATTTTTGTGCATTTGTCTGATGAATGACCGCTTATCAAGACCATTCGTGGAGGAGGGTTAAAACGATTGCTGATTACACGTTGGTTGCCGTCACAAGAGGGTTAGACATAGAAGATGGAATAAATTGAACATTACTTGATCTTCAAAGAAGGCGACTTGGAAAGTATTTGTTTACATGAAACTTGACAACGACAATTTAGTTCTAGCCGGTTGGGAAGCAGATTTTGTGTATCTTCTTCAACAGATGTTATATTCTAGAAAAGAAACTTTGTAAAACGTACGTTTTAGTTTTTGGTACAGATGTAACAGAATGCAGACGCGCGTATGGTAGCAGCTGTACGACAGCCAACGTGTGCACATGACAAAACCGTGTGCGTGGTGATGTCACAGCGAGGAAGAAGGAAAGAAAAAATCTCAGAAAAAGAAAAACGTGGGTCGAGAAAGACAGAAATAGACGTGTAACACACGTGGCGCGAGAGCGACAGGGAAAGACGAGTTCTAAATATATTCGGATAAAGATAGATATGTTCAGCACGACAGATTTTGAACAAGAGACAAGGCGTTATTCTGGAAGTGCCTGTAAATAAATGTTTGTTATTTCAACTGAAAAAAAATTAAGTCGAATTTTTCCCTTTTCTTTGCTTCCTTGCGATTGTCTGCATACAACGTGTGGGTTCAAGCGTTGACATGTAACGGCTACGTTACACAAAGGGGGAGAGGAGAGAGTTATTGGCAGTGGAAAATCTCATCAGTATGCCCTGTATTTAAGAATTCAGGTGATCGCTCATCCCCCTCTCAGTACAGGCCAATAAGTCTCCTGTGCGTCATGAGTAAGTTGCTAGAATCTGTGTTAAATACAGAAGTAATCAAACATCTCAACAAAAATAACCTTCTTAGTGACACTCAATATGGTTTCCGTTCTGCTAGATCTACAGCAGATGTCCTTACAGTTATATCGCATAGGATTAGCAAATCTCTCGACGGTGGCAATCTTTCTAGGGCAATTGCTCTTGACATATCTAAAGCCTTTGATAGGGTATGGCATAAAGGTTTACTTCATAAGATCGCTAGCTATGGTATAGCTGGAAAAGTCTTCTCAATTATTAAATCATTTCTTTCTGATAGGTTCATAAGAGTAGTAGTTGAGGGGCAAAAATCAGAAGCTCACAGTATTAATGCCGGTGTCCCTCAGGGATCCATCCTGGGCCCAACTCTTTTCCTGATCTACATTAATGATCTTCCAAATCATATCCTTACATCATTTGTAGACATTTATGCTGACGACACTACCATTTATGGTACCACATCTATGACAGTAAACGACCAAGTTCTCTCCAATTCTCTCTCCTCTGATCTTGAGCACGTAGTACAATGGGGAAAGGAGTGGCTGGTTACTTTTAATGCATCTAAAACCAAGCTTCTCTCTTTACATCATCAACATTCTAATTCACATTTGTCATCAATTGAAATGAATGGCTCTCGTCTTCAGGAGGCCTCAAGTTTTGACAAGCTTCTGGGCTTGACCATTACTCCTGATCTTAAATGGAACACGTATATCAAATCTGTTGCCAAGGCCGCTGGAAAAATGGTGGGATCTTTCTATCGATCCAGTAGATATCTCACTGCTGATGCTATTCTCTACCTATATAAGAGCCAGGTACGTCCAAGGATGGAATACTGTTGCCACATCTGGGCAGGAGCTGCTAGAAAGGACTTGTCCTGCCTTGATAGAGTTCAAAATAGACTTCGTAGCCTCGTAGGAGATGTCCTTTTCTCCTCCTTGCAACCTCTATCTCACAGAAGAGATGGTGCGAGTTTGTCTCTGATGTATCGTTATTTTCATGGAAAGTGTTCAACTGAGCTTCAATCTATGGTCCCCCCTCGCCAAACTTTCACAAGAAACACTCGTCTAGCTGTAAGCACTATCAATAATTTCCCCCACTCTTTATCTGTGCCTAAACCTAAACGTAGATTCCATGAACAAAGCTTCTTTCTTAGAACTGCACGCCTGTGGAATTGTCTTCCGTTTTCCTGCTTTCCGGCTGACTACAATATGGTTGTGTTCAAGTCTAAAATAAATAAGTTCTTGATGAGCCGTTCCATATAAGTTATTAAATTTACCAAATTTTCATTACTAATGATTACTATATTGACCAATTTCTACTGTACACTCTTTAACCCTTATCCTTGAGTGGCCTCTGGGCCTTGATAATGTGGTGATGCCTTTGTAAAAAAAAAAAAAAAAAAAAAAAAAGTGGTTATAACCAGCCGAATTCTTACTTCGAATGTCTTAAAGGTGGGAGCAGGGATTGGAGCGCAGTCCATCACGTTCCATAAATATAATCATACAGTAGAGAGAGGCTAACAGTATATCTTCTGTTTGTGGGTGAGAGCGTGAGTGCGTGTAGCGCCTGAAAGTTATTTAATTCAATTATCCGGAAAAACAACGAATACTAATATCGTATCCTTAAAGCAAATACATTAAATTGTTTTAATGAAAACAAACTTTAAACATTTTATACACAATTTAAGCAGAGTCAATCTCTTTCACAGCTATGTCGCACATTAGTGACGACTTAAAAATACGAACCAACCGGTATTTCGCCGTTGGTAAACATTTGGAACATGTCCAATAAACAAAAGAGTCTGTTGCCTATACTTGTCCTTCGTCAAGTTGACTATTTGCAAATATTTTAAAAGATGACCGACACATTGGACCATGAGAATAAACAGAAAACAATAGGCATTGCTTGTGCTTTTTAATATTTTAGAATTAAAATAGCAAATAAATCGGTTGGATTTATGTAAAAAAAAAAGATCGTAAGAACATAACTTGAAACTAAAAAATAAACATAAATTGTTAACAGTGGTTGTAGTTAGACGAGTTTTTGTAGTGAATGTTTTACAGGGAGGCTATAGATTGAAACAGTCGATCACCTATCATGAAAATAAGGATATGCCAGAGATAAAATTGCAACATCTCTTTTGTGAGAAAGAGACGGTAAGCTGGATCAATGCTGTTTGCAAGTAAACTGTTCTCTGAAAGCGTCTGTTACAATAAACATCAAAGGAATCTAGAAAGAAACATTGGAGTAGCACGTTTTGTATTTATCGAAATATCTCCAGACAAGCCATGAAGTCACTTGATGCAAGGAGCTAAGATACTAACCTTTCAAGGTCAACACTAGGCGACGTTAAATAACTATATTTAGTTCTCTCGCACCGCAAGAACTTAGATACCAAATTCGGAAAGTGGGGTTGAGAAGGCAGCTCCCCAGAGAAGGGACATTCTGACCTGCAAAAACTCCCTGAACAGCCCCGTCTGCATTCCCCTGTGAGGCCGCCTCAGACGATTAGCAATAAACTAACCCTTTCTCAAAGAGAGAAGTCAAGACCTAGGAGGGTGAACCTCCTAGAATTGCACAGAACGTTACTCCATTCGCAGAATCAACAGGGACCGGATCATTACATGAATGGTCTAAGCTCTGTTGATGTTGGGGACCCAGGATAAATGTTATATACGATAAATAGATAGATTGCAGCCCAGAAAACAATTCTTTCTCATTTGTCAGAAACATGGGTTATGGAATGTGAGGACTAACAAACCAAATAATGAAAGTGAGAGTTACGAAGCTGCAGAAACTAACACTAGCTTTTTTTCCTACGTTCTATTAGTTTATCTAGGTTTGCTCACGTGATATGTACGGGATCAGAGATTGGTTTTGCCGTTTGCCAATCCATGGAACTATATAGGGGGAATGAAGGCAGTTACTGATATAAATTCCAGATGAAGATATTAGGATGCATCTAAATCGCAGAAAAATGAAGAATAAGGGAAAAAATCGTTCGAAAATGGAGAAAATCGTTGTGTTTTATTGTTTTGAAAGATGAGTGAAGAGATTGTGTTTTCGTAGAAAAGGTCAAATCCGTGATTAAGTTTGCAACCGAGGATTGTCGTTAGTTTTTGTGTTTTTCCCCATCACTTTACACGTTATTTTTGTTCTTTAGGTTATTGTGGATGAAAGCATAGCGTGAAGTAAAAAAGAAACACTCTTCTTTGTTGATCAGGATTGAACATAAGTAACAATGTTGTTGATCCATTCGCATTGCTGGCAGCACAATCTTGAAATATTGATGGAGAATGTCACCTCAAGATAAAGCGATATAAAGAGGCGACACATGGGTAGACTTACTGACGCAACTGAGTTCGTATTTACAATGCCTCCCCACGGGACAGAGTTAGACACCAGGGTCGTTTTTTAACGTGGATAAAAGGAACAAAAATATAAATTGTCTCAGTCGTGAAGGATTTATCCTCCACCGACAGAGAACAAGAAATTGAAGTGCAGCATCTGAAGAACAGATACTACACTTTTGCGCCATAAATTATTGGATTATAATGTATTGAGTTATAAAATGTTGAATTACTAAAGATTTAGTAACAGAATGCTGAACTAACAAGTACTGAGTTATCAAGAACCTGGGTTACCAAGTTCTGAGTTACAAAGTGCCCAAGTTACGAAGTACTGAGCTATGAAGTGGTAAATTATACATTTATGTTACCAAGTGCTGAGTTAACAGTGCCCGGATTACTAAGCGATTAAGATACAAAGTAACTGAGTCACAAAGTACCTGGTTACGAAGTTCTGACTTATTAAGTTCCCGATTTTCTAAGTGTTCACTTATAACGTGTGGACTTGCAACGTGGTGTGTGACCAAGTACTCTGAAAAGTGGTGAGTTACAAAGTTTCCGAAATACAAAGTGTCCAATTTACAAAGTGCTGGGTTACAAAGTTTGGAGTTACCAAGAACTGAGTTATTAGGTGCTGAGTTGCAAAGTTTTAAGTTCCGAAGTTTTGTGTAACATAATTGTTATTACTGTTATAAGCAGTTCTATATTATATTCCAATAACAGTTTTATGTACGATTTAAATGACAGTAAGAAGGAATTCATAATAATGGTACCATTTATCTCTAGCAGAAGACTCAGAATGAAGTATGCAGGCTCTGTTTGAGGATATCACAGGTTTTGAAGAGAGATAATATTGGTAAATTTCATCGCTGAAATCATTACGACTGTTCTGGTACTCTCGACGTTCACTGTAAGTGTTACGAAATAAAAGGGAGGAAAAATATAACAAAAAGAAGAAATAAGTATATCAGCAGAACAATCTAGAGAAAGTTATTCTCCCACGCACACAAAAGGAAGTTGACATAGGACTGTTAATCAAGGTGTGTCAGATTGCCTGAAACAAAAGACATGATATAGAATCAATGAGTTTTGCGACAGTTTACGACAGTTCGGTACACTTGCGGACAGTTTTGCGTTTGCAACGGTTGACGACAATTAGAGTTCATTAGAGTTCCAGTTGGACACAATCGAAAGCAAGTTGTGGCTTGAACCAGATCGAGATGGCTTTAGGAGATCGAGATGAGCTGAGATCAACTGAAGGGCGCGGTCTCGACAGTACGTAGATGTAGACCTTAGCGCGTAGAGGGGTGATTGTGTCACACACACACAAACACACACGCAGAGTGCAACTGATATTTGAAGAATGTGTTGGAGTTCGTTATTTTGTGTTTTGTTTAATTTTATTTTTTATATTTTTGAATGCGCGTTTCCCCTCTCGACAGCCGCCAGTGTGGGAGACGACGACCCGAGCAGGAGAGAGGCATACCACGGAGGCAGCGTTAGGATCGGCGGTTGTCGGGCTAGTAGCACGTAGTATCACAATGTAGTGGAATTGATTTAAATTAGTTTAAATCCTTGTACCAGCTGGACGTGACTAGATAAAATAGACAGTCAGTTTTTTTTTTTTTTTTTTTTTTTTTTTTGTGTGTGTGTGTGTGTGCAAATAATGAAATAAATAAATCGGGGAGCGGCCCAATGCCAATGATTTCCGATTCAGGCTGTAGAATTGTTGGAGTTCAAATTTAGTCGGATGTATTGCGTTCACTTATCTTGTATAACTTAGTTAATCAAAGATCGTTTTCCCAAGAAGCTTTTCTTATATCTTAACTACATTAAATACATGTGAAAATATTCCTTACTTTTGAGATTGAGATATTTTGAAAACACAATCTGAATTGTTTAATTAGCTATAGTTTTAAATTAACTCACCAAATGATCTACGTGATTGAATGCCATAAAAAATTGGTACAAACTGGATTTTTTTTCAGTTTATAATGTCCGGTGGCAGACAAAAAGGACAAAGTGAAAAATGACTACTGCTTAATTTGTTTACTGGCGATATCGTGAAATAACGAGATTTCTCGTCACCTCAAAATGAATACCGATAGTTTGAATTAAAAACTGTTTTTTTTTTGTTTGTTTTTTGTTTTTTTTCCAGAGATTGAGTTTATTAGGATTTTGGAGTGGCAAGCTTTGACAGCAAATTTAAGCTCGGAAATTGTTAGTCGAAAGTATAGAAAATTGATGTTATAACCACAATGTATATCTTACTAAATATCTTTCCGTCACTTTCATCCTCTTTCGTAGTATGTTGCGTATTTTACAGGATTTCTCTCTTTTCCTCTCCAGTTGAAAGTAACAAAGAAATGAAATAATAAACATTGGCGTAATCATACTATAAACTAAAGGAGGCAACATCACAAATAACAATACTATCAATCCGTAGCTAGATAGTTAAAAAGAAAAATAAGGGAGAGGAGGAAATGATTGCCTTGTTTTGCGGCATATCAATCCTTTCTGTGTCATTTAATGCAGAATACACTAATTTTGAAAGACGTTTTTTTCTTATATATATTTTATATATTCTATATCCTCAAATATTCATAGTGTTTTGTTTGTTTGCTTTATTGGAGTAAATTGTTTTTGTTTTGACCTTGCAGAACATGATTGAGTTTTTCAAAAGGAAAAGAAAATGAACATTGACATCAAATTTAAGTGAAGAATCTGATATCTTCAGACCGGTTAAACTAGTAGGGTCAGAAAAAAGGGATTAAGAGACAGAAGGAACAGAAATAGCTAATAGATGTGCAATGATTTTTAATTTTATCTATTTATTTAAAAATTTTAACTTAATTTTAAATTCACTTTTGCCCGATTCCAAAAATCTCATCCGATTTCAATGGATGACCCAGCGGGTTCCATTACTCCCTCGTTCCTTAATACAAAGGAATACACTATCCTGTTATTATTCTGTTATAATAGTAATTCGTTTTAAAGGGATTTTCTTTCGCTTTAAGGAATTTGTTTCTTTTTATTTCTAATCAGCTACCATTTACCAGGCCCAAAACCTACTCGAGGATGAAGGTTAATGACATGGACTTACTACCGATTATATGACGAACAATATCATAAGAGGATTGAAATCATGAATTGAATAAGCAAATTTATCATTTGTATTATTTTGATTTATTATTGTTCTTATTTTGAATATTATTTGCACAATGTTTCGGTCAATATAACCTCTGACCTTCTTCAGTGGTATCTTATCGAAATCGGGAATCTTTTTGCCAATCTCAGAAATCTACACAGAATTTCGAAGAGAACCATTTATTTAATCCACGGGAGTAGTATCTTCTCGTCTCATCAGCCATTACTGGGTAGAAGTCCTAATGATTCGCAATTCTATTTTCGTGTCGTCCACACTGTCAGTTGAACATTCAACTTCCAAGAGAGTGTAACATACATCTGAATTTTACCAGGTCAAATCAAGCGTAATGTTGTGCGAACAACACTTAAGATGAGAACATTAGTCCGAATAATCCAAATATGAAATAAACAACGTTTGAATACTAAGTAGGACGCGTCATGGCTAGTAATTATTCACATTCGGTTTCTGCTGGGGACGCACCTCTACTACCCGGAATAATGAACTATTCCACGACGTCATTTCCATCCAGGATGTCACTTCGGGGAGACGAGAACCGGTTTACGAAGTCAGTCAGAGACAGACACGCTAGAAGTATGGCCGACATGACTAGTCCAGCAATGAGCAAAGATATTATCCAATTACCCTTTTTATGTCTTTTTGTTAATACATATTTATTTCATTGTGTTTTTCTAATCAATTATTCAAACACTAACACCACAACAGTTTCAAAACGACTATGGTGCACATTGCAGAGAAATAGTTCATAATAACGTGTTTATAAACGGGAGGATTTTTGAAAACTATTCCGTTCATGGAAATTCTACTTAACCATTGACGCTTGACACACGGGGGGTTAGGAGAGAAAGAACAGCTTCTTTCTGTTGTTGTAGAGAAACGAGTTCTTGCTGTTAATGTCTTGAATTGCATTACATAACCTAAAGGGATGATATTTCGTACAACAAGAATAGCAAAATCAAAGTAGACGTCGTATTTCTTAACGTTGGGAATGTCTAGAGATTCACAGACGAATTTGGTTTGTTGCATGGAAGCCAAAATTCCCCAGACTCGGTTATTCTGTTCCCCTTCTTAACATTTCGGACATATTCTAACGCCGCTGGAAGTTTTAGTAGTCCATTGAGATTTGTATCTAGTTTTCCATGATGGAAGTTATTAAAACTTTATCAAGAAGACATCTTCACAAAAACATCAAAAGTTATATAACAAGTTTTTTTTTTCTTGTAGACTCTAAATCCAAAGCTGAATTCCTCGCCTGATGATAATCTATATCAATATACCGACTGAATACTCTGGACACACGAACATCTCTTATTGTTTGATACTTAAATATTAATGATAAAATAGTCATCGACGAACACGTGCTTTACCGTGTCCGTGGATAACTATTTTATATATAATAATTAAACAAATACTTACGTATATATATATATATATATATATATATATATATATATACGTGTATATATATATATATATATATATATATATATATATATATATATATATATATATATATGACAACAAGAGAATGAAATGAAGACACAAAACTATATATAGGTAGATATAGAATGGATCATTTATTGAATAATGGAATACAGACAAAATTTGGGGGATAGAAGGGACTCTTTATGCCAGAGCATTTCGAAGCCTAACGTTTCTGAGGAGAAGCGTTAGGCTTCGAAATGCCCTGGCATAAAGAGTCCCTTCTATCCTCCAAATTTTGTCTGTATTCCATTATTCAATAAATGATCCATTCTATATCTACCTATATATAGTTTTTTGTCTTCATTTCATTCTCTTGTTGTCCTATTGTATAAGTTGCAATAATTATTGTTGAGCTTGGCATTATCCAGATACGTCTCAATTTATGGAATTGATCTCTCTCTTTTCTCTTTTACTTAAAGCTATATATATATATATATATATATATATATATGTGTGTGTGTGTGTGTGTGTGTGTGTGTGTGTGTGTGTGTGTGTGTGTGTGTGTGTGTGTGTGTAAAGGAGCTTTGAATAAAAAAAAATGCAAAAATAAAAATAAAGGATGCAGTTTAAATTCCCGGATGGAAAAAAATATATTAACTTTAACCTATCGCAGACTTAGCACCTACATAATCCGACTTCTAAAATGTTTATAATGACAAAAGAGAATTCATTTATATAAGGATGAAGAAAAAAAAAGCCTTAACTAAAATTGTTAAATAGAAATAGACTTAGCATTTGCATGAGCCGATTTCGCAAAAGTCTTCAATGGTAAAACAGAATTTAACTACATGAGGATGAAAAGAGAAAACCTTAACTGAAATTTTGTAAATAGAAATATATATAAATTTAGTAATTTAAATTTTATGACGTTAAATGGTTAATTTTCAAATCTAGAAATTTTTATTATATGTAAGACAAAAAATATATTTCAATTAGTATATCTCCTTAACCTATAGGTTTTCGATGTCTACCATCTCCTCAGAGGAAAAATATTAGCAAATATTATAATGGTTTATATTTAATTTGCTAAAAACAATAAACATAGAAAATCATAATTAAAACTTTTTAAAGGTTTTTAAATCATAGAGTAAGGGAAATTATATATTGTTTCAAAATGAAAAGGATATTGAATTTCATATCCAAATTGTGTTGTAAATTCCGAAGTGAAAATCTTTGGTAGCAGTGAGGTAAAGAGATCCAATTTGTATTTTGAATAATCCACGGCACAAGGTAACAATCCGAAGTTGGCATAATTCCCTGGTTTTATCTTTGTTTAGATGATGAGTTCGGTGAATAAATTATTATATAAGTCCGATGAAGCTGTTTTTTTAATTAACATATAATTCTTTATTTATTTATTTAATATTTTTTATAATCATATTATATGAGTTTCAAAATCCACTCCAAATTAATTTCAATTTGTGAATAAAAACAATAAAAACTATTGCACTACATTATATATATATATAACTACTTCGTTTACTCACATAAAATTAATATACAAAAGTATAGATTTATGCGTAAACTTTAAGTATTTACTTCAAAAGTGCTCAATACGTAGGTAGATCTAGTTAGTAATTTATAAAATATATATGGCGATTAAGCTACACTGAATATTCCGCGTTTCATCCACTCTAGGATTCGTCAGGCTTATGCATAAGCCTGAAGAGTCCTAGAGTGGATGAAACGCCGAATATTCAGTGTAGCTTAATCGCCATATATATTTAATAAATTACTATATATATATATATATATATATATATATATATATATATATATACATACACTATATATATATATACAATTTATATATATATACAATTTATATATATATATATATATATAATTTATTTATTTATATATATATATATATATATATATATATATATATAAACAGCGTAACCGACCGATAAAGTTGTTTATTAAAATTTATAGACGCAACAAAAATATATGTAATAGCTGTTTCGATAAAGCATTGTTCGGTGATTGATTTACTTGGAATTTATTATACTCTGCTTTTTAAAAACGATTCCGATTTTTTTAATTGTTTCTTTTGTTCAAAGCAAAGAGAAGAAAATTTTTATGGACGAATACCGACTTAGGCCTTCTACGATGGCAACTATATAAAAATAATTTCGATCCGAACAAAGATATTTGTGAGAGCAATTAAATCGAATTACATTTTATTCTTTGTAACAACATGGCGCAACGATCCACAATAAAAACTGGCGAACCGAAATCAAACATTGATTTCTTAGGAGAAAGCTACCAATGATAAGGAAACAATAAAGAGACCGACTTTATATTATATATTAAATTGCAATCTTTATTATATGAATAATTAGCAAACATTATTTAATATCGGCTGCATTGTAGTTGCATTACATGGTGATCACATGAAAGGTTGCTAGACGGCATCAATCAAATAAGAAGCCATATTAAACCGCGCTTTTTTTTTAATTAAATGAAACCTTGTGAATCTCTGTTAGTTTGATATTTGCGATTCTTATATCCTCGTATGGGCATGCTTTTCATTGTAATTATCTGCACTGTTACCATAAAATGATTAGGCAGTAAGAATATTTTATTTCTTCATTATTTTCAAGGTTTGTGCATTAAAAACATCATTATATCGATACGGACCGTATAAAATACAAAGAAAAATAGCTATTTGTAAAATATTTGTGGCAACTTAATCGCCAAAAAAAAAAAAATAAAATAAAGCTAAAAAGTAAATAGCTCTAATCGCTTACTTGCTTTCTTTTTCCTCTTCAGTGGAATTTACTTTCTTCCTAACTTCCAAAAGGAACTAAGTTTCACAGGAACATGTGAATATTGCAATTTGTCGTTCTGTCAAGTACAGTTTTAAAATTGCAATTTGTCGTTCTGTTAAGATAAGTTTTAAAATTGCAATTTATCGTTCTGTCAAGATAAGTTTTAAAATTGCAATTTGTCGTTGCATTTTCAATTTGGAGATTGCATTTTTTCGTTCTGTTAAATCTAGTTTTAAAATTGCAATTATTTCTATCCATCATGCTTTGAAAGAGTAATTTGTTGGCCTGCATGCTTAATTTAAAATTTGAATTTACTTCAGTCGTTACTGGGACAATATCATTTAGTGAATAAGATACAACAATCCTCTTATAAGCCAGTGTAAAGTAGTCATAATGAAAGGATTTTATTTGGGCTTCCAATATGTTATTTTGAATGTTTAGTCAAGTTTTACTTGTGGGGAGAAATATCCTAATATCAGGTTGTCCCGACCAACCCCTTTAGATATTAGACACTCGAGGACAGTGTCTGGTAAGAATTCAAGTTCTCTCTCTTGAAATAAAATTCTGTTGCCATGTAACCT
This sequence comes from Euprymna scolopes, assembly GCF_053919585.1. NCBI lineage: Eukaryota > Metazoa > Mollusca > Cephalopoda > Sepiida > Sepiolidae > Euprymna > Euprymna scolopes. Next base: position 68,491,284 of record NC_136506.1, read on the forward strand.
TTAACGTGGAAATAGCATTTTAGTCTATTTGACATGGTTGGTTTTGAAATAGAATTGCATTGATCTGTCACGTAAGATTTAAAAATATAATTTTATTGTCTTTCAAGCTTTATAATGATTTAGTATTTTCTTGGTCTGTCACGTATATGTTTTAAACATCTATCAGACATTATTGATTTTGAAATATCATTTCATTAGTCTGCCATGATTATGTTTTAAACAGCCATCAGATATACAGTTTAATTTGAAATAGCATTTTGTTGGTCTATCACGTATATTTGTTAAACATCTATCAGACATTGGTAATTTTGAAATATTATTACATTGGTCTGCCACGTTTATGTTTTAAACAATCATCAGGGATATGGGTAAATTTGAAATAACATTTTGTTGATCTGTAACAGCTATCTAACGTGGTCGAATTTGAAATATAATTTTACAAACGTATAGATTCATTAGACGCATCTTACGAATCCACCGGTTTTCTGTTATCATTACTAATCGAATCCTGCGGCGGGTGGAGACGGACCGTCTGAATTCGTTCGATAAAATAGCCAATACTACTTAACATGAAAGAAATGGATTACGTTTCATTTAATTTTTTTCCAAAATTATGCCATTATAATTATAAAATTATCCATCTTATAATGAGGAGCTTCATACGCGCACATGTTTTAATGCATTTTTCACTCTATTATATAATTTTAAGTGATTAATATGTACAAAAGAAAAATGTAATATTTATTTAATGTATTTTTAAAAGTGTATATATAGACATTGAACAACCCAACCTTCCCATAAACACACCTAGTTTCCTTCCCGATATGGGTAGGATTCTAACACTGTTTCCTTTTCATTTTCATATGGTCTATGATCGTTTTCTTTTTTTTTTTTTTTTGCATTTTTCCTTTTAATATCCTGAAGATGTCCTCTGCAATAGGGACGAAACGTTGATCATTTCATAAATTCATTCGGTTTTTCTTTTTTCTTTTTTCAAAACAACATATATATATATTTATATATATATATATATATATATATATATATATATATATATTTATATATATATATTTATATATTTATATATATATTTATATATATATATTTATATATATATATATTTATATATATTTATAAATATATATATATTTATATATATATATTTATATATATATATATTTATATATATATATATTTATATATATATATTTATATATATATATTTATATATATATTTATATATATGTATATTTATATATATATATATATATATATATATATATATATTCATCAGTCTTCAAAGACTGAAGGAACCTGTGTCTGTTCAATATCCTGGATAGATTTGTCAGCCTTAAAATTACTGTATTATATTTGGTTAGTAAGTGAGGGGGGAGTGACAAATTCTTCTTTTTTATATAGTCGGAGTTATTCGTGAGTAATACATTTTTTATACTATTACATCAACGAAATGACAAATTATAAAAAAAAATATTTCCTCGAAATAAATACCCTACTCTCTCTTATATGCGAATGTGACAGACCGCTTAAGTACATAATGAGGAACTTGATTGGCGTTTCCGTTCCTACGAGGAGCGTGCAATAAGTAATGCCTCTGACCCATTTCCCATAGGAGTGGAGCAACGGAACTTGGCACAGTTATTAGTCTTTCTCTGCATAGGAACCACCCAGAGTTATGCATTTCTCCCATTGTTTGATGCAGCGGTGGAGACCGTTTTTGTAGAACACCCCAGGTTAGTCCTCCAACCACGATGTGACTTCAGAAATCAAGGCTGCATCATCTGGGAAACGCTTTCCTTTCAAAAACAACTTCATGGCTGGGAAGAGGTGAAAGTAAAAGGTTGCAAGGTTAGGAAAGTAGGGAGGATGGGGGAGGATTTCATAACCACACGCCCCTGCTTCCGATCTGGCGACATGCGAGTTGTGGACCAGAGCGTTGTCCTGCATGAGGAGGATACTTTTGCTGATCTTGCTCCGCCTCTTGGTTTTGATAGCTTCCCTTAATTTCCTCAAAAGTGAAGCATAATAGGCTCCTGTAATTGTGGTAAGCTGTCATCACTACTCTGTCCTGATCCCAGAAGGCTGTGAGCATGACCTTTCCAGCGGAGGGCTGCACCCTTGCCTTCTTTGGAGGTGGTGAGTCCAACTGCTTCCACTGCATTGACTGGGCTTTGGTGTCTGGATCATAGTGATGGACCCAGGTTTTATCCTGTATAATCAGTCTTTTGAAAAACTTTGACTCGTCTTCTTGGCACATCTCCAAATTCATCCTCGAGCGCTCGACGCGTTCTCGCTTCTGGAATGGTGTGAGCAACCTGGGAATCAATCTGGCAGGCACCTTATGCATATGCAAATGGTCATGAATGATAGGTTGCACAGACACTGTACTAATCTTGACATCTTGGGCTTTTTGGCGAATAGTAATGCGCCGATCTTACAAAATGGCAGCCTCAACTTGACAGACAGATGCCTCATCAATGGTAGAAGGGGGGCAACCAGGTCTGGGAGCTGTTTCCACAGACTTCCGGCCATGTTTGACTTCATGATGCCAGCGTTTTACAAGGTCATATGATAGGGTATTGTGACCATGTTTCTTTCATTTCATCAAAAGTCTCCTGTGGTGTGCGTCCTTTCAAATACAAAAACCAGATCACTGCTCGACATTCAACAGGTTCCATTTCACACCTGACTCAGTTCAAACACTTGTAAAACAGAAACCACAATTAGTTCAGAGCTGTAATTTGGCACATCACCCGTAGAGATATAAATCATTGCACATGCAAAATTTCAGTTAGATCAGACAACTGGAAGTGGGTCAGGGATATTACTTATTGCACGTCCCTCGTAACGTTGTATGTTAAGATTTGGTTGATCGCTGTGCTTGCGGTTCAAGTGGAAGTAGGTTCAGTCGTAGAAGCTGTTCGCTATAAGTGAGCAAGGAAAGCCTCTTTGCCATGCGCCTGCCCAGTTGTTGTAAGCGTTTGACATAAGAAATGTCCTTTTTTTCAGGTTCAGACAGTACGCCTGAATTGCATATTCCAACTTTTTAAGTTGATTATCGAGTGTTTGTGCACGTATACGATTTCAAGTCAGAGGAGTATCAAAATATGGTGCAATCTGCATTCGCATCGCCCATCCATAAAAAACACGATTTTGATTTAGAATTTTATTTTTAAGTAGATAATTATTCATTAATTAATTTATTAAGAATGAAAATGTAAAATACGGAGTTCGTGTACGAGTATACAGAAGTCCTCACTCATATTAGGGAAACGACACGAGGAGTATAAAGACCATGAATCCAATGGAAATCACTATCAAAGGCAGAGTAATAATACAAAGTGATTAATATACGGGTTAGAACAAGTAGTAATTTTAAACTGAGAGCTATAATACAAAAATGCTGAATATCTTGGATAGATTTGTTAATCTTAAAATTACTATATTATATTTGGTTAGTAAGTGAGGGGTGACAAATTCTTCTTTTTTATATAGTCGGAGTTATTTGGGAGTAATATTTTTTTATACTATTACATTATAATCTCTTTGACCAAGTTTTATTATCAAAGTAATTCCTCTTCATATAATTATTATAACGGCGAAAGAAAATAGAATTACCGGGGAACAGCAATATTACAATATCGAATTTTATAATCCTTTCAATCTCACATAAATTCGTGTCAAAAAGTATTATTTGTTCCATTGGTTTGAAGTATGGTTTGGTGACAATTATTATTAAGGTTAAAATATAACACATAGTATCTAAAAATGTACGGACACTTTAATTGTCACCAGTATTGTTTGAACACACGGGATAATCGCGTTGACACACTGGTTCTCATCAGATCACCGAAGTTAAGCAACGTCGAGCCGGGTTATTACCAGATGGGTGACCATTTGGGGATTCTAGGCGCTGTATCTGCTCTCTGTTTATCTCAGTAATTTGTTTCCAGCTGTCCTGTACATACACTTCACTTGCCACTGGTATTTAACAATGTCGACTCAGTGGAGGTGTGGTTGGAGATTGCACACCTCCTGCGCAGGCACCCCTACGTGGGTATCCATAGTTTGTCAAAGACTGAAGGAGCGTGTGTCTGGACAATAATGTTCATCAAACTGAACATTTGCGAACATGATTCGTCAATTACATTTGACTTCTGCGTTTAGATCTACTTTATTTCATTCTGTGTTTATAAATAGAGGTTTTATCATCATTCGAAGTGTGAGTACATTTTTACTTTAATTGAGACATCCGGTGTTTCGTGACTTAAAATGATAAAAAGAAACATTTTCGTTTTAATTATCTGAAGAATATACCTCATCACGCTCAATCAATATTTATTACATTTTTGGAACTTATCTAAAAATCCCAGCTAAAAGCTATTAACAAAATATGAATAAGCATGTTATTCATTACTAATCCCGGGTAATGTCGGATCTTCCTGAAAGTATTTTAAAAATTAAATAGCTGAAAATAAATGAAAAAGCTCTCTCCTGAGTTGCTTTGAAAGGTTTCGATTTCGCCTCTCAATCGGCGGCAAAATGTCTACGCTATTGGCTTCCTCGTCAGTTAAAAACCAGCAAACTGCACAACGTTGATAAAATTGTTCATTGTTAAGATTTTACTTGTTTTTTAAAGACATTCAATGTGTTGGGTTTCTCTTCAGATTTTACGCGCTAAGAAGCCAATGCAAAATGGCGGCATGCAAATTTTTGAACGGACACTTCATCAACCCACGTATGTCGGTTCAGCCAGCGAAAAAAAAAAAAAATGAGCGACATTTAAAAAAAAAAAAATAGCGCCAAGAGGTGATAAAGCAGTGAAGCAAAAACGCACAAAAGGGTCATTTGGCTGGTGATAGATTTCTTGTACACATCTTTAACACCTTTAGGGACTGTATGTCATTTTTCAACGATGAAAATCTTTTCAATAAAATAAAGGAAAAAGCGGGATATGGGCTTTTTATTAAATAGACCTTTTGATTAATCTTCTGGAAAAGTTGTGTATACTGGTGGATTTATACATAATCACAGGCACATTCACGCAGACGCATGTTTGTGCGAGTGGGTTTGCGCATGTGCGCGAGCGAGTGTGTTCATGTGAATGTGAAAAATCAACCGGTGTAAACATTACTTGATTTAATTTATATGAATACTTATACATGAATATATATATATATATATATATATATATATATATATATATATATTATCTTCCTTTTTCTCGTTTCTTGTTTTCTCAATCTCTTTGAATGTCTATAAACTGTTTCAAACTGTTAAACTAAATTTTTGATGCAAATATGATAATTTCATTTTTTTAGTTTCTCATGAAGCAATAACCTACAAAATTTATTGTATATTTTGTAAACTTATTCCATCTAATGAGAAGTATTGCATTATTAGACAATCAATGGAATGAGATTTTTCTTGTTTTATTTGTACTCCTTGTCGAATAATAAAAATTTTGAATACCTTCCTTACAGGTTTATAAAGTTTCTTTTTGAAAATTTGAATAAATTTTTAATATCAAGATGTTCTTATATATATATATATATATATATATATATATATATATATATATATATATATATATATATATACTAGCAAAAGTACCCGTCGTTGACTGGGTTCAAAAACAGCCTGACAGAAAATGGACTCTGATTTATGAAAGTATGATAGGTTATGAAAAGGAAGGGTTGTAAAGAGATAGCTTCGAATTCGAGAGTATCAAAACCAAAGCAAAATATGATGAAAGTAAAAATAAAATAGATAAACCCTATAATTTATTATACCATACCTGTTCACACTAAAACACTTTTCACAATATTCTGTGGATCTTTATTAAAAAACCTTGTTTAACTTTGTGACATATTTCCATTCTATGGAGGTCAGGCGCGAACGAACACCCCATAATTTTATTATACCATATTTCTTCAAACTGAAACATAATTATCAAAGTATACTTACGCAGATAGATATGAAAAGTCTTTATTAAAGTTTTTGCCTATTTCCATTCTATGGAGGCTAGGCGCGAACGCAGACCCCACCATTTTATTATACCATCCCTATTTAAGTTAAAACATACTTATCAAAGTATTCTTATGTACATCTATATCAAAAACACTTGTAAACATTTTTTTTTAAATTTTACAATTTTTTATTTCCATACTTTATGGACCAGGCGCGTACGAAGACCCCATAATGTTAATGAATCATCATTATCCAGATCAAACATACCAATTTCTGTGTCTCGGTACATCTTCTATCATTATATGTGACCAGTTTTCTATAATATTCAACCATATAGGAGCCTATTCGTGACCACACACACACACAGACGTCCAGGTTTATATTGTATATATATATATATATATATATATATATATATATATATGCATAGATCATCGTATAACGATTAGATCACTGTCTGACTGACGTAAATGAACATTTAAAATTAAGATGTTTACATTTAAAGTTATTTCACGCGGTCAATGGTAGCCGAATGGAATGGGTCTTCGCTAATCGAGTCAGAGATGTCTCGTGTTGCAGGGTTTAAATCGTTCGACTGGTATAAATCGTTACACCCTGCACTGAAGATTCCCGAATGGATGAAACACTAGTGTCTGTAAATATTTAATTATTATAGTAAAAAATATTTATAATATATATATATATATATATATATATATATATATATATATATATATATATATATATGATCTTGTGCTTGCAGACACATGCATGTGTCACGCACAAGATCCGAGATCATTAACGAGACAGTAAGTTTGTTTGAAAATTATATATATATATATATATATATATATATATGTATATATATATATATATATATATATATATATATATAGTCTTCCAAGATTTAGAACCATTTAAACTATATAAAAAAATCAAAACTTATCCCAAGTCTATTATAGAAAACTATGTTTCTCATACCTTGTTTCTTGCAATTACTGTATTAGTTTACTTCCAATAATCTATACTAGTCCTAATAGGATTTGAAGGATTATCAGTCGTTTACCATGGCATCTGTTTCAAGTATTTAAAAAATATATCATATCATGGCTCCCTAGCAGTGTTGATTAACCATCACCTTCCTCGTATGAAAAAAATATACTAATATTAAACATCATCTTCCTCGTATCCAAAATATACTAACAAGAAGACTTGACGTTGGTTCGGATTGAATGAGAATCACGATGTTATGCTTTACAGCAATGCGCAACAACAGAGAAACATGTTACTCTTTTTGGTTTTACTCCTCTTTCCTTCCTGCTGTTTCACCTGTTAATGGAATGGGATGAAGATGAAATGTTAAAAATAACTTTCTGAATTACTGATACGTATTTCAAGTTTCAAGAGGATTCTGTTCCCATGGGTCACTTTGAATTTTATAGGAGGTGTAGTAAATATTTAGGGCGACTCCCATTGTCTTACGCTGAAAACTGTCTAAACACGATGTAAATTTTATAAAAAATAAAATAGATTTAGAGTTTTAAAAGAGATGTGTCTATCACAACTTTCTTAATTTAGACTGGCAGTTAGAAATTGTACGTTACTTCAATTGTATTCTCAAGAAAATTCTATGCATAATTTTGCAATCTCATAAAATAGGATATATTTGAAATGTTGAACACATTATGTCCTCATAACACCAATTTTTTTCTGCCTGCCATAGTAAATTCCATATAAAAATACACTGTTAGATTTCATGTGGATTTTATAACCTTTCTTTCTATATCGAATACAACAATACCACACATGTACCTTATCTATGTCTATATTTATGTGTATCTCTTTCTCTCTCCCTCGGTCTCTTTCCTCTCTTTCTCTGTATATATAATAAAAGAATAAAAAAGGCTAACTGTTTGGAATCTGGCTCAATCAAAGTAAATCGAGATTAAATGTGGTGAGAAAGGCTAAGAGAATTAGAGGGAAAATAGGGAAATTAAATACAAACTCTGTTAATTCTGAGAATATTTTCTCATTGTTTACAAAACCTTAAAATTTGTTTGTAGAATAATCAGGTAAAAAAGCAAAGTGCGACTGCTTTAGAACGGAAAACAAGTCAACATAAAATTGGAAGCACAATCACATCTATTTATTTATTTTAATTTTAATTTAATTTTCGATTTTGGAACGAAACAATCTATATAAAGGTTTCATGTCGAACATTGTTTTCGTCCTTATTTAAGACTTGGCATCACTTATGTTTCAAACTAAATAACTTCTTTAAAATAGGTTAAACACAAGATCTTATCCATTGTTACAGAGGAACTTAACTTTGATTCATTTTTTATGCTCCAGTTTGGTGTTAAAATTAAGGTTTTAATTAAATAAATCTTCATTGAAGAATATGTGCAACGCTGCATCACGGGAGATACAGGAAAATAATATCAATACCTGTTATCGAAAGCAACACATAATGCTGAAAGAATATGCAAGCGATTTATAAGAGAAACTAAAGGTTATGAGAAGAGAAAACAATTGATCTTACTTGAAATTGACGAAGGATCCGAGAAAGCAATTAAAATCAAACAGCGGATTCAGACTTACCTGAAAATAATAAAAAGAAAATTTCAAATCATTTTTATTTATTTATTTTTTATTCATTTATTTATATATTTATTTATTTATTTATTTGAATCACGATAATTTGTTTGGGGTATTGTTGGTAAAAAAATATATCAGGTTGACAAGAAAGTTTTTGCATTTTTTTAACTTACATATTTTGGCTCGAACAAAAAATTATCCATCGAAATAAGCACCATCAAAATCAACACACATTTTTCCAACGCAAAACAAGTGCATTTCTGGTAATAACGTAAAAATCTACCATACTTGTGGAGATGAAGTCGATGAAGCAGCTTTTGAAGCAGTTGTCACGTACAAAGTTGTCGAGATGCTTGAACAATGGTAGTCCGTAGGTGAAATGTCATGAGAGTATAGCGGATGAAATAGCGTTTCGAAGACCCATTTGTTCAATTTTTGCAGGGTCGGCTTAGCAACATGCGGTCGGATATTGTCGTGAAGGAGAATTGGGACTTTTCTCTTGACTAATGCTGAACGTTGTTATCGAAATGTCTGATGTATTTCATCCATTTGTTGACAGTACTTCACCCGTAATGGTTTCACCTGCATTCAAAGAACCGTAATAGATGAGACCGATCGCAGACCACCAAACAGTCAGCATGACATCCTTTTGGTGCAACTTTGGCTTCGGGAAGTGGCGTGGAACTTCGTCTAACCATTAAGAAAGAACTCACTCAATGTTCTTGCTGCGTAAAAGAAGGAAATATGACCCTTTATAATGACGTTTCTGTTTGTTATCGTTCAATTCGTGAGGCACCCATTTATCAAGTCTTTTTGTCTTTCCAATCTCTTACAAGTGGTTGGAAATCGTCGTACACGTTACGTTTAATTCCAAATCAATTGTGTATAGATTGGTTTCGACTAAGACTCTTAATTGATCGTTTTCAACATGCGTTCATCATCTTCAAGACTCTCGTCGCCGACATGAAATTTCTTAAACCACCATTGTGCTGTGCGTTCAGTAATGGTTCCTGAGCCAAACGCTTCGTTGATGTCGCGAGCTGTTAAGCAGCTTTTAGCTTGAATTGAAAATAAGAAATAGTACGAATTTGTTTTTTGTTTTTTTTTTGCATCTTGTAATCAATGTTCTGAAAAGAAAGACATGATTGGTTTAAAACGACAGTCATTTAAACAATTAGACACAGAGAAAAACGCCCTTAAAAATGATATACAAAGTAAAGGTATTTTAACGAAAACTTATTTAGAAATACATCATTGGAAATCAAAATTAAAAATTCCGCTAGAACTTTCTTCTCAACCTAATATGTACGTATTTTATAGGGTTGCATGCAGCAACACATGAGTGAATGTTAATAGTATACACACGCAAACACATGATATGCCAGCAAACATCGTTAAAAATATCAAAATATTGTTTAATTATTCCTTTTTATTTTTTCCGGTTTTTCGACTGATCTTTTTATATTGTAGCATTACACACACGTTAACATGTAGTTCGTCACAAGGAAACAACCGAGAGGGGGGAAAACCGACAGGGGGAAAAATCGACTCACTCTTATTTTCAGTGAAAGCAACAGAATTTATTTCCAGGTGCTTTCCATAATAACAACTTGTCTCTAGTTCAAAAGTCTGCTCGTACTCTAATGTGCTTAAAAACACTGCCGTGTCGAACACGTGGTTCTCTTTCTTTGTCCGGCCATGTTTAGGACGCGTCTTTTCCTGTCGCTCTCAGATTACGTGTGTAACACGTATATCTCTGTCATGCTCTAACCTCAAGTGTTCATGTTTTTCTCTTTTTACAATCTGTTTCTTTCCTTCTTCCTCGCCATGATGTCACTTCGCACACGGTTTGATCGTTTGCATACGTTAACTGCTGCTGTTGCTGATACTAGTATATGTGTGCCCGCGACCTGTTACAGTGTTAGAATAAAAATGTAGGTTTCAATCTGCTTTAATTCTAGTTTCTCTTTGTCTTCTTTCCATATTGTCGGGACTGTTCCTATGACATCTACGATTTAAATTATTATTTCTTCTTCTTCTTCTTCTTCTTCTTTTCCTTAGTCTTATTATTATTATTTCACTCACTAGGAGTTCTTACACAGGTAATTATTAGAGATTGTTCACTGACAAAGACCGGTGGTGTTCCCTGGAGTCTGTATGACAAGTCTCCCCAGATTTCACGTAATTCTTACCTCTTTCGACAATTTTTACCAATAAATTTGCGCCATCGCAACAGTTGTTTGCCGTTGATTTCTCGCTAACAATGATCACTGGTCTTTACAGGAATTTGAGTGACAATAAGCCCCCCCCTATACGTCCCAGTCCCCTCCGCACTAATCTAGTTGAGGCCTGGCAAGTGCTTTCACTCCTCAGTCTTTCCATCCTACTTGACCCTTCGATTAATTGGTGTAATACCAGCATCCGCTTGCCACTATATTTGGGGGAGGGAGAAGGGTATATGGGTAAGGGAAGGTAAGGGAGATGGGAAGAAAATTATTATTATTATTATTATTATTATTATTATTATTATTATTATTTAGACAAACTAATTTAAGCGGTTTTTATGAAAGTCGCTTCCGACAAGGCATGAAGCTACTTCATAACCTTAGCTTTGAAAAAAAAAGCGATAGGTAGTTTACAAACAAAAAGCAGGACGAAGAGAGTTTTACAAGCTTGCAGTTGTTGGGGAAAAACTATTGGACTCAAAGGTGCTGGAATAAAAGAAGCAAAGAATAGATGGACACAGTATCAGCTAGTCATAAACAACGCATAAGGTATAATGTGTTTAATGTTTAATTCGTAAAGTTCTAGACAATATTGGTTTTGAGACACGTCCTGTTTACATTCGATGCAACGTTTTCGAGGCAGATTGGTAGGGAATATCGATGATTCCAGAAGCATCAATCACAGTTTGTATCATGCGAAGTTTCCTCATCCCCTCAACTTGATTATTTATCGCATCAATTTGTCATAATTATTTAGGTTTTTTTTCTTTTCTTATCTCATCTATAATCTTGTTAAGAAGACACCATACAATGTCAATTATTAGTGAGGTTGCTCGTTTCTATTCATTGCGAAATCTCTGTATTTTCACATGGAATCTAATAACTTCCCGAAATCATTACATCCCACAGGATGCTGCAGTTATCAATATCAATTATATCTTCTGATCTTTGGAAATTCAACATCTATCATTTTTATGTGCCAGACCAACGACCGTGATATTTCGAAATTTTAATAAACAAACAATTCAACACACTACCACGTCTGGGCTGGGCATCAATAACTAGTCTCTCCCCTTTAAATAGCGTCCAAAACAAGGTCAAACTGTAACGTTGTCCATGAACCAACACACGTTGTGTGCAGTTTTAGTCGCCAAGGGACCAAGACAAAGAATGGGAAATAACTCCGACTCACGTTTTGGTTATATACAACGGCATTTATTTGCTCGTCATTACGGCTGTGACGTCACCCATGTACTCTAGAACGTTCTCCACATCGCCCACGAGATCTCTAACGTTATCTCGTCTCCGACGAGATCTTTGTCTGTCTCTTTTTGATAATCCATTTTTTCTCCACCGGTGACGTCACTTATCTTGCATGTACATTCGCGCTATGTTAAAAATAACATTCTCCCTAAGAGATTATCCTTCAAACATCTCGACGTAACAATCATAGGCAACATGAATTGGAACAAATACAGTGAGTACATTGCCAAGGCTGCTGCAAAAAAAGGTGATTAGGTGAGTACGTGAGTTCCTTCTACCGTGCTAGAAAATTACTTACACCCGAGAGTATCATCTATCTTTACAAATATACAATTCTCCTATGCATGAAGTATTGCTGCCCCATCTGAACTGGTGCATCTACCACTAGTCTCTCACCCGTAGATAATGTCCAAGAAAAAGTCTGAATTCTAATATATCCCGCATTATCGGCAAAGATTCAACCCCTGTCCCGACGTTGCAATATTACATCCCTGTACTTTTTTTACAATTACTTCAGTGGAATGTCCTTTGATGAACTCGTAGCACTTGAACATCCTCGACGTATTTACTCTCGACAAATTCGAAAGACAGCAAAAGCCGATCCGTTCATTATTGATGTCCTTAGATGCCGGAAAGTCTTCCATAGTAATACTTTCTTCCTCGAACGATTAAACTTTGGAATTTCCTCCATATTTCCTGCTTCCATTACTTTACTAACTTGTAGAAGTTTAAATGCAATCTGAACAGGTAGCGAGCTCACCTCCTTAGGACTTCGTTTGTAGACATGGTCCCAATTATTAACCCCTAATGCCCAACAGCAATATGTCTTGCTTGAGGTGGACAACAGTAGAATGATAATAATAATAATAATAATAATAATAATAATATGATGATGATGATGATGATGATGATGATCAAGAAAGAAAAGCCCTGTTAAATAGTAGACTTTGCTATTCCAGCTGACTACAGGGTGAATAACAAAGAAAAGGAGAAACAGAGCAAATACACAGAGCTAGCCAGAGAGCTGAAAAGGATAGGGATGATGAAGAAAATCAAAAAAATTTCTCTAATAGTAAGAGCACTAGGAACAATCCCGAAAAACTTTGGAAAAAGAATGGGAGAAATTGGAATCAAAGGAATGACTGGAAAAATACAACGAACAACAATAATGAAAACAAGCGAAATATTAAGAAAAACCATTGAATGTGGAAACTAACACACAGGAGCAACAAGCGCGGACAGACAAACTGCTGCAAAGGCAAAACATGAAACACTACATGGAACCAAGAACACTGAAGCTGCATATCTATAAGTTCTCTAACTCCAACCTCACCCTAAGCCTCCCATTGCCACATCACTACCGGCCAAAAAAGAGTGAGACCAAATAATCAAGTAAAGTCAAGGAGGAAGGAAAGGCCGAAGAACTGACCAGGCCTCCGCCAGATAAGTGCGAAGAGAACTGTGACTTTGGGGAGGCTATTGCAACTCAAATTCCAGTGAAGACAAATAGCCACCGCCAACGAGAAATCAATGGCATACAGCTGCTGCAATAATGCAAATATATTTGCAAATGTTATCGAAAGAGGAGAGTACTGGAAACCTGGGGATACTTGTTGTTACTCAGCTTTCATGGAAGACCATAGGCTGTTGTCAAGGAGAGATCTTTGATGACCTGTCTGAAAGCTCCTTGTAAGCAAATAATAATAATAATAATAATAAAAATAATAATAAAAATAATAATAATAATAATAATAAAAATAATAATAATAATAATAATATTAATAATAATAATAATAATAAAAATAATAATAATAATAAAAATAATAATAATAATAATAAAAAATAATAATAATAAAAATAATAATAATAATAATAAAAATAATAATAATAATAATAATAATAAAAATAATAATAATAATAATAAATAATAATAATAATAATAATAAAAATAATAATAATAATAATAATAATAAAAATAATAATAATAAAAATAATAATAATAATAATAATAAAAATAATAATAATAATAATAATAATAAAATAATAATAATAATAAAAATAAAAATAATAATAATAATAATAATAATAATAATAAAAATAATAATAATAATAAAAATAATAATAATAATAATAATAAAAATAATAATAAAAAAAAAATAATAATAATAATAATAATAATAAAAATAATAATAATAATAATAAAAATAATAATAATAATAATAATAATAAAAATATTAATGATAATAATAAAAAAAAAAAATAATAATAATAATAAAAATAATAATAATAATAATAAAAATAATAATAATAATAAAAATAATAATAATAATAATAGTAATAATAAAAATAATAATAATAATAATAATAATAAAAATAAAAATAATAATAATAATAATAATAATAATAAAAATAATAATGATAATCAACTGTTTGCAAAAACAAAGACAGAACTAGAAACACTAATAAACACGAGCAAAATCTTTAGCCAGAATATTCAAATGGAATTCCGTATGGAAAACTAGAAGCAACTGAAGGTATAGTAAAGCCTAGTCAAACATAGATGAGGGCACTAGGTGAACATGATAACTACAAATACTTGGAAGTACTGAAAGCAGACACCATCAAAGCGACAGAAACGAAAGAAAAAACCGGAAAGGGATACTCAGAAAAACAAGGAAACTCCTAGAAACTAAACAATATAGCAGAAACCTTATTTAAAAATAAATACGTGGGTAGAGTCTCTAATGAGGTACTCTGGGCCGTTTATAAGCTGGGCTACAGAATAACTAAAGAATCTCGACCAGGAGACCAGGAAACTCATGACGATGCACAATGCCCTACACCCAAAGATGATATTGATCGACTCTATGTGAAAAGGCAAAACGGAGGAAGAGGGCTGGTTTGTATGGAAGCCTGTGTAAATAACACAACGAATTAGAAAAATATATCACGCGGAACACCGAAAGAATAATTACTACAGTAAGAGACACAGAAGAAACAAACAAGACAGAAAACGAGATGGAGAATAAGGCAAGGAAAGAAAAATAGGAAGAGAAATAGCTACACGGATAATTCATAAAGATTACAAAAGAAAATGCTAACAAAAACACTTGAAAATGGCTACAAAAAGGAAACCTAAACGGAGAAACTGAATCACTAATAACAGTTGCACAAGATAACGTAATTAGAACCCACCAAATCACAAAGAAATATCTTAATATTTTGCCCAAATATATAAGTAATCAGTTTTGATGAACAGCGGAAGTATTGTATCCATTTTGTGCTTCCAAAAACTGAAGACTTGCTTAGAATCACGTTGTAAACTTCTCTTGGCCAAAACAAATATCACACAATAAAGTAATATATTTAGAAATATAAGTTCCAAAATCTAGAAAATTTTAACAGATTAGGCGAAATTAACTTTATATATATATATATATATATATATATATATATATATATATATGTATATATATATATATTAGCAGGCTGCTTGGCGTTGGTTAGTCGTAATATACGCTTAGATATGATATTTAATTCTTGCGGATTACGTATTTATCATTATAAATTGACAGAACTGTCGGCGTGTTTGAAAGTTAGTCTAGTTTTATGCACAATTACCAAAAAAATCTAATCGTCAATTGGAATAGTAAATTCCCCCTAGAAAAAGCAAAAGAAAAGCATTGATCTTTTTTCAGTATCGGTTTTTGTTTGGGGAGGGATATTGCCGTGTCGATATTTTGTACATGGTTACATTACAAAACCATTGCTGTGCTTACATTTTTGGAGTGGTCCGGACGTGCAAGCAAAAGCGGAATAGACCTTATTATATAAAGTTTTATTTTACTTGTGCACGTTTGTTCAAGTAATAAGGTCATTAGTTTTTAATAGTGTGTTTATGATCAGTGAATATGCTTATGTTTTTTCAGCGCTAGTATCTCATGTGGAGAACGATGCCATTTTTGTAAACTTTCAGAAGTGTTCGTTTATTTAAGAATTAATTACATTCACGAATATGAGAATTTCAGGTCTCAGCTAATCAGAAGAAGCGGAACATGGTTGGAGAGTACTTATTATTTAGGATTCGGAAATCGGAAAGAATATGTTATGTCTGTATGTATTAGCCAGTTACGGAGGGTGTAATCACAATATAGTTGAAAAATATAGAATTTGACCCGGTGACAACTAGTAGCAGTGTGAGCACTACATATTGAGAGAGTAAAATCTTCTTCCTATCTAGATGTGGTGATTGTGATGGTGTTGGTCATCGGATATAATGTAGCATTTTATTATCACGAGTGAATGTGGCAGAAATGATTGTCATCAGTTACATAAGATAGTGGCTATTAGTGTAAATTTATTGAATTTGTATGTGACATATATTTTGCAAACCATACGATACTTTGGTTCAGAGGAGAATTTGTGCAATCAAAATATTATATATGGAGATATATTACTTTCTCGGATCCAAGTATTATAATCTACAGCTTCTTGCCATTAGGCCGTCATGACGATTATACTTTGAAATTTATTCGGTTTTCATTCCGCTGTCCATTAAAGTCAATTCACATCAAGTATAAAGGTCAACATTTCCGGTTAGAAATTTCCATAATAGTTACAGGAATAAAAAATTCACTTGTCACCTGCAAGTCACGAACAAAAGAGTTTTTAAAAATCTATAAAATAAATAACTTTGCCAATTGAGATCTCGAAAGAAATTTACATCAATCTAAAAGAACTATATAAACTGGAAACAGCTACTTTAAATATCGGCGGGATATTCACATTAGCTCAAGTGTTAAGAACTGCTTATGCTAATAGAATTAACAGGAATTATGTAAACAACACAATTTAAATTTACAAAATGAGGATTAAGATGAGAACAGTAGTCAAAAGAATCCTAATAATAGAAATAAAAAGATCCTTATCTGAAAATTTCAGAAATGTTTAATATACAATTTAACTAATATCGTGTCCTATAAAAGCCATTACTTCTGTTGGAGAAAAAAAAGTGAAAACTTGCTTAGAAGCACGTTATACACTTCTCTTGACGAAATCAAGTATCACACAATAAAGTAATATATTAAGAAATATGAATTTAAAAACCAAGAAATCTTGAACAGATTAAGCGAAATTAACGTTATAATTACACTTAATGGCGCGGAATCAACAAATATATTCTATTAAAAATGTTTTCTTCAAAATCTTTGGATTCGGCATTAAATAACCCGAAAAGGGTTGATATGCCGTAAAACAAAAACAACCAACCAACTGTACATATATATAATATATATTTGTGTGTGGGGGGGTGTATTAGCAGGCGGCTTAACGTGCCCGGTCGTAATATAGGCTTAAATATGATATTTAATTCATGCAGATTACGAATTTATCATTATAGAGACACTTCTCTATCAATGTTTATATTATTGAACCTTACAAAAAGAAATGAAACCAAATATATATATATTTCCTTTTCATTTCTACCGAATATCTTCAAATCATCCATAAACAGTAGATGGTTGAGGTGTCTTCCACCAGATCCAAAGTTATACCTAAGTTTTTCTCTCTTTAAGAGGATGTTCAGTGGCATCATTATCATTACAAAAAGAAGAGAAGATAACGAATCTCCTTGGCATATTCCACGTTTCATGCCAACCTGCCCCAGCCTGCTGTCAACACCGTTTCGTTTTCCATTGAGCCATACTTGTCTCTAAAAGCCCTACCACATTCCTAGCAACCTTCATCATCAATAGTGTTTCACGGATCCATGAATGAGAAGCCATGTCGTAAGCCTTTCTGTAATCGAACGATGCTGAACTCAGATTCCTCTTAATCTTTGCATCCTGCATTACTGCCTTATCAATCAATAATTGCTCCTTAGTATCCTTCGAGCCTTTCCGACATCTTGTCTGTTAACGAGAGAGAACATCATTACTCACAAGATGCCCATAAATTTTTTCCGCAAAGATTCCAGATAACAGTTTCCACATTAGTGGTAGACATGTAATTGGTATGTAATTGCTGGCATCTATTCACTTTGCAGGATCTTTTCAAATTATTGTAATCCTTTCCTTAACAAGCCAATCAGAGACATCACCTGACTCTATGATCCTTTGCAGGGCAGTAGCTGTATGTGAATAAAGGCATTGGAACTGTTTGAACCAGAAACCCATCACTCCATCTGGACCAGGTGTCTTCCAGTTTGTCATCCTGCGTATGACAGCCTTCACGTCATCAATGGTTATCTCAACGTTCTTCATCTGCTGCATTCCTGATAGCCTTTCTCTGACCTCTTCTAACCAGCTAGCCTTCTTATTATATCGCCCTTCGACAGACCAACTCCCACTCCAGCACTTCCTGGCATGATCTGCATTTTAAGTGTTGTTATTTCCCGCGTGTTTACTACGATTTAATTATTTATACAGCTGAGACTAATTGTTCCGGAACGCAACACTTTTTCCAACAAAGTTCCTCATTTTCATACAACCGGTGTGGACTTTCTCTTTCAACATTGTTAGAACGTTCATCGTTCCTTTTTCAGCAATGTATACCTCCTTTCAAGGTCGTCCTTGTCTTTTTGTCCTAGTTTAACTCCTTTTCTTATTCCTTCGATTCTACCAATGTCTTTCCGCCACCGTTTAATACTTTCTTCAAGTCACCTCTGCCAGTATGGCCTTCTATCATTCATTTCTCTCTTTTTCTTCTGTAAGACGATTCGCAACAACGTATGACGCTGCATACAGAAGCCTGTTAAGTTCTGTAATCGATATGTTTTTTCTTATGATATTTTGAATTACTCCTTGAACTACTTTTACCTCGCTTTTTACCTCTTCATCTTTGGGATATCTATGATCTCGTCTCCAAGAAGACCTTCTTTTAACTTCTGAAGTACTTCTTTTTCTACAGAATTTAAAGTTCGAACTTCATCACCACTTCTCGATACATCTGCTCCTTCCACTGGTTCCATTGTCTCAGAGTCATTGATCTCATCTGCCTTAGATCCTTCAGACTCCTTCTCGCTACCTTCTCTAACCATAGTATTCCATTCCTCCTTAGTTGTCCGCCTTCCATCATCGCTTACATTTCCCTTCTGCACTTCCACTCTCTCAGTGCTTTCATCAGAGCTAGTTTTATCAATTTTACTTTCTCTATTCATTTCATTCCCAACTATCTGTTGAATCTCTCTCCTTACACTCACAGAAAGTAGGTTGTTATTTTTAATTTTGTTTTAACTGGAATACCAAACTCGCGACTTTTTTTTAAATTTTGTTTTAATTGGGATACCAAACTAGCTCCTCCTCCTCCTCTCGATTCCCACTCTTCCTTCACTTTTCAGATATATCCACCATATTTAGTACTTCCACTTCTTACAAAGCATTTCCACAGTACTCTTCTTTCCCAATCCGTCCATGTTTTTTTTTTGGACACTTCCTGTTCCAACTCTCTTCGCGTCTTGGGACCCTCTCTGCCAATTCTCACTACCCCTCCATCCACCCACATCATCAGAATTTCGAACAGTTGTATGATGACGACAGGACCCACCCTGTTGACCAGTGGGACACCTGCCGGACGTGGGACCTTCGCAAGGTGTTCCAGCCTCATTCATGTCGTTATTTTCAATATTTTGATTTGACATTCTCCCATAAATGGGGTTAGTGAATTTTAGGTTACACCATCACCGGTAGCTTTTTTGAGACATCATCTCTAGGAAGGTTCCCCACCAATGTTAAAGATCCTCCCCCGATTTTTCTCTTCCACCACCACCACTATTACTAATTCCTCGTTTAACCGTAAACTTAAGGTTTAAGTTATAATTTCAGTTAGAAACGCTTACTTTTTTTCGTCTGCTATTTTTTAAAACTCCACCGATGGTTGCTGATGGCCGGGAAAAATGTACACAAAAACAAAAACATCCGCCAATGTGTCATAATAATAATAATAATAATAATAATAATAATAATAATAATAATAATAATAATAATAATAATACTCATGTTTATTAATAAAAACCTTGATACCTCAAAAGCATGTGGACCCGATCTTATCCCAGCTGTGCTATTAAAAAAGTGCTCAGCCGAAGTAGCTTCAGTTCTCTCCAAACTCTACAACAAATGCCTTAATGAAGCTTGCTTTCCGGTCTGTTGGAAAACTGCTTCTGTGGTATCAGTATTCAAGAATTCTGGCGAAAGGACAGACCCATCAAATTATCGCCCCATTAGCCTCCTCCCACTTTTTGCCAAAATATTTGAGACCATAATTAACTATGCTCTAGTCCATCATCTTACAGATGCTAAACTACTGACTGACAAACAATATGGATTTAGACAAGCCCGTTTCACAGCAGACATCCTAACTGTGATCTCTGAACGTATATACCATTCACTGGACAACGCGGGGGAGGGCAGAGCGGTAGCTCTAGATATATCTAAGGCTTTTGACAGGGTATAGCATGAGGGTCTCCTCAGTAAAATCAAATCATACGGTATCACTGGTAGAATACTTAACATAATTAAATCCTTCTTAGATAAGAGAAAAATTCAGGTTGTCCTCGACGGTCGTACATCTAAACAATATGATATAAATGCGGGGTGCCCCAGGGTTCTATCCTTGGACCTCTATTGTTCCTGATATTCATAAATGACCTCCCCGACAACATTGCCTCTGAGATGGGTATATATGCTGATGACACTACACTCTATGGCAGGCACGACAGGAAGACGAATGAACACATTTCTAAAGAAATGGCAGAAACACTAGAGGAAGACCTCCAATCTGTAGTGGAATGGGGACAAAAGTGGTTGGTCGCGTTCAATGCTGCCAAGACTAAACTAGTTTCATTCAATAATTACAAGAAACCCTCTCTACCACCCATAGCAATGGCCAACGACTCTTTATCTGAGAGTCCATCTTTCAAACTCCTTGGCCTAACGTTCACAGGAAACATGAGTTGGAACAATTACATTGAAGGCATTGCCAGGGCCGCTGCAAGAAAGGTGGGCTCTCTCTACCGTGCTAGAAAACTACTAACACCCGAAAGTATCCTGTACCTCTATAAGGCCACCATTCGCCCATGTATGGAGTATTGCTGCCACATCTGGGCTGGTGCATCTGCTACTAGTCTCTCGCTCCTTGACAAGGTTCAAAAGAGAGTCGCAAACCTGATAGGCCCTGAACTGGCATCTAAGCTTCAGCCTCTGTCCCATCGACGAAATGTTGCATCCCTCTGCCTTTTCTACAAGTATTTTAGTGGTGAATGCTCTGATGAACTGCAATCACTTGTGCCCCCACGACGTGTGCACCCTCGACAAACCCGACAGGCTGCTAAATCCCACCCCCACACTGTAGAGATCCCTAGATGTAAAAGATCTTTTTACTCCAATAGTTTCTTCCCCAGAACAGCTAGACTCTGGAATTCCATTCCAGGTCCCTGCTTCCCCAACAGTACTGACGTGCAGAAGTTCAAGTGTAACGTGAACCGACACCTTGCTGCCCAAATCCCTACATAGTACCCCAGTAGTTGTTGCCCCTGATAGTAGCCCCCTACACCAAAGTGGCAATTTGCCTTGTTTGGGGTGAAAATGTAATAAAAAAAAAACAAAAAAAAACACGTGTGCTTGCATTGAATTCCAAAGTTAATAATATATTTTCAAAATGCAGTATTTCCGCTTTAATATTTTCATTTTAAAATCCATTTTTTTTATTTTATGCTGTAAAGAAATAAAGAATAGAATAATACATTTTAATACTGTGTTATAGTTAAGTATTGAAAAAAAAAAAATGATGGTTGATTTTAAAAATATCCCCGTATGAAATGGACATTTTCTCGTAACTGACAGTATGTTTCAAAACGGGAAATTTACGCCGTGTTTAGAATTCATCTAAAACCGTAACAAATATTTTAATTGTAACTTGAAAAGAATCATATCACAGAGAAATACTATATAAAAAGCAGTATTGTTTTTTTATGTTGAAGCCAGTGTAAACACGTGCTTTTTTTTGTTTAACACGCGTAAGCTTGTCTAAAAACGTGTGTAATTATACTCCTCCTCCTCCTCCTCCTCCTCCTCCTCCTACTACTACTACTACTACTGCTACTTCTACTACTAATAATAATGTAATTTATAAAACTCTATGTCAGTCTTTCCCTCTATTTCTATAGTTTCAAACTCTATCTCTACCGAAACTAAAAGTCGCAGAGTGACGTCACGGTCCCAAAGGATTGGATTTTTTATGGGCCGTTGTTTATGGGTCTTTACCCAATTAAATTTTTTAAGGGGTCAAAAAAGGGTCAAATTTTAAAAAAAAATCGTACATTTTGTACATTCGTCTTAGTTTATTTTTTTAATCAGTTCATATGCGTGTCAGGTTGGTACGATGGTAACGTCACCAGCTTTGAATGCTACAGTTTTGCTTTTGGTTTCCATTCTAGCTGATGGCACCCAAATATTTATCTTTTTACTTTTGAAATCACGACTCTATAATAATATATACGAAATCTGAACGAATTAAAATATCATATCTGAGCATATTTTACTACCGGACAAAGTCGGGTGCCTCCTCAACTCCGCTTGTAATAATAATAGTAATAATAATAGTAATAATAGTAAATGACAGAAGTTGTGAGCATGACCTTGTTAGCGGAGGGTTGCACCTTTGCCTCTTTAGAGATGATGAGTCCAAATGCTTCCAACGCATTGACTTAATTTTAATCTAATGATTTTCATCCCGTTTTTTGACTCATTTTGGCACATCTTCAAATTCATAATTGACCACGTGATAAGTTCTCGCTTAAAAAAAGTGGGAATCTGTCTGCCAGACACCGTATACATATACAAATTGTCACAACTGATAGTTTCCATAGACCCTGTACTAATCTTAACCTTTTGGGACATTTTCCAAAATGGCAGCCCCTGCTTGACTGACAGCAATCACAGAAAGTAGGCGATCAAGTCTGGAAGCTGTTTATTAATTTGCTTTCCCACTGAGCAAATTAGGCACAAGGCCGTTTTTTAATGTGGGGAGAAAAAACCAGCTCCCCAAAGGGGGCACTCTGGCAGGGTCCAAAATTAGCAATTGTCTGATATGAAGGGTTGCCTCTACATTGGCCAGAACTGATTATTTTCTTTTCCGCACCTGTCCCAAAGGCCAAGAACAGCCTCTGCGCATCTGTGCAAGCTGTTTCTATAGATTTCAGGCTATCGCTGAATTCACGATGCTAGTATTTTATGAAGACATATGATGAAACATCATTATGATACGTTTATTTCATTTTATCAAAAATCTCCTATATATATATATATATATATATATATATATATATATATATATATATATATATATATATATATATATATATATACAAATTTGTTTAAAAATTTTGCCTACCAAACTCCTGTCAGTTTTTGGTCTACAGCATGAAACTCAATATATAGAGGATATTTGAATCTATGCAAAACTTTATATTTGGGCTTTAGCTGGGTAAAATCGGTGCAAAAGTGAAAATTAAAAACTGAAATTTGTCAGGTGACTGTCGAATGCCAGCATTACGAATGCGTAACGTAACAGCTATTGGTTCCTGTTTTAATTTTTAGTCCTTGCAAACAAACAAAAACGAATCACTTCACAACGCGTATCAAACTCCATTCATACCTGACTCAGTTTAAACGCCTGTAAGTCAGAATTCATAATCAGTTCAGAGCTGTTATATCTTACATCATACATATATATAAATTTTTGCACTACAAAATTTCAACGAAATCAGACAACGGGAAGTGAATTAGGAGCATTACTAATTGAACGCCCCTCCCCGTAGTTTTTTTTTTCTTGATTTCTTTATAAATAGCGACTCTGTTGTACAGTGAGGTGAGATTGGCAACACATCAATTATATTACATAGGGGTGAGAGATATTGTTCGTATAACGGCGCCCGTTTTAAACGTATAAATTGTATTATGTTGTTTATCCAGAGGATATGATATCGACGTATAAACCAAGTCATGTGTATCAGAGAGTTATCACACGGGTATATATTACAGTTCACATTTACATAAAGGTATCATTTTTTTATAAGAATAATAATATATGCTTCATACCTTTCTTTCTTCAAGCATTCTTCTATCTTCACGGCTGAGCTCCGTGATGAAACATGAAATGACCAACACGATAACAAGAGACCTCTGTTCTTCTTTCTTTTGTGAAACCACAGAACAACACTTTATATTTTTAAAATATAAATTTATTTCAGCTATATCAAATGGTCTTCACAAAGAGTCTGCATTTTGTGTCTACATGCTTGTTATTCCCAGCCTCGCTTCCTGGCTTGAAGCAGGTCTGCTTACTTCCGTGACCAAACTCGAACTCTTCGACTGACTAAACTTCCCGACCTCTTAACCTCAGTTCCGTTACGCCATCATTCAAAAAGCACACGAATCTCAACGTATGACTTTTCCACGTATGCCTGCCCAAGAACACTTTGTTTATTTAACCTAGTTAATTTATGTAGATATCCTCACTTAAAACCCATTGCTACACTTTATTTTATAAACAATATATTGCTTTCAATATACACTATTTTAAGAATATCATTGAATATATAGATAAATAGATAGATGTACAGATAGATTGATAATAGTTAATTAAACTTTTTAACAATGTTATTATCTAAAAACTCTACTTTTCCGTCATAGTATACATTTCAGCGTTTCACATTTACACATAAACTTGCTTTAACTTAATAGATTTACAATCATGATGAGAACATGAGTCAAAATAATACAAAAATACAAACTATGAATTCTCATCTAAAACATATGTTTTGTTTATCAATTCTCGCCACTAACATTTCTCACTCTATCATTCGTTTCAGCGAAATATTTTCCCACCAAAATTGGCAAATATTACATAAACTAGAATAGAAAGGTTTTCATAATTACTTTCCTGGGTTTATTATACCCCATCTGGGCTGAGTGTATTTCGTGGAAATGTACAGAACTCTTGGAAAGTTAGCATAAACTCTCATCAACAATCAATCTTATAAGACATGGTATTTTTACACACAGATTTATTGATCATCGAAAAAGGTAAATCTGAAAATGAAATTTAAAATAATTGCTTTAGAAACACTTATATAGAGCCGTAGATCTTATAATCTTGTGTTATATGAGAAGGGGACAGACCCCAGTAATTAAATAGATCAGTTTGAAAATGATATTTGGAAAAGGTTAGAATCGAACCCAGCAAGAAAAGTTAAAAAAGAATACATATTGAAATCCCAGGAATGTAGAACGATTGTCATTGTTCTTGGAAATAACTAAACATTATTTATGTCAGAGATAAATATTCAATTTAGGAATGCAGTCGATTGTTCGTTCTTTTAGGATTATTTCTTTATTTATGTCAGAGTTAGATATGAACAATGCAGTTTAGAAATAATGATGAAATAAATAGGTTATAAATTAAACAATTCATTTAGGAATTTCTTTGTTTGCCAAGAGTGTGTTCGGGCATACATAGGTGAAATCCACGTGAATGAATTTCACGTGTCAAATCACGCCTCTGACGTTATAAAGAAGAAAATTCTTAATATATTGGGTTGGAGACAGTTACAGACAGAGTCGGAGAGCGACTTAGTGAGAGTCAAGGCAGAGTCGACGACTGTCGAGTCGAGTTAGCTGAAAACTTCCTGAAATGAATAGAGGAAGATACCACAATGTAATCGTTAAAGCTTGAGTTACTGATGCATCAATCAACCAGCTGGTAGAATAGAAGAACCTTCATATATTTGTAAACCTTGTCTTCGTGTCTTTATTCGAACAACTGAAAGGTAAATGTTTTTTTGTCTTTCATCTGTAAACGAACTTTGTGCAACACTTTTCAAGTATTAACTGTCTCTACAATTATAAAGAAGTAGTTCCCGATCTGATGGGTTAAAAGGCTGTACAAATGTTTTTCCCAGCTCCGTATTAAAATATAAAAGAATTATCATCACAGTCGTCATCATGGACCAAGAATATGAATGTCTCAGCCTCTGTTATAAACGTACCCCCCTTGTTAAAATGTATTCCGTCATATGTCAACATCCCGATACACAACTCTCCGATAAAGACGCACACTATTCAACACCTTCAGAGCATAAAAATACTCATATACAAGATAAATACAAATTATGCTAACAACCGCATTACAACAGGTTGAATGAGGATTTCATATGTGGCCAGACGGTATACAAAGTCATTTTAGATAAAAGAAAATAATACTAAAATTTGATTGCGATATTCAATTCTATAAATAAAAATCAAAAGCGATAATTCTAACCAAAGATGCCCAAAAGAATGTCAGGATATATAAATCGACAGCAAGAATACATTGGGAATAAGCACAGGAAATAGCTGCCGATGAACGAATCTGAAGAAAACCCTAAAAATGGTGATAAGTACTAGGGAATCTGGTTAACGCAAGACACAAGGTTTACAGTTTAGTTTACTGGAAATTTCATAACCGACTCCTTCCTATGTAATATATTGATGTTGGCATTCTGTAGATGTTCAGTGTAAATGGAGACGCCCTGATATTATTGTAGTTCTTTTGTTAAATCTGTAAAATATCCACCTAAGCTAGCAGGGGCACCCGGTCGTAAAGTACACTTAAATATGACATTTTAATTCATGCAGATTTCGTATATATTATTATAGTGTTAATTTCCTATCGATTCTTATATATTATAAAGTTGTGGTATCAATATATATATACATATGTGTGTGTGTAAATGTATATATATGTATATATATATATATATATGACTTGTGTGAAACCGAAACCAAAATATATGAAGAATGTATATATATATATATATATATATATATATATATATATATATATATATATATATATGTGTGTGGGTGTATGGTAAAATGGTAATTAGTAAAACCTGAAGAGAGTGTTCAATACCATTGCAGAGCAAATATGCCTTTTATTTTTATTACCGTTTTATCTGTTCAGTTACAATTAATGATAGCCATTTCTGTAAGATCTGACGAGGCTGCTGGGTCGTAAATATGGTCCGGCAACCGAAACATATGTGACTGAACAGATAAAACGGCAAACGTATATATATATATATATATATATATATATATATATATATATATATATATATATATATATATATATATATATATATAACTTAAGTTCCTTCAGCTATAATCGAAACCGAAACCAAAACTCATGAAGAATTCTTGGTAAAATTATTTATTACAAGAAATGAAAGATGATAACAATTAAACGACAGTCACTCGGAAGAAAAAGATGTAAGCGTGACACCCAAAATAACACACACGCTATCGTATTAATATATAGATTTCTGTCATCACTACCGCAGTTATGACTAATTTAATTTGCCTCGCCCATAATTACACAATTAGTGAAATGCATAAATACAAGAGTTACACCCATTTCTCGTATTAATGCTAAACTCCAAACGCACTAATCTAACTGTATGCAATAAACATACTTTCTACTTTATCTACGCTTATGTGTATATGACATCATTTGCAAAGTTAACTAATTTGCATAGTTGTTTTAGAAAAGTACATTTTATTAAGAAACATATTATTTGTCATTGTTTTGTAATTTAAGTATTGTTTTTTTTTATTATTTTGAATTTGCACATAGCTCTATTTCATAGTATTATTTTATTTCCTGAGGAAGTGTTCAAATGTTCCTTTTTTTTAGAGAGAGAGATCAAGTTAATTTCTAAATTGCATATAAAAGTACAATTTGATTTCTTCTTTCTTTTCCTTTCTTTACGATAACACTTAAAATATATGTTTGTACACTGAAATCTGTTGTTTCACGACATTTCGGCCAACTAGTTCTTTGGCCTTCTTCAGGTGGTTAACTGCAACGGGATAGGAACGCCGAGTTTCTTCACTGTACCTTCTGTAAATACTGCCTTCCATAGTTGTTGTCGCCTAACCACGTTTTGGCCAACTAATCCTCTAGCCAGCTTTGGGTAGGATTGATACCGCTATCGTCAGACAATACTCACTTGAAATCGTAGAAATTTATCTATCTTCTATCCATTGTGCATTTCTATCCATTGCGCCACGCTCATTGGATACAGACGTTGAATCTCTATGGTTCCAGGTGAATATTGTCTTGAGATAGCGGTTTTGATCCTACCCAAAGCTGGCGAGATGATTAGTTGGCCAAAACGCGGTGAGACGACAACAACTATGGAAGGGATTAATTGCTAAGAGACTCAGCATTTATATTCCATCGCTGTTACCCACCGGACGAAGGTCACAGGAATAGTAAACCGAAACGTCATGAAACAATGAAGATGAGGATAACAGTCGGCAAATAAATAAATCAATGCCGTTGATATTTCTTGCTTTTAACTTTTCGTTCAGAGAAAATTGTTCTTGTTATTTGCTTTCGTCTTCATCAATCTTTGAAAATCGACTGGAATTTTAATCAAAACTAAAATTATGCCAATCATTGTTTAGGTATTCTTTTTTATGCTTTCACTTCAAATGCGTTCTTTTTAAACCATCAGTTTCCGCTAAGCGCAAAACCACCACTGTTTATCTCCCGTCAAAACCTTTCTATATACGTCATATGATTCTTGAAATAAGTGGCTTATAATAGACTAGCCTGGATGTCCGGCATTTCCCGGGTGTTTGGAGATGTGTGTTGAGCGAAAAAAAGTGGTGGTCGACAGGCAGGCTCGAACCCAAGAAGGAGAAAAAGAACGTGAAAAAAAACCTGACGTTTTTGCCGTAGCGTCCATCGCCAAATCGGAAGTGGCGAAGGTTAAAATTTACGCAAGTCAATCGAAAAGAGGGGATGACTTTCGAAAATATCGGCGAAAAAAGCGATCCCTGTTAAGTGCCCAGTTAAGGGTGAAGGAATTAATGTTTTTAGCCTATTTTTCGATATTTGTCGTCCGCAGGGACAATCTTCAAAACGATACCGACCTCGTGAAAATCCATCGCCTCTGTCGAAAGTTCTAGGCAGACATACATACATACATACATACATACACACATACATACACACATTTAAACAGAGACGTGAGATTTATAATATAGAAGAAGACTATACACTGGAGGGAACTCGAGCGTCTTCTATGGAAATAACAAGAGTGGAGAGTAAAAGCGGGGAAAAGATAAAGAACGATTAGCAACGTATCTTTTGTGAAAAAGTGCTTTTAGGCATATTACTCTGAAAAGAAAGGAAAAATGTTTTTTGCGACAGCTTCCAAGTTTGGCAGTATAGGGCGTATACAGAAAATAATGGGTAATGCCAACTCGTCAACTAAAAGGCATGGACGCATATCATGAAATCTTTGAAAAAAAAAAAACACGAATGAAACTGAAGAGTTGAATAAAAATGAGAAGAAAAAGAAGAGGCGAGAAATAATGACAGATGGAATTATCTTCTAAACGACAGGGAATTATGGAATGACAGGAAGTGATTTTTGTAAATTTTGTGGCGGAAAAGTTTTTACGAAAATAACAGTAATTTATTGCTGTGTTTTTCTTGAAAAATTTGAGACACTCGGTCTAGAAATAACAGCAGAAATGAAAGTAAAGACAACTATTAAATAATATTAGTTATGATATATTAATAATTCATATCTACAGACATACAAAAATAGACTAATTTGCGTACACACAATTATATATATATATATATATATATATATATATATATATATATATATATATATATATATAGTATGTAGTATGTATTATACATCGCTCTCTCTCTCTTTCTCTCTCTCTCTCTCTTTATATATATATATATATAGCATGTAGTATGTATTATACCTCGCTCTCTCTTTCTTTCTCTCTCTCTCTCTCTCTCTCTATATATATATATATATATATATATATATATATATATATAAGGGTGATATAACATATGAGAAATATTTGGATTCAAGTCTCCCCTTGCTGTTATTTCAGATCATTTGAAACCATAGTAGCAGGTTTTAGTCTCCCCTCCATCAACGGCCAGAGTTTTTGGGGGAATATCAGATATTTTGTAATTTATATGCAAAGTTAGGAAAACAAATGACTATGATTGAAACTATACCGCAATAAAAATGCTAAAAAAAGGTTCTGGATGATCCCCTTAATGTTCTATCTTAAGGGCAAACGTCACATAGCCCACTACACAATTCGGTTCATTAGCTTTCCAACGAGCCTTAATTTGTTAAATTCTCATCAACAGTCACTGAGATTTGGAACTCATAAAATTGCAAAAAAAGCTGGTATATATCTATCTTTTTATCTATCTCTCTCTCTCTCTCTCTCTCTCTCTCTATATATATATATATATATATATATATATATATATATATATATATATATAT
The DNA here is from genome assembly GCF_053919585.1 of Euprymna scolopes. Classification (NCBI taxonomy): domain Eukaryota; kingdom Metazoa; phylum Mollusca; class Cephalopoda; order Sepiida; family Sepiolidae; genus Euprymna; species Euprymna scolopes. The sequence goes on from NC_136506.1 coordinate 68,521,737, forward strand.
ATATATATATATATATATATTTGTTTACAGTTTTTAGGGGAAATAATTCCAACAAAGTGCTCGATTACAAAGAAAACTTTTTTATATAAGAGCTTAATATTTATTTATTTAACTGTACAGAAGTTCAGAAAAAAACATTTGTACCGTCGGTTTCAAGCCCAACATAAAGGGGACCAATTAATGGTAAAACGTAAATGATGTTAGGCTCTCGTCAGCCATGTTGTTTATGTCTGAGGAAATTTGTTTTTCTGAAAAATACCCCCGCCAAAAAAAAAACAACACGTGAAAAATGACTTAAATAAGCCTGTTTCAATATTAAAATTTTAAAAATCGGTGGGTACCCGGCGTTGGCCGGGTGTTTTGGGGTGTGTGTGGTCGGTCGGAGGTGGGGGAGGGGGTGTTAATGAAAACCTAAGAATAACCAAAGTAAAAAAAAAACAGAAAAACGAACGTTACGTGAAAACTGGCTTAAATAACCCTGCTTCAATATTAAAATCGAAGACATCTCACACCACGATTCGAACCCAAAACCTTTAGATAATGACCCAATTCTCTAACCAACTGACCTAAAACGACGTACATGACATTATGTCAGTTCTTCAAATATTAAAAAAACTAAATTAGGTTATGACGTCGCCTAACGCATGCGTAGAACAGATGTCGTCATTAGAGGACGGTTTTTTGCTGACCCACCCCTGTAGAAAAGTGGTGATTTCAGGGTGAAAAAAATTAACGTTTTTGGCCAATTCTTCGATATTTGTCGGGCGAAACATTTGTGATATTTGTCATGCAAAAACAGAACAGTACATATTTACGAAAATAAATTAAATAAAAGAAATTAAAAATTAGAAAATTCATATTAGAATAAAATGCAATATACAGAGAAAGGAATAAGCTATAGTTAAATAAAAATGAACATCATTATATAAAAAACAAATGCGGGCCTGAGAAAAAAAATTCATCAGACAGAAATAACATGGCTGACGAGAGCCTAACATCATTTACGTTTTACCATTAACTGGTCCCCTTTATGTTGGGTTTGAAACCGACGGTACCAATGTTTTTCTGAACTTCTGTACAATTAAATATATATATATATATATATATATATATATATATATATATATATATATATATACTCTTCAGAATAAAATTATCTTAAAATCAACTGGTATGGACACCTATGATTATAAGTCTT
>NC_136506.1:68527934-68542934 GCF_053919585.1 Euprymna scolopes
GTGGATAGTCATAAAGCTCTTCAAATGACATTCGAGTGAGCATGACTCCAGATGGAAGATGCGTCAATGCACGTATGTAATTGTGCATTATAGAGGGCCCAGATATATTATGTGTTTTGATCTAGTGTAACACATTTATACATAAATATTATGTATGTTCTAATTTTTGTAACTGTCTTAATAATCTTCTGGGGTTCTTCCCTACTAACTTTACATAGGAGTATTATATATATATATATATATATATATATATATATATATATATATATATATATATGACAGCCCCATTTAAGAAACTCGTTTCTTATCGTTGAGCACTTTCAATTGAATTAAGGCGGTTAATTTAGCTCTTATGCATAAATCATCGTATAACGATTTCATCTGATTGACGTAAAGAACATTTAAAATTAAAATGTTTAAATTCAACGTTATTTCACGCGGTTAATGGTAGCCGAATGGATACGGTTTTTGCTAATCAAGCCGGAGATGGCTCGTGTTGCCGAGTTCGAATCTGTCGACTAGTGTTAATCGTGACACCCTGCACTGAAGATTCTCGAAGAGATGAAACACTAGTGTATGTAGGTATTTAATTATTATAGTAAAAAATAATTATATATACATATATATATATATATATATATATATATATATATATATATATGCATATTTTGGGACCAGATCATTATTCAAGCACATCTAAGTGAACACGGCTGAGTTTTGTTTTTCCGATTTTGTTTGATAACTTTTCAATTCGCCGAGCGGCCTTTTTTATTTAGGCTGGCATGTTGTATACTATGGCGCCCATTAGTTGTTGCTCAGCCATATCCTTCTCAAGCGCTTTCAATCGATATATCCGATCGTCGTCAGGAGCGATTGTTGTTTTCATTTTCTTTATTGAGGCTTAATATATTTATACCTAGTTTTATTTTTATTGGTTATAAAAGTGGGTGCAGGATCGGTTGGAGCGAATTATTTATTTTTAATTTTGATTTTCTATTTTCTATTTTATTTATTTATTAGTTATTGAATACGGTTAGTATATGCCTCCTGATATTAAATGAGATCCGGTTAATAAGGGGCTGTATTTTTAAATTAGTATGGCTTCTAGTAGTTTTAGTCTTCGTGTGAAATTTTTAAGATATCGTTAGTTAAGGTATTGTTAGTTAAGAACTTTCTAATGACGGACGATTGTAGGTTTTTATCGTGGAATGTTAGGTGTTGTTTTATGACGCTATTTTCTGCTAAATGGTAGGTTAATGGTTGGGCGAGTGTTGACGTGGTGTGTCCTATGTATGCATTGCATATTTTTTTAGAGTGGGTTCGGAGAATTCTTCGAAGGAGCAAATAAATTAATGCACTACATTAGTGTAGTGTTTGTATTATTATTGTTGTTGTTTTTAATTATTTGTTTGGAGGTTTTAAATTTAGTATAATATATTAGTTTAATCTTTTTGTTGTGGTCAGTGGAACTGTTGTATCTTTTTATTAGGTTTGTTATTATTTTATCGTCTGTTTTGTAGTTAATGTGTAATTGATTTTTATAGCATATGTTGATAGTGTCATTTTCGTTAGGGTTTGTGATTAAGCTTTAATAAAGTTGTATGTGCTTATCGAAGATGTTATTGGTAAAATTATTGTTTATTGGGGTTTGTTGAATGTTTGTTAGTTCGTTGTAAAATAGTTGTCGGGTTGATGTTATATTGTATGAACGGTGAATCAATTTTTTTAAGGGCAATGTTATATTATTCTGGGCATTCGCTATGGTAATTTAAGAGTATGCATTATTGTTGGTAGGTTTTTTTGTATGTTGAGGTTCTGTATTTAGTCGTGGAGTTGCTAGAATCTACTAATACGACGAGAAATGGTATTTTGTTATTTATGTTTGGTTCGCGTATATATATATATGTATATATGTGTTTTATATTTAGTTCATATATATAAATAAATATATATATATATATATATATTTATTACTTTTAAAAACAGTAATCTAAGGACACGCGTAGCTTGACTGTTGGTAGGATTATATATATATATATATATATATATATATATATATATATATATATATATATATATATATATAGGGGGGTGCGTGTATAAACGTGCGTGTGTATGTTACGAAACAGTGATCGTATTTGAAAGTGATACAAATAATGACTGCATTATTTTTCATAGCATGTTTATAAAAATTACGAGTTTCTTCAAATACATGAATGCAAGAAAAAATAGGCATCTTTTATTTGAGGACGATATTGTATATTTGTTTATGTAAAATTAATGTATTAATATGCTTTATTATTGAAGTTAATTAACGAGTAAAATTTAAAAAAAAAACAAAAAAAACGAAATGTTGCATGTTCCGTTTTGTTGCTAATCGTGACGTCAGATCACGATCAGAGGAAATTAAATCGAACGGAACACATTTTTTTCATCATCGTTGAACTTGGTGAACTTTTTGACAAAATCATTGGCAGCAAATTTAGCGTAGATAAATATTTTAAAAATATAATTAAATGCAGGCTACGTTTGGCTCGTATATTTTAGAGCATATAAATCTCTTTTACTTTATTTAATACGGGCACAAAATAACACGAATTATAGTATAAAAATATTGGACACCTGTTGCAATTCTCAAGCAAATGTTTCCATAACATTTTATTGTATCACACCCACACATATAAACTCTAATTAGGCCCCGTTTCTTAGTGTTTTATCTGAATGAAATGAAACTTTGGTCATAACTAGTTTAATATATTCAAAACATCACATCAAAACACTAGGGTCTTTGGCCTTTTTTTCTCCGTCTACAGCATATGTTCTAGATGGCCTCAATTTAGCTTTTGTTTTTTGGGGGAGTCACCCTGTATATATATATATATATATGTATATATATATATATATATATATATATATATATATATATATATATGTAAGTGTAAATGTATGTGAGGATATATATATATATATATATATATATATATATATATATATATATATATATATATATATATATATATATATAGTAACTTCTTTCAGTCTTGACAGACTATGGATACCCATTGTAAGGGGGTCTGTGCGTGAATTTTTTGTGGCAAGAGTTGCGCAATCTTCAACTACACTTCTCCTGAATCGGCATTGTAAAATATCAGTATATACCTGTATACACACACACACACACACACACACACACACACACACACACACACACACACACATATATATAGCGAGATAGAGAGAGAGAGAGGCAGACAGACATACAGACAAAAAGACAGAAAGATAGATATATGAACAGGAAGCTGCTTCTGTTTTTGCACATAATATAATATTACTGTTTTATTTTTACACTTTATAAAATTCAATTTTAAAAATAGGACCCAATATAAAGAGCTTCTAGTGTATATATATATATATATATATATATATATATATATATATATATACATACATATATACATATATATGCATATATGTATGTATAGATAGATAGATAGATAGATAGATAGATAGATAGATAGATCGGTGCCTTCGTTCAGTCTCAAGAAACAATAGAAACCCCTGTAAACGTAACCGCAGGTGTAAATGTAATACCAGGGTTGGCAATATCCAACCGCACCCAATCTGAATCGGCATTGCTTGGGTCCAGTGGCAAGGTTCAAGACTGATTGAAAACAATGCCGAAATAAGTAGATAGTACATACAGCACTTGAATGTCGAATAGTACATTCACTAGTGCAGAAAATCGTCGTTAACTATTGAGGCAACAACTTACGACGTGTTAACTACATTACGTCTAACGTTTAGTGTCGAAACGTAACAACTGGGAGCATCTTAAGAATATATGCTCTGGTTTTATCCATGTAAGCAAAAAGATCCATTTCGTACTTCATAGCTATGAAAAAATGAATTGTAATCGAATTAATTGGCCAGGATTAACTGCAGACGCTCGGAAGCAGTGTTGATCAGGCGGAGAGAAGATGTCTCTAAAGAACATACATTCTCATTAATATGATACAGCCAACATATGGTGCCAGTGAAAGCACGGCAGTCTAAAATTACCGGACCGGCTGTTCGGAACACGATATCATATTCATAAAAACAAAAACAAACAAGTAAAACGCTAAAGTGAATGTAAAGTAATTACGAAGTTGGGATGATTTAGTTTGGTTTTCTGGGTATGAAAAAACTGGATTGAGAATTGTTGACGTTTTGATGATGTGTGCCTGCTAAATGTGTCTATTTGTGTAACTCTCTATCTGTTATATATATATATATATATATATATATATATATATATATATGCGTGTGTGTGTGTGTGTGTGTGCACTAGCTGACGGCTCGGCGTTGCCCGGTCGTACATATTTGAATTTATGCACATTGCATATGTATTGTTATAGAATCAATCCTCTATTGATATATATATATATATATATATTATTTTGTTTGTTTATTTTGTTTGTGATGTTTGTGATGCTTTCAGATAATTATATATTTATATATGATGATTGAAACGTCTTGTCAGACGAGTGCCACTCCCTCAGACATTTAAAGTGTACGAGCCCAAAAATGACTTCCATCGCCACAGGACCATTTTAATAGACAAATGCCTGCGGGAGTATCTATACACAGATGATGCTACAGAGTCTTAGCTTTGTACGACAGCTAAGTCTCTCTCTCTCTCTCTCTCTCTCTCTCTCTCTCTCTCTCGGTTCAAAATGTTGAGATCCAGCAACAAGCAAGAGCAAGATATCCAGCAACAAGTTAAACTGCAGACCAGCTTTATGCGGGTACTGGTCTCCCGCTTTATGGTTTTTTAAATCAGAGATTTGCTACTCATAGAAAGGTTGCCTCCACCACGACTTACGGGAGCCCTCTCCACCCCAACACACACACACACACACACAAATATACACGGTGCTAGTTGGCCATTGGCCCAGAAAAAGGGTTCATTCGCCCTTTGGAAGGTCTTGTTTTTAATCCTTCAGTGAGATTAGCCGCCCTCCTCACCAAACAAGTCTGGTGGGGGAACCAGTTTAGTCGCCGATAACCCGACCATGAGGCAGGTAGGACTGGGTTACATGGTACCAGTAGCATATGACATGACCTTACATACACACACACACATACACACACACACACACACACACACACACATATATATATATATATATATATATATATATATAATGAAACAAATTCAATTTTTCTCGTTCTTGAGAAGACATTATAGGAAAAGAAACACTGATGTCATATATCAATCCAAAATTGTCACGCTACCTGTAAATACTTAATGCATATTTTGCAGTTATTATCAATCGATTTGATCTAATTTACTAAATTCCTTCAATAATTCTGAGGAGAATCGTTATACTAAACAAGTTACGTTTAGCAATAGTAGCAAGATACTTCCTTTCTAATTCTTATGTCCTATTCCTACCCCAGTTTACACTGTTACTAAATATTTCATAGGGTTAAATTATCATACACGTCTGATCATTTCGTTTTATCGTTTAGTTTTATTAACAGTTAGATAATACTCATTAACTCTGTAAATACTGAACGCTCTCTGTCGTTTCCGTTTTTCGTCTTTAAGCACTTTGATTGGCAACTCAGCTTCATTTCATCGTTTAATAGCTTGTATTTTTGAACACTTTCAGATTGATGAAGTTAAAGTTTAGTATGGTTTTCCTGCTTACTTGCTTTGATAAAAAGCTTAGAAAGCACAGTTTACCACACGTAGGAATATGGCACAGACTTTAGCCTGCTTACCATTTACTATACACACAGATCTATAAGTTTCTTTTAAAGAGACACTACAAAACTGTTTATTTTCCCTGAATAAATCACTTTCCAGACTGGCTAGAGTTAGTCCTTCTTTAACGTCGGTAAGTAAATAAAGAGGTTGTTTTTATCTGGTCGACAGCCAATTTTTTCAGCAGTCACCAACAAGTGGCTAGCATATAGCCATGTTTAACGTATTCCAGCTTGCGTTTTTCTGCTGGCCTTTCTTCTTCATCATCATCTTCTTCTTCTTTTCTTCTTCTTCTTCGTATTTCTATTCCTACTTTTAAAAACTGTTACTGACTTAAGTGATTACCCCTGCATATAAGAGCCTGAAACAATAAAAATCCAGGTTTACCGATTCTCAGCATACTTTCAACTTTTTTTCTGACCTCTTCTTTTTCAGCTTCATCTTCTTTCAGATAAAAGTTCCTCAACAATTCCATACGTGACGTTTACAGGACACGAAATTGATTAAATAAAGGGATTTTTAGAAATATAAGTTTCTATTCGAAAGTTTAAATGCTTCAAAATTCATTAAAATCATTCTTAAAAAACATTACATCAAAACATTAAAAATGGTTGAAGCAGATTACGTAAATGGATTTTCATAAGTATTCATCACACCCTATCCTGCTTTTAAACATTTCAAAACTGGCCTCGAGACTAAGCAGGTGGTCCTTTTCTCTTCCCTAATATCTATTTTTCTCTGTGGCCGTTTTAAATATAAAAATGAATTATATGCTTAAACTAAATGATGTTTAGAGTGTTCCTATTTCGAAACGATTGAATTTGTTTAAAATGATCAAAGGTCAATAGTGTTCGCTAAATATATTCTGTTCATCTTTTACTCTGATAAGCGAGTAGTAATCAGATAATAATAACGCGCGTTAGAAAAACAGTGCATCCTGTGTTTCATTTGAAAATATTTAGTATGTAATGGACAAGTTAAATATTAAAACATGAACTAACAACGATGCTACAAAGTATGTGTATTACGGTGTAGATGGGAAAGCATTGGAAGTAGATATCTGGAAAGTTATTGATCACATGACTGTCTTGATCTCTTGAAAATTTTTAATCACGTGGCTGTCTAGATCTCTTGAAAGTTATTTAGCACGCCGCTGCTTTTACTGCATAAAGTTATTGATCACGTGATTGTCTTGACCTCTTAAAGCTTATTGATCACGTGGCTGTCTTCACCTACTAAAAGTTATTATCACGTGCTGCTTTGACTGTTTGAAATGTATTGATCACGTTGCCTTGACCTCTTGAAAGCTAGCAATTAACATGAAACAGTTGCCGACCATCCTTGCGTTTGATCCCGTTTACGTCATAGTGTTTTTTGTATTACGAAATTGTTCGTTCTTCGATTTCAGCTGAATTTCTAACCATTCTAGAGACTGGTCGCATTGACTGAAAATTAGGAATGATAGACAGCGATTTATGGTAATGTCCGCCGCTGCCGAAGAAAAATAGGTCGTAAAGGAAGACGAAGAAGCGAACGTGCTCAGTTGATTTCATCGATCCAATATGGGTTTCCCGTCACATCCTATCCCCGCCCCCCCCAAAATACGCTGATATGAACATAATGGCGCGTCAGCCCGGCGTATAAATCTCACATAAGTAAGAAAAAAAAAAGAAGTCGGTTTGAAACGAAGACGTTCAGCTGTTGTCTAAAGATAGGAAAGCGATAAAAATCGAGAGGTGTATCTTGCGGAAGAATCATGCGTAATCGAAGTAGACGCTTTTACATCAGGATTTTTTTATACAAATTCCTTTAATGGGGAGGTATAGATGATAACTGGAGACTTTTCTTGAACAGGTGGAAATAAGAAAGAGAAAAGCAACAAAAACAATACTAACGTCTTATATATACAGGGTGTTCCAAAATAGTTGACCTATTCTAAATGCCCATATCTCGGAAACTATTTGATGGATCTTAATGAAACTAAATACACTTTATGATTAAGGGCATAACTTTTATTGGTTAAATTTACAAAGGAAATAACAAATATTTGGTGGTTCTATGACGGATTTTTATAAACGTTCAATATGAGCGCCGCCTGTGATTTTGCACACGTCGAGCTCGTGGCAAACTCGCTATAACATTTAAGTATGCATAAGCAGCCCTTTTCTTGAAATTGTTGCTGCCAAGTCCTAATTTGTTTTGTAGTTGGTGCCTTCTTTCCAAAATTTGTAAAGAAGGCACACTGCACTGTCTTTAGCATACTCGAACACGCATAATGCCTTTTCTTTTGAAGTGAACGGCGGCACTTTATCTGAAAAAATAGAGATACCAAACAGTACACACAACAACTTGAAACGTTTCTACATAAGATGTGAAAATTGAGGTCATTCCAACGAAAATTGTCAAAATTATTGGCCTACGAAATGGGGTCAAACATTTTGGCACACCCTGTACAAAATAATCACGTTGAGACATGTCAGTACAAAATGAGTGACCATTTTGGAATACATGTCATTTTCTCTATTCGGGATATACATTCTCACTGTGAACCGCATGTGAACTTGTTTTCTCTATAAGTCATTCCTCACACACAAACTTTTAGTAGAAGGCAAACTGCTCGAAGCTTGGCAGTTACTACAAAAGTTGCATGACCGATTATTCGCAACATATTACGATACTAACTGTGAGTTGAGCAACATTTGTTCTGCTATATGCATTAAATAACAAAATTACATTCTAACAGATGCTTTAGTTCTGGGATTGCATTTTGCCTAAAAGAATTCTGTTTTAATTTTTCTAATTAGCAATAATTTATAATTAACTGAACAAGTAACACACCTTTCTCTTAGTTATATATAATTGTTTATTGTTGATGTTTTTTAATGTCGCTGTAATCATGTAGAAACAGACTCTCTCTTTTTAGCGTCGCGATCTAATTTACAATATTTTGCTTGGACACAACATAAACATTTATATAAATTAGATGACCAAAAAAATGGGTTCCTTTACTTCTTTAGTATAATAAAGAGTAATAATAACTCTGTTTCCCACTCTTTCTACTACTAATAGCCATAATAATAATATCAATAATATGATAATAATATGAATAATAGCAACCATATGGCAGTAAACAAACATTACTTTAGTTATGTAAGAAAAATGGTAGAACTCTTTCGTGTTAAATTTTTCGTTGTTTTGTTCTAGATGAGCAACGGGGAGGATTCTACCAAATGCCAGATATTAATCCGCTATTTCAGACATTTCAACCAAGAGATATTTTTAAAGAAATTAACCATCCATTTAATTGCAATTGTTTGTATCATTTTGGACTTGGTTCATTGGGTATATGTACCAAGTCCTTTTTGAAATTCTTTTTTATGGGCCAGTGCTCCCAAAATTACTTGAATTGGGGATATCTTCTTAAGATTCCAGTTTCTTTTTGCGTTGTATATAAGACCTTGGTATTAGGTTGGTACAAAAATAATGTCGTTTTTTTACTTGAAAGTGAACGCAACCAACTTAATATTTCGTTATCTTTCTGTTACATGATAAGGGCTGTCCCCTTTTCATGTAAGTATAAAAATGGAGAATTTAGTTTAAAATGAAAATGAAATAGCAATAGACAAATTCGAACCTCGTAATTTGGTTTAGAAATAGATTACGTGTGAGAATTTAAAAATGTAAAACAAACATTTGTTTAGAATATAGATAAATATTTCAAGGAAAGAATGTTAACTATCAAGTTTGTTATGAAATTTTAAATTGAAAGAATGTAGCTTATAAGATAATGTTTTTAACATATTGGATAAAAAGGTTACTGAGAAATAGGAAAAGTTTTGGACACGTATGTCCAGTACACGTGAAAGAAGGCACATGTTTTAACATGTGTATGACGTAACGGAAAATAGAAAGTACTAGGAATAGAGAAAAACTTTAGTTAGAAGAAGAGTCAGTGAAGAAACTCGGAGAGATTCAGTCGTCTAGGAGCGAGACGTCACTTCAAGAAAAAAATGTGAAAACTTTGAATTCTTGATGATGGAATCACGGTCGTGTGAAGAATAAACCATCAAGTGTTTTTTGTAAAGCTCGTCTTGTGTCTTATGATTCTTACAGAAAGGTAAAGTGGAATTGTATTATATATTTGTGTTATATGTCTTTACATACACGTCTCAACATCATCATGTCCGAACTGTCTGAACACTATCCCTTCACTCCAAGAGCTTCTTCCCCTTCTGCTTCCATAAACACAATTAAGGAATGAACATTTTAATATATAGGGATCTCTCTCTCTTAGAAGCTTTCTAAGCATCTCTCTAAGTCTAAGATACAACATCTCTCTCTCTCTCTCTCTCTCTCTCTCTCTCTCTCTCTCTCTCTCTCTGAGTCTTACAACATCTCTCACTGTAATAAGACTCTGTCTAAGCATCACTCTCTAAGACTCTCTCAATGAAACCCCTATATAACATTTCTGTTCTAAGCTCTATTTCACCAAACATCATTGGGAACACTCACTTCTACTAAGGTTGCATCTTTTCTTTCTTATAACACTACAAGCGATGGGTACCCGGCGTTTCCCGGGTGTTTGGATGGAGGTGTGTGTGGTTTTGGGTAAATGAAAACTCGGGGGGGTTTAAAATAATAAAAAAAATGTTTTGGCAGGTAAGTATGAGGACCGAACCGGAACCCTTTGAGGCAAAATTGTAAATTAAAGTGTGAAAAAAAAAACCGTGCGACGTTAACCATTGCACCATCGCGACATACCAAGGGAAACGCGTTTGAATTTATTTAATTACTTAGATTTGGCAGGTGTACGTTTTAATGACTTAATGAGGTAACTGTTGACTGCGGAGTACTATTTTATTTAATGCAGAACGCGAGGGTAGGGAGAAACCGGAAAATGCCGCCAGAAATAATTATAGGAAAAGGCTTAATCCACATGCGGCGAGCGAAAACTGTTGAATATTTATCTTCCCGAAGTCGAGCAAATTAAATAGACAGGCAAGCTCCGTTGACAACTCTGAGATATTACGATTTACATGTGATATAAAAAGTTTTAAAAAGTTGTTAGGCGAATGACCGCTTCTCTGAAAAAAAGCCTTTTGTAGACATACAGAAAAAGCGAACACACATACATACATATATACATACATACATTTTCGCTTTTATATTTATAGATGTCATGTTTAATAGCTCCGTTTTCTAAGTACGTAACTTTAAGATTTGCATAATCATAGTGGATGTTGTAAAACTTTTTTTTTAATTGCTCTTTATGGTATGCAGCCTCAATACTTGCTGCTATATCTGATATTCAGTTTCTTTACAGATGGCCCAGGACTTTCAAATGAAATGGCAGTAAAATAAACAGTGGTAATGATTGTAATAAAACGAGCAGCTGATACTCCTAGAAAACATCTATTTTTCTTAACTGTGCGTCTGTTCTGCTTACCTCCTGACGACTCAAAACAACCTTATGTAAGCGGACTCTATATGACAATCCTTCATGACTAAGATCTGAACTGCAACTTGTTTTAGCATGTAAAATATATACTGGTCTCAAGGCAATGAGAGGATCTTTCTTTTTTCGGCTGCCTTGGACCAAGGTTGAGACCTATGGAGACAACATAATGTTTTTCACCCAAATAGTGTTATATCATACTTTAAAAAAATCATTTTCCGTAATAGTAAGTTGTCAGCTAGAATTCTAACTGTTTGCGAGCAAGAATTAGTATTGTGTTCAAAATAAGCCAACTCGTTTAGGATAAGAAAATAGAAAGTCAAATCACCTGCAAAATAACAACTAATGTGACGCCTACCGATGAGGCTAGTGAAGTAAAACCATCTCGTTTGACTTTTGTTCTTTTTTTTCTCTTTTTGTTGTTACGAAAAAAAAATGTTTTCTTAAAATCGTCGCGAAACACACACGTGCTTCTGAATAGTGCTTACGATTTTGTAGTCTTGTCAATTTAGGAAATGTAGTAAGAAAATAAATACCGGCAACAGGGAATTTCAAATATTTTATTTTCAGCTACAGTGATTTCTCGTCGCCAATATTGTAACAGAGTGCCTATGAACACGTAGGAAAATATCAGCAGCAGTTGTAAGATATAGAAACGGACGTGTATAGTGAAGGCGAGAATGGGCTGACTGTGGCCAGCGTGAGGTCGGAAAAAAGAGAAACATGAGCCAGGTAAAATGGACAGGTGGCAGCTGGTATCGAGACGGGAGAAAGAAAAATGGTAATAAACGACATGTTAAAAAAAGTCGGATTTATTTATTTTTATTGTTGTTCCTTTTCTACAGTGCCGGACGGCGTGGGGGTCCGAGAGAGGTTTGAACTCTAACGAACACGATTCAACTATAACGACTGTGTTACAATATTAACGTAAATAATTATTTGCACAGAATTAATAACTAATGCGAACGGTTAATCCTCGTTCTGACATAGATAGTTCATTATAAGTGTTTGGAGAGCTCAGTATAGCATGGGGTTAAGGTAATGGTCAAGCGCTACTCCAAAAAATAAATAAGTTTAGTATATTGTGGCGCTGGTCCAGGAATATAAGAGTTATCCCGGTATATCTCCACGGTGCAACCACACTAAGATATACTCCTTGGGGTACGATAGTACCAGAAATCAATCAAATAAATCCGTATTAATGGCAGATTAAATGATTAAAAATATTATTTCCAAAGAACCAAATGTAAAGATATAAAGAATATTGCAGAGAGCTGATGAGATTATCTTCAAAAGACTTTGCAGTCACTCCAACGAATCATTTCGTGTATTGAGAGTTGCTTCATTCTGTCCATTCTGAGTATCCGTTACGATCCTGCTTCGTTTGTCAAGCGGTTCGGAATTCTTTATAATTGCTAATTAGTGTTCAGTATTGATCAAAACCGATATTAAACAGAGATAAAATAAATATCGTTTAGCATTCATGATTATAAGGTGTTTGGAAAGCCAGACATAAATCAAAGGTTATTTGCATAAAACACGGTCGGATTGCAGAAAGATGCAGCACTTATTTTCGAGAGTATAAAGGAAGTTTGCTCAACATTAAAACATATAACATTAATATTTTTCAATTCGTTCGAATGAATCTTGGTTGAATTCTGAGGAAAACGGCCATTCTGTATTTTGATGAATAAACGAGTTGATCAATTGATTAAATTAAAGTAAATGATAAAGTCACAACTAACAAATATATATATATATATATATATATATATATATATATATATATATATATATACAGTTTAGTGATAAATTGTAAGATTGTACACCTAAGAGAAAAAATAAGTTTAAAGCTAAAAAGTTTCATACTATTGTCTACAATATATAATAAAGTACTTTGTAAAATTTCGTTGTAAGTTTCACCTTTCTAGATGTTAGAAGTTCAATCGTCACCGTGGGCGAAACTCGGTATATAATTGCGAATTACTTAAGACTTCTACCCAGTCATGATTAACGGAATAAGAGCACGCTATCCTCGTGGACTAAATCAAGATTTCCGTTCGAAATTCCTTTCAAATTCCCTAGTTCGACAAAAAGATCCCCGAGTTAAACAAGATACACCTGAAGAAGGTCGCAGATTACATCGATCGAAGTCTCATGAAATAAGACTCAAGAGGAGAACGGTAGGTCTAAAAATACAAAAAATGCGAATCTTCAAACCATCATCTCAAAAATTCAGAAACACAATTGATTTCATATTGGCAAATCCAGCAGGTGATGGCGTTTATCAGGATATATTTTTGCTTTAATTTTTTCTAGATATCTTTGTGTTTTCAACCTTCAATTTTGCTGTATTAGAGTATTTGTGTGTCTGTGAATAAGACTCTCTATTTACGTGCCTCCACACGAGGGCAAGGACAGATAGAAAAAATTTGCGTGTACGTGTACTACATATGTTTGTGTTTATACGACGTATGTTTTTTTTGTGTAGTACAATATATCTGTGTATGTTCTATGTATGTTTGTATGTGTACTACACATATTTTCTTGTTTGTATTATATATGTTTTTGTATACTACATATACTTGTGTGTGTACTTTATATGTTTTGTGAACATTATGTGTGTGTGTATACTAATTATGTTTTTGTGTATATTATATTTTGTCTATTAAACATGTTTTTTCTGCATGCTACATATGTTTGTGTGTGCTATATATTTTTCCTGTATAAACATGTATTTGTGTATACTATATATGTCTGTGTGTATACTACATAAGTTTGTGTATATATTACATAAGTTTGTGTATATACTATTATGTTTTTTTTTAAGTATTTTACATGTTTGGGTACACTACAAATATTTGCGTGTACTATATATGTTTGTGTATACTTTTGTATTTCTATGTGTTATTTTATGTATATCGATGGATGTGCTCCAAATAGAGCTGTGAAGCCAACTAACAGGAAAGAAAGGAATTGAAAAATAAGCAAAAACAAATCAATCAAACCTGAAAACATCGATAATATTCGAACGGAGTGCATGTCCTTCTATGATTATTCCTGAGTGGAAATTCACTCCACTAAAACTGAAAACTTGCAGATCATCATCATCATCATCATCATCATCATCATCATCATCATCATCATCATCATCATCATCATCATCAACAACAACAACAACAACAACAAACGGACACATCTCTCAAGCTGTTGTGAAATACATCAAAGGGTCCATGTTTTATCGTTTTCATCATCGAGAAACAACGAAATCATTTACTGCAAATCGTATCAACATTTTGTCGAGAGATTTTCCATTTCTTTGATCCAGTGACAGCTAGACTCATTAGGGCGCTGAACTTATCTCGTACAGCGATAAAGGTGCTTTATTATCTTTACACGGGATCAAATCTATTTTGCACATTAAAGGGATGAATGTGTTTGCGTGTTATTAAAGTCGAAATGTTACATCATAAGATGGAAAAAAAAAAATTCAGTGAAAATCTGCATCCGCAGAAGGGAAGTTTTTTTCCCAAATATTACATCAAGTAATACTGAGAGCAAGTAAGATTTGTAATTTAAATAATAATAATAATAATAATAATAATAATAATAATAATAATAATAATAAGCACGAACTAGACCTCGGCTGGATGAGTGAAAAGAGGACTGGAACTCCGAGGAGGCTTATTGCAACCTAAACTTCGGTGAAGACTAATGCTTCGTTGCCAACGAAAAATCAATGGTAAGCGGCTGTTGTGATGACGCCAATTCAACTGCAAAGGTTATGGAAAGA
>NC_136506.1:68545434-68580434 GCF_053919585.1 Euprymna scolopes
CGGAGGAGTTTGGTAGAGTTCTCAAAGGTCAAATCGTTGATCTTTGACCCTTAATAGCCAAATTTATGGCCGAAAACCGATCACATAAATGTTCCACAATCTCAATACCCTGTATATCAAATGTCGTGTCTGTAGACTAAAAATTGACAGAGTTATTGCGTAGGGAAATGTACACACACAGACACACAGACACGTTCACTTTTATAGATATACTAGCATGGGTGCCTGGCGTTGCTCGAGTGTTTAGAGGTGTATGCTGAGCCAAAAAAACAAAAACAAACAAAAAATGGTCAATTCTTTAATTTTGACCCCTATTATTACGCTTAAACATTTATTGTTTTAGGCTTAAATAAAGTTATAAAGTTAGATCCATGTCCAAGGAACCTATTCGAAAATTTCAAGTGTTTAGACCTAAAATTGTCGGAGGAGTTTGGTAGAGTTTTCAAATGTCCAATTGTGGAACTTTGACCCCTTAAGAGCCAAATTATTAAATTGTAAATGTGTGTGAGGACATTCTCAACCTATATACTCAACGAATTTTTTCTCTATGGACTTGAAAATTCGTATATATGATATTCAGACATGTGGAAAATGTTTTAATAGGTTTTCATTCGGACAAAAAGAGCTGCTAAAGAGTCCAAATTGAAAACTTGGTACGTGCGGGTTGTCGGATTTTTTTATCTTTTTGTCAGCTGTTTCACATATGCGCATGCGCAGCCGTGAATCATGACGGATTTTTTTATGCTAAGAATAAGTAAGTTTGAAAACTGTTTGTAATGACCGTGTGAAGCTGGTGACTCATTGTCTTTAGGTTTTGGTTTCGATTGCTGCTCGAGTATTATTCTTTTTTTTTACTTACAAAGAGGTGAACTGTTTAGAAAAAAACGTACTACTAGCATGCACATGTCTCAGTTTCTGCATGAATTAAAATATAATATTTAGGCGTATTTTACGACCGAGCAACGCCGGATGAATTGCTAGTATATTTATGTTACACACACATGCGCGCGTACACATATACGCAACACACACGCACGCGTACAAAGACACACACACACACGTGTGTGTGTGTGTGTGTGTGTGTGTGTGTGTGTGTGTGTGTGTGTGTGTGTGTGTGTGTGTGTGTGTGTATTGGAGAGTGATTCATTTTTAGTTTTTGCATGAAATAACGACAATTTCCGATTCGGACGCGATTCCGCATCGCACTGGTGAGCTAAAATAGTATATGACAAAAACCGCATAGTAGCTCATAACAAATGTTTTATTAATGGAAAGCCACCGAGAAAATTATCTAATTCAGTCTATATATGTACAGAAATAGAAAGAGAGAGCGATAGAGAAAGAGGGGATGTAGGGAGTTTTGTAATGGTAATCCTTACGTTTTTGGAATTCGTTTTATGTCGTCAATATTCTTTTACTCTTTTATGCGATTTTGGAATCTAACTTTTCTGTAGTCATGTTTTTTCCCCCTGTATTTATTAGACAACGAAAATATCCGGTCCTGTTTAATGGGAAAACCTGAGACAACACAAGTCGGAATGAACCTTTTATCCGTTCGTGTTCGTTATTTTCATTTTCAGTCGAAACGGTTCATATGTTTGGCAACCCTTAAAGGGTAAAAAAAGCAATAAGTTAATTGAATGTACTTGGTAAATACGCATAAGGTTGGAAAATTGCGCCGATTGAACAGGGACAGCGCGAAACCTATTATCTAAAAAAACTCTTTTTACTTGCCAAATAGTGAGTGAGTGAGTGAGAGAGAGAGAGAGAGAGAGAGAGATGAGGGGAGGGGCTAGTGGTTAGTGCAATATCAGTCCAGATGTCGCAACAATACCTTAAGCGTGAGCGAATGATGTTTTTTTTAAAGATATAGGTTATTGGAATGTGTGTAAAGTTTTCTAGAACAGTAAAAGCAGCCCAACTTATTTGCAGTAGACTTGGCAATATCTTCTATGTATTTATTTCA
The DNA here is from genome assembly GCF_053919585.1 of Euprymna scolopes. Taxonomy (NCBI): domain Eukaryota; kingdom Metazoa; phylum Mollusca; class Cephalopoda; order Sepiida; family Sepiolidae; genus Euprymna; species Euprymna scolopes. Next base: position 68,547,401 of record NC_136506.1, read on the forward strand.
ATTCATTTCGTATGTGAATTTTAAGCGGATAAGTTTGATGTATGGGTGCTATCGGCCATGGTCATCGGTGATCCATTCATTTATTCATTCTGTGTGAATCAACTGCTTCTATTGTTGGGATTGGTCTAATCGATAGCTTCATAGAATTTTTTTTCTAGAACGATATCGGATACTTACGAGAGAAACCACATAAAGGTTGGTAACCTCCTAAGCGAAATTGTGTCTGTGAAACGAACTAGATTCGAATTTGGATCACTCAGTTCATTAATCTGTGTCGTTAACCATCGATGGTTGAAAAAAGTTTCTTGTAAGTGCGAAAGGAAAGGCGGTTTGTCTTAGTAGCATTAGATGCAAGCAACCATCCGTTCTGGCTGTATTGATTTTCTTTTTTTAACGTTTAAGATTGAAATACTAATTTATCATTTTCTCAAGTTTAAATTTAAAATAGTATTTTGGTCCGTCACGCTGGAATTAAAATTAACATATTTTTGCTATGCTTCTGGATTTTTGAGATGAGGATTGGTTATTCATATTATTTGGCTTCTTCGGACTACTGTTCTCACCTTGAGTGTTAATAATAATATGTAATAATAAACATTAATCTTGGTCTCTATGACAAACAAGATATGATATTATGATAACAAGAATAGAGCAGTCTTCGTATTTATTGGATTCTTCGGACTGCTGTTCTCATTTTGAGGTAGTGGAAAATTTTGTAAAATGCAGTTATAGTTACACTCTTCTGGGAGTGGAAAAGTTCAATCCTCAGAGCGAGTGACACCTAGCATAAAAGTAAATTTCTTTAGAACTTCTACCCAGTCACGTTTGACGGAATTAAATCATGCTACACCTGTGGATTCAATTAATGGTTCTGTTCGAAATTCTGTGCAGATTCCTGTGTTCGAAAAGATACATCTGAATAAGGCCGGATGTTATATCTACCGAAATATTGTGAAAATAACACTCAAGATGAGAACAGTAGCCCGAAGAAGCCAAATAATACGAGCACATTTTCTTTAGCTTTTATTAGTGTTGTTGTCACGCTTGTTAAAATTAACAATTTCTGCGGCAAATCTACCGTTATTTAGCAAATGTTTTTCGAATTTTTCTAATTTATGGACTGCGAAATCTTAGGGGAAATAAACGATGGTTTTGTGCCAAATTTCATTCAGTCATGAATGAAGTGATTTATTTTTCTGTAATTTTCAAATGTTTTTCTCTCATTGCCTCTCCCTATCTCCTTTCCTCCTCCTCCCTCTCTCTCTCTCTCCCCCCCCCCCTGGCAGGATGTTTCTTGTCTTATTTCATCAGCTCACCAACGATCAATCATCTGATAAATGTTCGCTAACCGAAGACAGCTTCCATTTCGCTCAAGGTCAGCTTTCATTTCGCTCAAGGTCAGCTTCCATTTTTCCTCAAATAATTCGGAACTGACATTGATCACTCATTTCTACACCTTCTCACCTAGTCTGGTACGAGGCAGAATATATAAATCAAGAACTTATAATCTCCCAAAACACATACTTAAATCATTCGTTGACATCTATGCTGATGACAGGACCATCTATGGCAACACATCAAAGGCAGTAAATGACAAAGTTCTCTCTAATTCTCTCTCCTCTGATCTTGAGCACGTGGTACAATGGGGGAAGAGGTGGCTGGTCACTTTTAATGCATCCAAAACCAAGCTTCTATCTTTACATCATCAACGATCTGATCCCCATCTGGCATCAATTGAAATGGATGGCTCTCGTCTTGGGGAGGCTCCATGTTTTGACAAGCTTCTGGGGTTGACCTTTACTCCTGATCTGAAATGGAACACGTACATCAAATCTGTTGCCAGGGACGCTGGGAAAATGGTGGGATCCTTCTACCGCTCCAGAACATATCTCACTACTGATGCAATTCTCTATCTATATAAAAGCCAAGTACGCCCAAGGATGGAGTAATGCTGCCACATCTGGGCAGGACCTGCTAAAACAGCCTATCCTGCCTTGACAGAGTACAAAATAGACTTCGTGGTTTGGTGGGGATACCCTTTTCTCTTCCCTGCAACCGCTCTTCCACAGAAGTGACGTTGCGAGCCTGTCTTCGTTTTATCGTTATTTCCATGGCAGGTGCTCGTCTGAGCTCCAATCCCTCGTCGCCCCTCGCCAATATTTCACGAGAAACACCCGTCTGGCTGAAACTACTTTCAATAATTTTCCCCACTCTTTGCCTGTGCCTAAATCCAAACGTAGATTCCATGAGCAAAGCTTCTTTCTTAGAACTGCACGCCAGTGGAACTCGCTGCCGCTTGCCTATTTCCCACCTGACTACAGCTTGGACGTCTTCAAGTCCAACATAAACAAACTCCTGACAAACCGCCCCCTTAAGTAAAACACTCTATCAAAACTCACAATACTAATGATTACTACAATACTATCTCATTGATTACTGTACACGCAATAACCCTTATCCCTGAGTGGCCTTCGGGTCTTGATAAGCGGTGATCCCCATGTAAAAAAAAAAAAAATTTGAGCCGATCCAATCAACATATTTATCGATTGATATTTAACAGTGGACTTATCTTATAGATGTTTTAACAACTTTCTTGGCATTTTGTTCTAGCTGGGAATGGGGCATCCTACCAGAGTTCAGACATTAACCAGATTCAGATAACTCTAACCGATACTTTTTCTAACCGTCCTTTTATGTGCAAGATTTTGAATCTCTCTTACACTTGGTTCACTAGGTATATTTTCCAGGTAGTTTTTGAAATTCTTTTTCGTGAGTTTCGTTGTTCCTATAATTACTGAAATTATGGAGATCTTCCTTAGATTCAAGTTTCTTTTCATCTCGTACATAAGATCTTGATATTTCGTTATGCTTTTCTCTCTCAGTTCTCTTTAATCCAGCATCATCGGCGACATATGAATGCATTTTAAATAGCTGTTTGAAACTTGCACATGGTAGACCAAAGATAATAATACGCAAAACTTAGGCGTAACCGACCGACATAGTTTCTTGTATAGAATGCTAGGTTGAATATAAAAAAGAAACCCCTATCTTTTTCTTACCAGAGAGCTCAACACACGATTTCTTGGGAGCAAATGTATTCTATTCTTTCACAAATAACCTGCTTCATCATATTATATATCTATATATGGTAATTATTATGGCACTTTTTTTGGAATAAGTACCCAAGAAAATTGCAGTACTTACTTAACTAATTCCGAGTTTCACCGAACATTTCCGAGACTGGCGAACGTTAATGAAATTCTCTTAACAGTGTACACAATGCAAACGTAACTTTTTTTTAATTTTCATCCTAACCATAAACCGACCCTAACCTAACCTAAACCTAACCTAACCTAACCTAACCTAAACCTAAACTGAGTTTTAGCTCGGTTGCTTTAGTTCGATTCATATTGTATATAGCTTCAGAATATGATTCAGCTTCCTTCGCCTGTCGTCTGAATTATTTACGTCACGACTACGTCACGACTACGTCACGACTACGTCACTACTACAAATTTCTAGATACCCATACCTAAAAGACAGTATTATTCCTGTTACCGATATGAAATATTTTAAAGGAAATACACCTGGGAAATTAGTCGAAGTGAATTTATTTTACTTTGTATAGCCATGTATGTCTTGTCTGAGTTCAAACAGTATTTAATATTAAATAGAAAATTTAATCATTTAAATTTCGCGTAAATACTATTTATATGCAAAGTAGTCACCTTTGTTTAGTCAAGATCGCTACATTGTTTATTCAACTTGTATTTAAATTTATAACGTATTTTATTTTACAAACTATAAATATATTGCGTTTTTAAGCTTTTATTTAAAAGAGTAAGCAAAATTAAATCTATTTTCTGTCAAAGGAAACAATCGTTAATTTCTATTGACATCTCGCATCAGACTTTCAAAAAGTTGAATTGAATGCATCTTTTTTCGTGAAGATGAATATTGTTTTGTTTTCTATTCTTCGGGATAAAAATTATAGTCGTATTTTATTTCAAATTTTGCGTTCAATAACTGTCAGTAAATGCTCGACAAATATTTCCGTGTGGAAAACTCGATTAATTACGGAATGATGATGCGTGCGTTTATGAAGTATTGATTCCAGTTTTGTCTCTCGCGGATTTTTCATGTAATTTCCTTTATATTTTTATTCAACAGTTTTGATATTTTAGATGGAGAGCGTTTAGAAAAAAAAGAGAGGTAATAACCCTTTCGCTGATGTGAAAAGATATGTTCGCCGTTAGGAACCTAATTAGAGATAGGAAAATACACGTTTAAAAAGGAGAAAGTCTTACGCCCGGATTATTTTTTTCTGTTTGGAAAATACATGGAATCGAACTATAACATGGATTTTGTGAAATATTCAATAGCGAGGCATAAGTGTTTGTACTTATAAAATGAACCAATCATTAAAAATGAATCGGCTCGCTTTTCGTTGCTTATCACATAGAGATAAAAGATAAAGCGCCACTCTCCTACTTGGATGCATTGGATTGATTCATGAAAAATCTGTTTTGCGAACTATTAAGTTAACAAAGTAATACTATCAGTGTTTAATCTTTATTTTCATTTTTTTAATGACTTTTTGATAAATATAAGAAATATAAGAAGAGTTTTATGCAGAATGTCTGAAAGGTAAGTTTAAACAATAAAAAATGAATCGATTCGCTTTTCGATCATGACATGATATATGTTGTGACGTTTTAATACAAGACACGACTTTAAAACTAAGTTTTTGCGGTTTTATTAACAGACTAACTTATTTGATACTGTGAAAGAGTGATTTTTACGCATGTACGACAAGGCTTAATAAAATGTTCTGTTCGTATGTTTTATTGTGATCTAACCACCTATGATGGTCAAAAATTGCCTTAACTTGGATACTAGCAGATGATTTTGCTCGATATAAACGGTTTGATTGCTGATACAAAATATGTGAAGGAAAACAATTTCGGGAACATTAATGATATTGTTTTGTGAATAGGATTGTTGCGTGTTATGGAACCATGTTTTCTCTCTTAAGGTCAAGGCCAAGATTTAGCCTGTGTGGGAATCCGGATAATTGAAAAATTTGGTTTCTGTCGGGTAAATCATCTAATTAATATGCACCACAGGTGATGTGGCCAATTACCTAATGAAGGAGAATCAGAGTATGGCGTAAAGAACTGGGATTGGTTGGATGAGAAACCCAGATCACCCAAAATTTACTTACTCCTTCCATTTAAAGGAGCCGCAGAGCGGTTTAAGAGCTAACTCTTAAGGAGTTCGCCGTTACGGTTAGCAGTCGCGGTTGGGGATGCAACCACCCTGCATTAAACACATTTCCCGTTCACTTACAAACTGATAACGAGAGAAGAGAATCGGTTGTTAAAAACAAAAAGGTTCGTTGAGTTACTATTGAATTGACTACCGGTGAGGAAAAATATAGCATACATTTTTATTTTTCTCCTGTTAAATAGCATGAATAGCATTTTCTTTGTAATCAGAATTATTATAATAATAGATCCTTACAACGAAACCAAAACTTGCGTCAGAGTCGGTTATTCGTCACTTGTCAACTTATTAATTAACTGCAGATGAATGATACCTAATCGAAGTCATCTTTTCCAGCGACCAACGAGCAAGAGAAGAGAATCGCCAAACTACCGCCCGGCCTGTAGCGCATATTCTCTCTGAAGACTTTGAGTTATACACATTGGACTTAAATTTTTTTGTTTTGTTTTTATAATTCATCTGCCAACCACTATTGGGACAAGAACTACTACAAGAACTACGGGAATCTCACATCAACCCTGCCATCGTAGAAGCGATCGAGACTACGCTATTGGACTTCCCTGGGTGTTCGAATCAGAAGCACCTAAAACTACACTTGTATACCGGTGAACACTATGGCCTTCTTCGTATTATATCTTTCATTGGAGGAGGCCGGGTCTTTATCGTGTTATAATATACTAAGGGTCCTACGCCAGTAAGTAGCGATTATGTTAGCTAAAGTGAAATTTATCGAAACGCACTTTTAGTGCCTGTCAAGATAAACAATCTCTTTTATTTTATTTTACTGCTTTTCACCCCCCAACTGCACAGTGCCACTAAGTCATTTGGTACCAGATTTGCAAAGATACTATGTAGGGAGTTATGCAACGAGATGTTTGTTTACATTACACTTGAACTTCTGCGTGCACGTACAGTCAGAGATGCAGAGGCCTGGGGGGATTCCAAAGTCTAGCAGTTCGAGAGAAAGGGCTATTTTAGTAGAGTTGTTTACGGTGTCAATAGATGTCTACAGTGCAGTGGTGGGATTTTGCTGGTTGTCGGGTTTGTTGGGGCATTTTATGTCGAGGGGTTTTTAGTGCCTTGAGTTTCTTCAAACACTTACACTTGAAGTACACGTAAAACAGGTACATGAATGCTACAGTTCAGCGAAGGGAAAGAGTTTGGAGGTTGGCCGACAGCGCGGGGTCTATTGAGTTGGCGACTCTTTTGTGAACCCTGTCTAGTAGTCGAAACTAGTGGCAGATGCACCAACCCAGATATGATAGCAATGCATGGGCGAATAGTCGATTTGCAGAGGTATAGGACACTCTCAGGTTTGAGTAATTTTCTAGCATGGTAGAGAGATCCCACCTTCCTCGCAGCAGCCTTAGCAGTTTTCATGGTTAAACAAAAGATGCGTGAAAACGCGAGGCTAAGACGTCAAACTCCATAAACAAAACATACTCGAATGATATGTGAATATGACGACAACACATTTTCGAGTGAGAGAAACGAATGATTTCAGTCCATTCTTTCTGTTAGAATCATGTGGATGACATGTGCCCAAATAATTTAGAAATAATCTCAATAAATAAAACTGCCTTGGTGTCGCCCATTTCTTAAGTTAATAAGTTACCAATGAAATAATCATTAGTTCTTTTTTTATCTCCTCTTTAAGTCTATTATCTTTAATAAAAACCTGGGGAAAACTCAGCAAACATCACCTTATTCTTTACAGCATGAGAAGTTAAACAGACAAGAGCATCACGAACACTCATGAAACGCAGCGAAGATAAAAAAGCGACGATGAAAATAACAAAAAGACCAGCACTTATAAACATGCATATGTGTGAAATACTTGATTTTATTTGGTTTCTTACGGAAACTTTCAAAGGGAGAAAAATACTGTTTTTTCACCTTTTCTGCACCAAAATTATGAATCTATTGAGTAATCCCCAAAATGATAGTTCCTAATAAAATAGCGTTATTTTAGAACACAGTGGAAATGATCCATTAACAAAGTAGACAAGGAAAAGTAAGCGTTCGTCTAATTTCTTTTAATAAAATAGACTGGAACTCAAGTTTTTAATCAACATATAAACTGTTAAAGAACGCACATTTTTGTCACAGAAAAAAAATTGATATATTCGAATTGTATAAGATACTGACATTCAGGACTTGCAACATTTATTGCGGAAACTAACGAGTTCAATCTCTGGCTCATTGCTGCAAGATATTCACAGCAAACACACTGTCTTATTACCGTAACCACAAGAAATTTCCATTCTGTAATTAAATGAGTTTTTCTTTTCTTTTTTTACGGTAACAATTAAAATAAAATTGTAAAAAAAAATTACAAAAATTGTTAATATTTATCAATCTAAATAAATGAATTAGAAAGTTTGAACAAACTTTAGAATAAAACGTTCATTATTTCAATTTAATTTTTCAACAATTTGAAGTACAGAAATTTTCGAAGTGATAACGAACAAAACCATTAATATATATATATATATATATATATATATATATATATGCAGTATATTTATATTTGCACAGTGGTTACCTGGGAAAGTCGGTCTGGTGGTATGTCCGTGTAATATATTTCGAGAAAGATCTCTTCCTCAGATATTTACTTGACTTTGACCAACGTGTTGTTGTAAGCAGTAACTGAGTAATGAAATATGAATATGTACACATGTATTTATAAGTTGTATTAATAAATTTCTCACCTGCTTGAGCCTGTGTCTATATATATATATATATATATATATATATATATATATATATATATATATATATATATATACAAACACACACACACACACACACACATATATATACTAGCATGGTTACCCAGCGTTGCCAGGGTCGACATGATGTTCGGTTTGGACGCACCTGCTATACGAAGAATATTGAGCAGTTTTCATGATTATATGTCAACTCCATCGTTACTCTAACAAAAATTTTAAAAATAAAAGAACGGATGAAAACACGAAAATGTAATCGCCACCTAAAAGCAAATATTGCCTGCTTAAACTTACGTGTTAATTTATCAAATATAAATGTATGTAATATTTTCCTTTGGCCTTTTGGCCGAGATCAAAGTGTAGTATCTGTCTTCAGATGCGGCACTTCCATTTCTTGTTCTCTTTTGGTGGAGGAGAAATCCTTCACGACTGAGACAATTTTTATTTTTGTACCTTTTCTCCACACTAAAAAACAACCCTGGTGTCTAATAATTGTAAATAGGTACCACCAGTGATACATTAATCGTAAAAAGAAACATCAAAATATGTACATTAATGCATGAATAAATATTAATACAAATAGCTTTTATCCTACAAATACATTCTTAATTTGGACTAACTGTATTGAACATTCTCTAACTGTGGATTATTGTTTACAAACATAGATAAAATCAATTTTCACAAGCTTGCACACACATATATATATATAAGTGAACGTGTATGTGTGTCCGTCTGTGTACATTTCCATACGCAATAACTCTGTCAATTGTTAGTCTACAGACTCGAAATTTGATATACAGGGTACTGAGATATGGGAAAATCTACGTGATCGGTTTTTGGTCAGAAATTTGGCTGTTAAGGGGTCAAAGTTAAACGAGTTGACCTTTGAGAACTCTACCTAACGCCTCCGACAATTTTGGGTCTAAACACTTGAAATTTTAGATATAGTTTCCTTGGACATGTATCTAACTTAATAACTTAATTTGAGCAACAAACAATAATTGTTAAAGGGTCATAATAGGGGTCAAATTTTTAAAAAATGGACTTCTTTTTTCTTGTTCAGCATACACCTCCAAATACCCGGGCAACGCCGGGCACCCATGCTATATATATATATATATATATATATATATATATATATATATATATATATATATATATACGAGAGGTCTTCAAAAGTAATGCTCCCTAGTATTTATTCCGCCCGAATGGACCAGAAAGCATCGTAAATTGCATTGTTATGATAACTGAACTTACCATTCGTAACCTGAAAGTTTCATCTCTCTGTTGCAGATTCTAACGGCATGGGACTCTGAGAAAGCAACCCCTTTCATGGACGTGCGTCAGAAATAGAGAAGCGTCACATTATTCTTGGCAAAATGCATCAGGAATGGTTTTTACTATATAGTAAAATAAATTTCGGGGCACGAAAGTATATCGCTTTAATGGTATCACTCCTGTGTTCGTAGCTCTGCTAATTTTTCAATTAAAAAATAGGAAGTTTTATTTTGGAACGACCATCATGTGACAAATCACGCCCCGGACGCACATGCACAGACATCGTTTATCCCTAACTAATTAAGCTTATTAAAAAACTTAATAGGAACTTTTCGTTTAATAGAAAATTGCCCTTTTTAATTGACCATTTTGTAATCATAGGAAATCTTTTTTTGTGTCAAAACCATTTTACTTCTGGATTTGTTCAATTTTGTCGCATTTTCCTTTCTTCCAGATAAATTCTTTATTTCTATCTTGAAACGTCATTTCTTAGAATCTTTCATCATAGATAATCACATGAACCTTTAATTTGGCACTTATCAACCCATTAATTAGCGATTTCATTAATTATTGGCCATTTGTTTATCCTTCTTTCTATTGACAGCGTTTGAGAAAATGACCGGTAATTGCGTTACACAGCGCGGCAAACTCCAAAGCAGATGATGGAGCATCAATAGTGTGCTTAATCGATAATATCAATAACAACGATTACATACAAAAAGGGGAAATAAGCATTGCAGTGTTCTGTATTCGTTTACATAGTCCTTAATTGTAATGTCTAGATTTCTTTAATAGAAATAGCTCGAGACAAGGCATGAAGCCACTTTCTGTAAAGTGCCAAGAAAAACGAAAGATAATTATCGCAAAGACAGGAGATTCCTAAGTCTTAGTCTTTGCTTTGAAGAGATCAAGGCTGTAGATAGGAAGAAAACTGTGAGCAGGAAGAGAGTTCCCCAACCTTGTAGGTTTTAGAAAGAAGCCACTGGAATAAGAAGCGGTATTAGAATGAGATATCAAAACAGCGAAATGATGGACCTATATATATATATATATATATATATATATATATATATATATATATATATATATATATATATATATATATATATATATATATATATACCAACGAGTCAAACGAGCTGGAACAAATTGACCAGGGAATAGATCTGACAGTTTTGAAGAACATAGGTCATAATAGTATTTATATTTAAAAAAAGAAAGCGACTAGTGAGCGAGAGGTTGTATTGAAAAGAGAGGGTTGGGCTAATTAAATTACTGATACGTTTCTTAAATAGAATAGTAATTCATCAACCGAAATATGAGAACAATACGACATATGTGGTCTAGTAGTAGATTTGTAGAGATAGAGAACAGCAGCAGGTATGAGAAAGTGTTTCGACCGATAGGGAGAACTAACTTTATGATAAGCAGAAAAATGAATGCATACCCGAAAAAAAAATCAATGGATACCTGAAAAAATCAATGGATACCCGAAAGAAAAATCAATGGATACCCGAAAACAAAATTAATGTATACCCGAAAAAAATCAATGGATACCCGAAAAAAAATCAATGGATACCCGAAAAAAAATCAATAGATACCAGAAAAAAAATCAATGAATACCCGAAAAATAAAATCAATGAATACCCGAAAAAAAATCAATTTATACCAAAAAAAAAACAAAAAAAATCAATCAATACCCGAAAAAAAAATCAATTGATACCAAAAAAAAATCAATAATACCCGAAAATAAATCAATGGATACCCGAAAAAAAATCAATGAATCCCCGAAAAAAATCAATGGATACCCAAAAGAAAGTTCTGTTTGAAGGTGTTTTAGTTGCAGTATTGCTGATTATTTATTTACTCTTCTTCACAACAAAGCACACTGCCGCTCGGACGTAAGTGGCTATTTGGAATCGTGTTTACAGCAGAATATGTAAAGAGCGAGATGTCTGTTCACATTACATTTAAAAAGTCTGCATGTCAGTACAGTCAGGGTAAGTTAGAAGCAGAGAGGCAATTTCAAAATCTAGCAGTATGAAGGAAGAAACTATTTGAGTATGAGGATTTTTGCAACTGTTTGGATCGATATATGCTCAGATCATCTACATGTTTATCTTTTCGAACTCGGGAATCTAAGAGTCGAATTTAAGAATTAATACGGATATTGGAATCTCGTATTTTATATTTGTTCGCTGTAATTTTTTCATTGTGTGATTTGTATATGTTGCAACACCAGGCCCAGGCTTATTTTACCTGTGATAGTGATAAAAGGGATAGTGATATTTAAGTTGTGTTATGTAATTGGAAAAAATACTAAGAGAGTGCTTGCTCGTAGGTGCTACTGGAACATACGTAGAAATAGTTTTAGATGTTAGCAAAAAAGAATTTTGATCAGTATTTCTTTCAATAGTCTATAACACAGAAACCAAGCATTTCTGGATTTATTTTCGCACTAGCATGGAGACTCGACGTTGCCCGGGATTTAATGGTGATCAACAAATATTTCACATTCCCATATTTTTATTGTCATCGCCCATTTTCCAATCAAATCGATTGGTTGCCTGCTTTAGTTGGGGATCTATCGCGGTGCACTGGGAGAAAACTTCACATGTCTCCCCGTGGTGACTTCGTCTATAATACATTGTAGTCTATATTGCACTGTAGAGAACATACTGTTGATTTAATAAAATTATATATAATAGCTTGAATTAAAGTTTAAGATGTAAATATCAAGTATCGTGCTTCAATTGGGCTCTAAACAGAAACATTCATTTCGAATGCGCCCCTGTCATATCAAAGAACATACTGTTAATTTTATATGGCGGGATTTTCTGCTTGTGTCCTAAGAAAACTTTACAAATGCACTGTGATGTTAGGCAGTATAAGGCGTCAACATTAGTAAAAATCGCCTGTTGCTTCTTTCATCAGATTTTTCGATTAGCGATTAGCGATACTAATCGAAGACACTCTCATAATAAACCTATTTAAGAACACTAACAAGCACATATAGTGCATTTGTGTAGAATTTGTTTAAATTGGCCAAGCCGTTTAGAAGTCTATAGGGAACGAACTAACACACACAAAGTTCATTTTTTTATAATAGTAGATAGAAATAGAGATATCCCCGTAATTATTTTTTTTTCTCCCTTCCTTCTATCTTATTTCTGCCCAATGACAGGTTCACCTGGCTGCAATACCTCATGGAGGTCGGTCTTGCTCTTCCATTATTCTCAAACTTAAACAGCTAGTCGTGGGTTAGATATCAGTTAACAAGGAGGGATTTCTTCATTCCCAGGATTGCCGAAAAGATTTTTTAAAAAACAGCAAGCAGCAACAACTATTATTGGGCATTAAGCATGCAAAGGTCAACTGTTTCAACTTTGACCTCTTGGCAGCCAAATTTTCGCGCCAAAACTCATTAAAAAGCTTGCTGCATGTCGGAATACCCGTTATGTAAAATTTCAAATGTTTAGACCCAAAATTCGCTGAATAGATTGGTAGAGTCCGCAAATGTCAAATCTTTTGAACTTTGACCCTTTGGCAGCCAATTTTCAACCAAAAACCGAATAAAAAAAGCTTGCCGTTTGTCTGAATATACTTTATGTAAAATTTCAAATCTTTAGGCCAAAAATTGGCTGAGTAATTTGGTAGAGATCGCAGAGGTCATTTTTTTATTTTGAACTCTTAACATTTACTGTTTTGTGCTCAAACCAAATTTAAAAAAATGGATTCATGGTCAAGTAACCTACATCTAAAATTTCAAGATTTTAGACCCAAAATTAGTGGAGGAGTTTGGTAGAGTTTCCTAAAGATCAAATTGTTGTACTTTGACGAAATTTATGGCTGAAAACCGATTTAAAAGATTTTCCCAAACCTCAATATATGTCAAATATCGAGTCTGTAGACTAAGAATTGACATAGTTTGTACACACATACACACACACACACACAATTTCACTTTTATAGATATATAGATATAGCTTGTAACAGTTATGCGTATCACTCTATAAATTACTGTATTATTTGTGTACTGTGTTTGATCCATTGTTTCCTTATTCCCTGGTCTTTCGTTTTTCGCGTCGTAGTTTCCTGCATCTTAGTTTGTGTCGGTGTTATTTGCAGAAAATTATCGCTTTTTTATTCAGTATTTTTTCTTGTCCTCTGACAAGGTTGGCTTCGGAAACCTCAACAAGTCCTCACAATTGCAGTCTTTCAAACAAACGATGATTGCATTGATGGGACAATAATAATAATAATAATAATAATAATAATAATAATAATAAAATCACTTGTTTAATGCAAAGATGAAGTTGGGGGGGGGCGATGAAAGAGGTTTGAAAGAAGGTGAACACACATTTTTCCCCTTTTGGTATTTCTCTTTTCGCTCGATCGTAAATAGGACGCGCTTTCTATTCAAAGTGCGACGGGCAATTGTCGTCAGTAAACAAATCCGAGAATAACCAACGTTTACTTGCGCACTCGAATCGAGTACATTCACGGAGAAGAATTGCAATCAATAAAACGATTACCACCAACAAGCTCTAATATTAGCCAACCTGTTCCGAAAAGTAACGATTTCTGGCAAGTAGAGCATAGATTAAAGATTATATACTAGCCCCGTTGAATAATATGAGGGAGAGGATGCGATCTGCACACCGGTCACCTTGAAAGGGGAGGGTGGCGTTGTGAGTCAGATCACTTCCGTTTTCCGGTTAGTTCGATCTATTTGAGTTGAAGAATTCGTCTGTGTCGGGCGTTTGACAACCACCAGCAGCCGTCTAAACTGCTGATTGGTATCCACCTCCCCTTCTCACTATGAAGTACTTCAAGCCTACCACGATTCGTAGGGATTGACTTTTTTCAGAGGATCCAATAAGCTGGGCGAATCTATTCGTTTCGTTATGATGTTTGTTTTCGGTCAGTGTTATTGGCAAGAAACTATTAGATATTTTTATAAAACTGATAGTTTTATAAAAAAAATATTCTGCAAGGAAAAAAGAAGAAATCAAATATCGATTTGTTAGATGCAATGTTATTGATTTTATTTTAAATTCAATAATCCAGCCGATTATATATATATATATATATATATATATATATATATATATATATATAAGTGTGTGTGTATATATGTGTGTATATATATGTGTGTGTGTGTATATATATATGTGTGTGTATACATATATATATACATATATATATATATTAGATAATTAAATTAATTATTATTATATTCATTATTATTTGTATTATTTGTGTTACTGTTTTTATCTTGGATGTTATTGTCCCTTTAAACCCGTGAATTCGCAAGGACGTGGTGCGCAACAAATATAAGTATTAAGTAATAATCAGTTCTAATTGACAGTTTTCAGGAGGTTTAATGTTCAATATACAGTGCGGGCGATAATGATACAAATACCAATTATTTAAGACGATCATTCTTGACAAAACGTGGATAATCTACTCCCGTGGATTAAAAAAAATGTTTTGTTCATAATTCTATACAGATTCCCGAGTTCAGAATTAAGATTCCTGAGTTCGACGCAATTAGGAAATGTCGTCGGTCACGTAAGCCAAATTAATGTGAGTATAGAATCCAAGAGAAGGACAGCAGTCCGAATTTTCAATCCTATATAAAAAAAAAATTCAAGCATAACTTGACTTATCTAAATATTGAACCTAGTTTTTGTTTTCATGTACGAACGAATCACAACTTGTCAAGAACGAAAAGGTACTCAAGGATAATACTTAATGTGTTTGTTCGAGTGGACAACATCGAAAGAATTGGTAATATATGTTTAGACTGAGCAGAATTTGAGTATTTAAGAGGGCAGCTCAACAGGCATTTGTTAACATTGGACGTTGTAGTAAGTAGGGAGCAGCCTGGTAATAATGTTTATCGATAACTATTTATGGGATACATTTTTTTTATATTCTTAAATCATATAATTTGAATATTCTATTCACACATGTTTAGTTAGTACAATATATTTTGGAAAAATACTGATTGTTTTTCAATACATAAACTGCTAAATAGTCGGCTGTGCATAACGGATACATATAACAGATGATGGGACATTTATAATGATTACACACAGTTCATATTTATAACACACAGGAGATGGGAATTTATTATTGAAGGAAGGGATTCAGTTAACATTATGGAAGGGTGTTTCATACAAAGTTCGTTTACAACGAGAATCATACACACACATTACTTTTTCTGGTTAAAGGATAACAAAGGAAGACTGATATAATGATCTTTATTCCATCCGGATGGGATGATCAGAGATTCGAATATCTTGCTGATTTCTACATTGTCTTTCTTCCTTTTCTTTGGCTTCCGAAAGAGGCGTAGCTAACTCTCCTCCTTCACGACTCGAACCCGACTGATCTGTCTCTACTGCTCTCTCTCTCTCTCTCTCTCTCTCTCTCTCTCTCTCTCTCTCTCTCTCTCTTCTCTGACTGCTTCATCTCGAACCCTCTTAACTGAATATATTGAATTTATCTTTCTTTGTGACGTCAGAAACGTGACCAATAATAACTACATATTTTTTTTCTGATATGAATATAGAGCAATTCAGACAGGAGAATATCACTTTTATATTTGATTTTCCCCAGTATTCTAACCAATGCGCCTCGGGTCCTTGCAGACAATTCTAGTACGGATTTTTAGGAGCATTAAACCTATTTTTATATCTATTTGTAAATATCACTATTTATTAATACTTATTGCTATATATTAACGTATATCTTTCTCTATACTTATTACTTGTATATATTAATGTTTTTACTTATTACTTGTATATATTATCTATTGTTTTTATTGTTGTCGTCTGAATTCCCGAGTTCGATAGAAACATTCCCGAGTTCGACAAGATACACCTGAAGAAGGTCGCAGGTTACATCGGCCGAAACGTTGTGAAAATCACACTCAAGATGAGAACAGTAGTCCGATGAATAATAATACAAATAACCAATCCTTATCTCAAAAATTCAGAAACGTCAGAAGGCTAATATGTTTCGCATTTTTTTTTTTAGATGGCGGTAGATAATTTGCCTTATTTGAATTATTTAGACTACTGTTCTCATATTAGATGTTATTTTCGCGACGTTTTGCCGATGAAACCTCGAATTTTTCTTGGGTACATTTCGTCGAACTCGGGAATCTGGATGTCGAATTCAAGTATCTGTACGGAATTTCGAACGCAATCCTTTATTTAATCTACGTTCCGTCAGCCATGACTGAGTATAAACCTACAGTAATTTGTAATAGAGTTCTTGAAATCGCCCGTCTTGAGGAATGAACCTTTAAATAGAAGAAAGACTATCACTTATCACTAGTTATTATTTGGAACTTATATCCGTTGTCTCACCAGTCATTGGCTAATGGAACGAAATCCAGCTTTATCGTGGATTATATAAAGGGATCTGTTTTGTACATATTCCCAAGTTTGTCGAAATAAAGATGTGGTGTATTTTCAATTACCGATGAGTTTATACACAATTATACACAATTATACACAATTATATACACGTCGAGAATTCAAATTGTATTGGGGCATATGACCCGTGACTCGCGCGTATATGGTGTAATCTAGAAATTTTCACAAAATCTATGTATTAAATTAGGCTGTATTTCAGAAATAACGCGTCGAATTTTGTATTCTAAGTGGTCTATTGTGTCTGGTATATCAGTGTAGACATAAGACATTACATAACCCCAAAGAAAATAATCACATGAACGAGGTGGCCAGTTGACAGATCAGTTTCGTGAAATTATTTGTTCATCAACTGATTCTCTCTCCGTTAATTGATCGTATCATTTGCAATTTGCAAACGCTGCCCGGATGTCGGTCTCTTCATGATTGATTGCCAAAAAAGCTGAACTAAAAAATAACCGATAGTTGTCAAATCTGCAATAAGAGAAAATAGAAGTGTCAATTTAAAGTCCGCCGCCTATAAAAAAACATCCTGTATAAGAGAAATATATTTTGAGCATGAAGAATAGCCTATCGTTTGACTCTTCGTCGTACAAATCGGTTGTCAAGGAATTACAAGGAATTACAAACCTGTAATAGCGATGCTGACCGTGTTGATTCCCCGGAGAGAAGGTTTTGCACACTGAAATGACTGGAAGGTAAGAGATTGGACGTGCCGCTGTTGACAGATCGAAGATTTATGTCAGGGACTTTACAGTACGACGGTGAACATTGATGAGATTAACGCGTTCAAACGCCATTTCCAGTGGTGAGATTTGGCGTCAACCAATTAAACACCGTTTCTTATGAGAATGATCCAATCATAGAAGCGTTAATTTCGCCATTGCCTTGCGGCTCATCTCTAGCGACCTTTTTTGGCTCGTGGTCTCTATGACAAACACTTATCTACACTGAGAATAGGGCATCTTTAAAAGTTAGATTTATCGAGGAAAAAGCCATTTAAACACAAAGAGCGATAGAACGAATGACAGACATCAACTCATGTAGTAATGCCTGTAAACACGATATCAATTTGTAAATTTATCAAAGATAACCGTGACCAGTTGAATCCTGAGCATTACCACAAATTGTTCAACTTTAATTGAATTCTAAAATTGATAAACTATGACATATCTCTTATCAAATCTTCTTCCATAAATAACTAAAAAAAAATAATATTGGAACGATTAATCGAAATTGGGAATCGGATAAAAATTAACTATTAATTATCAATATCGAAAGAAAGCGCCTATTTTCCGATGCCAATAACGATTACTTTGATTGTTTTTATTTTGGTTTTATTTTGTTTAAAACTAAAATTTCCATTGCGGGTCGTAATTAAGAAGTAATAATTATTAATTAGTTTTAAACTGCCAGTAAAATAAAAAAAAAACTATAGATCACTTTCAAACTGTATGTTTCACATTTACCTGCCCATCATACATGTTTTTTACGGTAATTTGATAATAAAATAGAAAAAAACACTACATTTACATATTAAGAGATTTTAAAGGAATCGAAATCGGCAATTGTATCGGAATTGGGAATGTAAAACAGAAACGTTAATTGTACGGAAATCGGGAAAAATATTGGAATCGTCCCATCACTATTAAAAATAATGTCTTTCTCAATCTATCTTATCTACACGTGAGAAGTAAAGCTATTCACTTGCTATCTAATTTACATTTATGGTATGTATGGACTACAACCATTGACGGCGTTATGAAATAAAAACAGATATTGAAATTTAAAACAACATCTGTACGTGTTGCATTTGTTGGTTCTTGTTCAGTTTGTAGATGAAACAAAAGCGTTATTATTTAGAAAGCTATTCTTAACGGACTTTTTAACTATCTTTTTCTTTCACCTAATAGATTAATAAACAAAAGATACCGCAAAAATTTGAAGTATTTAGACTTCCAATTAGAGTATCATTTCTAACGTCATTCGGAAGTGAGTGTTCCTAATGATGGCGGTCTGAACAGAGCTGAAAGAGAGAAACAGACCAAATACCAAAGCCTCATGTATGAGATGAAAAGAAACTGGAATCTTAAGGAGATATCAATCATACCAGTTATTATAGGTGCCAAAGGGCTTATGAAGAAGAACCTGAAGTCATACCTAACTAATATTCTTGTTGAACCAAGTGCAAAAGAGCTCCAGATAATTGCACTTATGGAAACAGCGAGGATACTAAAAAGCGCTCTCGGTTGGTTTCAATGAAAAGTGGGGCAATGTTGGCAGCTGGTTTGGCTGCCCCATACCCAGCATTACAATCTTCAAAGTAAGAAAAATAAAAAGGGGCAAGCCGTTACGATAGTGTGATGAAACCAGAATTCTATAAATATTTTATAGAAGAATGAATTAGTGCATTACTTGAGAGTAGTTTCGAAGTATTTAAATTGTCGGGTAGAAAGTCATTTGGACTGATAATTTTTATAGAAAAAGATGAAATAATAAATTGTTTGGAAATAGTGTTGGAGCGTTTAAACTGTCGAGTGAAAAGTCATAAAGAAACAAACAGTATAAATAGTATCCTGATTTTTTGCTATAAGTAGGGCTAGAACAACAGCATATTCTTTTCATTATTTTAACTCTCGAGTGTGTATCCGTTGATATATTATATGCTTTTATATAGAGTGATGTGGTTCTTGGTTGATTAACTGTGTTTAACTGTCAGATATATACTCGAGAGTCAAAACAATGAAAAGAATATGCTGTTGTCATAGATCTAGTGATAAGAGAGACCAAGGCTGTTGCTGAGATAAATTTAAAGATTGATAGTTGTTAAAAGAGAAAACACATAAGAATTTTACTCCAAAATTCTATCTAAAAATATGGCACAGTCCGTAAATTACACAAGCACCTGTTTTTTTTAGTGAAGAAATGTTTTGTGCAAAATTAAGTCAACTCTCTAACTGATAACCACGCTGACAAAAAAAAAAAAAAAAAAAAAAAAAAAAAACAGAGCTACTCTACATTGAAAGTAACGGTCAACGCAGAGATTTCTTTCTAGATGCCTGTCTTAAGGGAAGGGAAAATATGGCATCTCTCCCACTGATCTGACAGCGCCCTGAATCACTCCGAAGGTAGACATTCACCGGTTGACTTTTACCTTTGCACTTAGCATTCTCTAAACAAACGTAAAAACTATTTTTGAATTTGAATTTTTTTATAAATAATTGCAGAAAGAAACTGCAAGCTATTCTGTGTACAACTGCAAAGAAATCTTCGGCAATAGATCAAACTCTTTATTCAAGAAACAGTGTGTCCTGAACCAGAACAATTCGCTCATAAGGATTACCACAATAGACAGTTGGCAACTGATCGTCATTAAACTACTCTCCAACAACCAGCAAAGAATAAACAAAAAAGATAGAATAAACCAACATAAAAAATGTATGAGCAACAATGAATTCATGAATTCTTCGAAAGAGAGAGAAAGGTAGAGACTTATAGCCGTCAATGCCTGTACCAGACAGAACACAACTTGAATTAACGAATGAATAATTAGTTTATTGCAAATATATCTACTAATTGCCATAATCATTTTTTACACGAGTATTTTATATCCGTCTAGCTGACATTATGATAAGCCCGCGCACGTAGCTTTATAAGTATCTTAATTCATTTTCGTTTAAGAGCAAATTCCTTGTGGTCGATGGAAAGAGCGCTAACGTGTCAGCAGAATAAGTTTTGTTAATATATTCTCTAAATTATAGTTTTACACGTGAAGAACTCATTATGGAAAGCATTTTAATTTGCAATAAAATCTGCTGTAAATATATTTTCAAACAACAAACAAAACGTTTCATCATGTGAACTTCGTAAGAATACTGTGGAATGTTATTTTTTTTTAAAGTTCAAGGTCCAAAGTAAATTAATTTTAAACGAAAATATTAAGTTCCTTTTACTCATGTTTTTGTACTGGTGCATAATTTTTTTTTATTGATATTTGTTTGATTGCTTAAAATATTTTATTACTTTTTATTAATTTTCTGAAAAAAAAAACAATGTGTGTATTTTTATATAGTTTTAATACTCTCTAAGATGAAAAAGATTTAAACCTACGATAAAAAACATGACCTTGTGGGAAATCAGGCTATAAATGTGATATATGGGGTATATTTCTGAATGGGCCCAGGAATATAATATATTGCGTGCAAAAATTCTAGTATTTCTTATTTCCTTCGCCGGTTCTCAATTCGTGAGTAAAGCTTAGTAGTAAAGTACGGAAATATATTTATAGTAATTAGCCTAAGCAGCTAAACACGCTTAGCCTGAAGAGTCCCTGCGGGATGCACCGCAGATGCTTATGTGTAGTTTAATTGCTGTAAATATGTCTCCATGCTTTACAATATATATTATTTACGATATATATATATATATATATATATATATATATATATATATATATATATATATATATATATATATATATATACATATATACTTTAATTTTACCATCTTGGATCATTTTTGTAAATTTAATTGGAATTTTTGTAATATATGTATATATATATATATATATATATATATACACGCATATATATAACATAATATATATATATTATGTTATATATATGCGTATATATATATATATATATATATATATATATATATATATATATAGTATCCGATGAAACATAACCCCACAAGACAAACGCACACACATATATATACACGTGCACACACACATATATAATTATGCACATATGTGCGTATATAAATTTATATGTATTGAAAAATTGAAAAAATAAAAAAAGTATTACTAAACATTGTCTGCCTGTATATATATATATATATATATATATATATATATATATATATATATATATATATATATAAACAAATTTTCAGGCCGACAATGTTTAGTAATTTTTTATTTTTTCAATTTTTCAAAAGGTATTACTAAACAGAAGCGCTCTATTGTTTTTACCAATTTCTGCCTAAACGAAAAAATGCTGCCTAAATACCCGCGCATATACAGGGTGACCCCCCCCCCAAAAAAAACGGGTCCCAACTATAATTAGCCCCCGTTTCTTATTGTTTTGTTCGAATAAAATGAAACTTTGGTCATAACTAGTTTATTATATTCAAAACATCGAATCAAAACACTAGGGTCTTTGCCCTTTTTTATCCGTTCACTGTAAAATGCTCAGAAAAACAATTGAATGTCCTCTGTTTTTTTTTGGGGGGGGCCACCCTATATATATATATATATATATATATATATATATATATATATATATATATATATATATATATATATATATATATTCGACGTGCCAAAACTAATGCCTCTTATTTTTTTCTGCTTTGCGGATAGATGATAAGGGATTGAGAATTGCGTTATTATGAACTTTTGCATTAATGACCTGAAGTTTTCATCTCTCTTTTGCAGATATTGATTGTGCGAAACTCTAAAAAGGCAATCCCTGTCATGTACGTGCGTCAAAACCAAATATCTTCCTTTGAATTCCTGGTAAAAAGTACTTTGAGAACGGTGCCGACTGTTTAGAAAATAAATATTTGAGCACAAAGGCTGCTCGTTTTAATGGCACTACTCCCTTTCGCATAGCTCTTCAACTTTTTTAGTTAAAAAATGGGACTTTACTTTTTGAATGACCCTGGTATGACAAAGCGTACCCACGACACCTATGCACAGCCATCGTTTCTCCTTCGCAAAAATGCATTAAGAATGGTGGTGACTATGTAGAAAAATGCACATCAATGATCTCCCTAAGCACATACTTAAATGATTCGCTGACATCTATGCTGATGACACGACCATCTACGGCAACACATCAAAGGCTGTAAACGACAAAGTTCTCTCGGATTCTCTCTCCTCTGATCTCGAGAGCGTGGTTCAGTGGGGGAAGACGTGGCTGGTTACCTTTAATGCATCCAAAACCAAACTCCTATCCTTACATCATCAACGCTCTGATCCCCATCTGGCATCAATTGTGATGGATGGCTCTCATCTGGGTGAGGCCCCGTGTTTTGACAAGCTTCTGGGTTTGACCTTTACTCCTGATCTGAAATGGAACACCTACATCAAGTCTGTTGCCAAGGTCGCTGGAAAGATGGTGGGATCCTTCTACCGCTCCAGAAGATATCTCACTACTGATGCAATTCTCTATCTATATAAAAGCCAAGTACGTCCAAGGATGGAATACTGTTGCCATATCTGGGCAGGAGCTGCTAAAAACAGCCTATCCTGCCTTGACAGAGTACAAAATAGACTTCGCGGCTTAGTGGGGGGTGCCCTTTTCTCTACCCTGCAACCTCTCTCCCACAGAAGAGACGTTGCGAGCCTATCCTTGTTTTATCGTTATTTCCATGGCAGGTGCTCGTCTGAACTCCAATCTCTGGTCCCCCCTCGCCAATCTTTCACGAAAAACACCCGTCTAGCTGAATCCACTGTGAAAAATTCCCCCCACTCTTTATGTGTGCCTAAATCAAAACGCGGATTCCATGAACAAAGCTTCTTTCTAACTGCACGCCTGTGGAACTCTGTTCCGTCTGCCTGCTTCCCACCGGACTACAACTTGGATGTCTTCAAGTCCAATGTTAACAAATTCCTAATGAACGCCCCCTTAAGTAAACACTTCATCTAATCTCCACACTAACGTAATGTACTTGCAATAACCCTTATCCCTGAGTGGCTTCCGGGCCTTGATAAGTGGTGATCACTGTGTAAAAAAAAATACAATAATAAAAATTTTGGCGCAAAAAAATGTTGCTTATTCTAATGATACTACTCATGTGTTTGTAGCTCTTCAACTTTTTTAGTTAAAAAATAGGAATGTTTACATTTTAATGCCCCTCGTACATTGCATATGTATGCTTATTTTCGACGATTACATCATATACCTCACACTCGAACATTTTGTTTTAAATTCAAGATGAGTTTTAACTTCTCTTTTTTATATCAATTCCAGTTCGTATACCAGGGATCAAACTTATATCAAAAGTAGTAAAATTGACGAAACCGGGTCTAAAGAAATGTTTCCACGCGAAAGTAATAAAAAAACGTATTCATTTTTTTAAACCCGGCTCCACACAAACTACAGGTATGCAACTATTATTCTATTTAAAGGCGCCATTATTCTTTATCTCTCATCACCCATCCCCTTCTTTACACGCCAATTCTTTCTTCATCTTTCGTTTTTCTCATCTCATGATACCTTTGTTGCTAAGGAGATCCTCTTCTCGCCGAACCGTATACACACTCGTTCGTTCCTAACCTTCTCTGTGGTTTTTAATCCGTGAAACAGCCACTGATATTCGAGATCGATATTCATTGTAAATCGTCCAATTCCAATCAATTCCCCAGAGACCAGCGTGGAAACAACCGGTCATTTCAGCTCGGTTGTTTAGATTCGATTGATTAATTGAGTTTCTAAAATATTCTTAAATGTAACTCCATTAACACTCTGTATATATTTGCAAGCGCTTGATTGTTTACTTCCGTTCTTTTACGCCGTATCAACCATTTTTCAATTGTTCAGTACCAAAATAAAATATCTGTTCCCGAATACAACGTTCAAAATTTTCTTTGGCGTATTCCTCTTATAACACTGGGTTTATTTCGGCTTGGATGACCCTCTTCACTTTTCGAATAATTTGTGGATTGATTTCATATATAGTATCTTTTAAATAAGGATTGCATTAGGGCTCAATGACCCCAGAAATAAGAAAATATGAATTCGATGGATTTGGGTTAACACTGTTTTCTTCAGTTGGCCCATGCCCAATGTAAACAAATGGATGATAAACCCAAGTTGTTTGGGATTTTTCATTATATTTTTTAATATAAGGAAAATAGTGAAAATGAAAAAAAATGTATATATTTATTAGAATTACAATAATCCATATATCTATAAAAGTGAACGTGTCTGTGTGTCTGTGTGTCTGTGTACATTTCCTTACGCAATAACTCTGACAATTTTTAGTCTACAGACTCGAAATTTGATATACAGGGTACTGAGATTTGGGAAAATCTATGTGATCAGTTTTCGGCCAGAAATTTGGCTGTTAAGGGGTCAAAGTTCAATGATTTGACCTTTGAGAACTCTACCAAACTCCTCCGACAATTTGGGGTCTAAACACTTGAAGTTTTAAATAAAGGTTCCTTGCACATGGAACTAACTTAATAACTTGATTTGAGCCCAAAATGATAAAATTTAAGGGGTCATAATAGAGGTCAAAGTTAAAAAAAATTTACCCTTTTTTTTTTTTGCTCAGCATACACCCCAAACACCCGGGCAACGCCGGGCACCCATGCTAGTTTAAATAAATCGAATAATCGTAGAGAATAAACGGAAGACGGAAATTCAAGACGACGAAAGCGTACACGACCTGAAAAAAATAGAATCTTCTGCTTTAGCAAATAGGAACTTGATAAAAAAATACACTAAAATAAATATTTATTATCTCTTTTTTTCTTTAGAAAATATTTTCTCTATACAGTAGAACACCGGGAAACGGTGGCCCTAGGATACGATTTTTTCAGGTTACGATGTGAAACGCGATATTTTTCATATCCCTGGTTACGGTATTAGCCCCGCTTTACGGTATTATTTATAATATTATTTGATTATATAGATTTGTATTATTATTATATACTGTACATTATTTTTTTTACTAATTCTTTTATGACGTATCCCGGGATCCTACTGTATTAAAAATCGACAAACCAAGCGCCTGCGTATTTTCCGTTTGTTTACAATGAGCACGGGTAAAGCGGAAGAAACCGACGTAGACCTGAATTCGTTTCTTTCGTATTCTCCTATTTCTAGAGTCTTTGAATACTAATCGATTCGAAATCACATAACCAATAAGAATCTGGGGGTTAAAGTCCAAAGAGTGCGAATCCCATCAAGGCTCACATATAATACTGATGAAACGCTCACTAAAGTGACCCCTATATAATTTCACAGTGATTAAAAATAAGAATATTGGGCATTCATCACTAAAACTTAGTGGAGGCCAGGCTTAGATTGAAGTTTATTTGTGCTAAATATGACTGCATTGTAAAAATGACTGAATTTTATTAATAATTCTACGAGTTGATGGCATTTTATGAACTTCAGTCTATTGATGTAAAACTGTCTTGAGCACGCCTAGATATGATGAATAAAATGTGTCGATAACTCACTCATTAACCTCTTGACACGCCATTGACCTTGACTGTGGTAGCCCTTCTTAGTTCAGGAATTGCCTGCGAATTATTTTGATAGACCTCATCTTTGAAATAACCGCACGGATAAAAATCTAGGTGTCAAGGTTCGGTTTGTGTGAACCCAGTTAAGGATCACACATCTTACTTAGAAGATGACTAATAGAGTGTTTCCATAGTTGTTAACGAACTCTGAACTTTTTAGTTTCACACGCTGATTGGTAAATGTATGCGCAGGCGCTCGTGCGCATGCGTGTTGTAACATCTTTCCCACTCTCTTTATCTCTCTTTCTCTGTCTATCTCTTTTTTATCTAGTTCGTCGCCCTCTCTCTATCCCTCTTCACCCTCTCTCTCCACTCTCTCTCTCTCTCTCTCTCTCTTACTCTCTCTTTCTCTCTCTTAATATAAATATGCAGTATCGAAAAAGTTATAAGGATAAAATTGATGACGGGGTAGAGTTGAGAGAAAGATTAAATGGTTCTAAACGACTCGTTGATTACTGTGAATATTTTGCGGTATATCAACACGTTTTGAAGTACAATAGATGACATAAACGATTAATTGAATACTCCCACCGAGAGAGTTATGTTTTTAGGCAAAATTATTTGTTGTTTTGTTTGTTTATTTGTTTGTTTGATTGCTTGTTTGTGTACAGCATAGCGTCCTCATCGATAGATTTACATCAGCAAACGTTGTAAAACTATCACCCACTCTCTAGAACTATATTGATGTGGTGATATCTATTTCAAAAGTGAAGGTGGTCATGGAAGGATGAGTCACACTTTAGTAATAACTTCGGTTCTGTTCGTTTAGAGATGCGATACTTATATGATCTTGCCACTGGCCTTGAAACGTTCAAACATGATCGACATTTTTACAGATTTCCAACTTCAAATTTTAATGACTGTGATGGTGATTATGAATCCGCAAAATTTAAGTTTGATCGAATAAATAGTTTATTTTTTTATCAATGTTTCCGTGGAATAACTTCTGGAATACTTCATTCAAGTACAAGTAGATCAAGATAACAGTTTTACCCAACGTTACGTTGTTCTTATTTATTGACACTTTTGGTTTATGTGTTTTACCGCCCTTTTTGAACAATGATGTGTAATAATTATTCTTTTCATTCTTTGACTCTCGAGTATATATCAGTTAATATCATATCTTTTTTAGATGGAGTGATGTGGTTCTCAATTGATTAACTATGTCTAAATGTGTCGGATATATACTCGGGAGTCAAAATAGTGCAAATAATATTCTCTTGCCATAGTCCTACTAATAAGTGCTGTGACGTATCCACCCTACGGTTAATAATAAACTCTTCCAATTAATATAAAGACTAGCTATGTGACAATAGAATATTATTTTCATTCTTTTGACTCTCATGTATATATCCAACAAAGTATAACACAGTTAATCAACCAAGAACCAGTCTATATAAAACATATAAGATATTAATGGATACTCAAGAGACAAAACAATGAAAAGAGTATGCTGTTGTCACAGCCCTAATAGAATATGTCTCTCATGTAAACACACAGTTTAAGTACGAGTATTGCCATTGTGGCAGTCATACTGACGTATATCCACAATTTTATTTGTTGTATTTGTTTTTCTGTTCAATATACTTTGTTTTCATTAATTGTTTTCATTATTGCTTTCATTCATTAATTGTTTTCATTATTGTGTTCATTCATTAATTGTTTTCATTATTGTTTTCATTCATTAATTGTTTTCATTATTGTGTTCATTCATTGTGTTCATAATTGTTTTCATTGTTTTCATTACTTAATTAATCATTAATTACTTTTTCTTCCAGATCCTTACGATACCAGAACAGTTTAGTTTGTATGCTCTACTTCATTTCAACTCTCTTGGTTATTTAGAACAATACAATATAGGTATAGATTTCACTTGACAGGATTTACTGCTTTTTACTTATAGCTGAGGGGGGGACTTTCGGCGTTCATATCTTTGCAAATAGTATTTTTGCCTGACTGAACATAGTAGATCTTGAATTGAAAGCCGTTTATAATTTCAAAAGAGTTTCTGATGGGTAGCTATTCTGTACAATCGTGGCAGTCAGACTGACGTATATCCACACTCTTCATTGCTTTTCTGTCCAATATATTTGATATTAATTAACGAGTTGCGTTTTTCTTCCCTTTACTTACGTGACCACGATAGTAAGCGACTTTTTCTACTTTTCATTCATTCAAATGCTAAAAGGGGGTCACACACCCTTTGCCTGCATTACCATTTTATTCGTAGAGTCACTCTAATAGATCCGACACGATTTAACCCCAGGTTAACCGATTTGATCGATTGCATTTGTAACGAACACATCATAGACATCGCGCGACCAAAGTTGAAAGCCAGCTTTTAATGTTCCTCGTTAAAGCGATAGTGGTCAATTCCCCTATTACCATTTTGACCCCTGCTAATGGAAGCTTTTACGAATATCTTCAGTCATAATTTCGATAAACATCAAAAGTGATAACCCAATAACGTAAACACAATTTGATAGATGGAGGTTTGTTATTAGAAGGTATAAATGTGTAATGAATAGTACGTCCTAATTGGCTAACTATATCACTTAGTAGGATCGTAGAGAAGATGTTAAAATAGTTGGCGATACACACGTTAGTAAGATTGTCATACGGAAATACTAACATTTTTATATAAAGAAAAAATATATATATATGTATATTATTTTACTACGCACTCTTTCTAGTAGCATGACTAAACTACGCAACTTAGTATGAGATTTTTACCATCAAACCTTATCAATCATATATAAGTACCTTTATACAATTTGTAAATATGCTATACTTAATTTCAAGCAAAATCAAATGTTTATGTAAAATAAAACGGTATTTTTAACATCAGGTTAGAAAATTTTTAAGAACAGGAAAATTCCATTAAAAATCTAAAATAAATAAAATCAAGGTGGTGTCACAAGAGAATACGTTATGGCAAGAAATCCGAATGATATTTCGAATGAGCTGATCAAACCTTCTTCTTCTTTTCCGAACCGCGAAACACAGCTTCTTCTTTCCTCTATTAGGAATCGATTGAGTGAGTGAAGACTCACGGAATAGTATTTAAATGTGTGTGTGTGCGTGTGTGTGTGTAACTAAGCTCCCTCAAACGAAACTGGTGAACACCAAATATAGAGATGGCCTCATCTATATATATAAAATGAACTCATTTTCCCCCTCCGAGTTTGACCTAAATAGGATTGAAAATCAAAGAATTTCATGCAAATGTAATACGCACAAACTGCAGCACATTATCTGAGGTGTGCTATAGGCCTATTACCTCTACACTTGCTCGATAACCGTACATTCCTATATTTTTTCTGGTGAGAGTTCACTGCCAAAATCGGTTACAATAAATGGAAGTGGTAAAATATTTTCTGTCTATTAAATTCCTCCTTTTCCCACTCTCCATGTACACCGCTGCTTGATCGTTCACGAGGGACTGTTACGAACGAACACCGATTTCGGTTTAAAAAAAAAACTGAATTGAAATTCAGGTGAAACGCATCACGCTTACTTTTACGCTGGTTATATACCGTTGCTTTCCAAACATTTACACAATATAAAAACAACAAAACAAAGTCTTTACATTTTCTTCTGTTTAGATACACATATAATACATCATTTCCGTTTTTTTTCTTTTTTTCTCTTTTTTTTTGGGGGGGCAAAGGTCCGTCTCACGTTCGTATATAACAAGATATTTTTGTCCGTCCCACATTCGTTTATAACAAGATATTTTTGTGCGTCTCACGTTCGTATATAACAAGATATTTTTGGGTAGATTTCGGTGTGCTAAACCCGATTCTGCAAACCGTTTCCGTCGCAAATAAATACTTGTCATTATAGGAGCAAATTACTATTTCGACAAGTGGGTGATCACTTTTCCATAGCACCCACTTTCTCGCCAGCTGAGAGAGGGGGCATTTTCTTTCGTCTTTATTGGCTAAAAGATTTTTGAAGAAGGAATTTCGGTCCTCGAACCAGGTAATGGGTATTTTTCCATTACACCAAATCGAGCCACAGCAACGCGTGCCAGGGTACAGCTAGTTTTAAATATCTCCTGATACTATACTTCATCTATTCTATCCTTGGTCCATGAAATAATCCTTCTAGACTGAGGCAACTTTAACTTTTGTCCAAATTCAGAATGCCTCCTTTTAGGCAGTTGTTTTTTTCCCTACATTATAAACTGATCTTGTGTATAACCGTTTTCTCGTGGAGAGGTTAAGGTTAGGGTTAAGGTTAGGGTTAGAGAGGTAAGTAAATCGTAGCTTACGACTACTGTTTACAACTGTTGTATACGGGGTTGAGTTGTATGACATGTAGGGGTGTATATCAAGTGTATATCGAGTGTATATAAAACAGATATGTAGTAAGGAGGGACCAAACCGTGTACATGTTATATAATAGTCTATGTAATGTTCGTTGCGTGTGTAGGTACATTTTAAAACATATAATAAACAGATATAGATACTTTCAACAATAGCTGAAAAAAGGCTTCCTTCAGTCTTGACAGACTATTAATACTCAGGGTAAGGGTGCCTGCGCGTGAAATTTTTGTGGCAAAAGTTGCGCAATCTCCAACCGCGCCTCTCATGATTCGATATTGTTTAATACCAGTGGCAAGTGGAGGTTCAGAACAACTGGAAACAATGCTGAGATGAGCAGAAAGCACATACAGCGCCTAGAATTTCCAAAAACTAAAACCATTTTTTATTCTCTTTCAGAATTAAGTTTGACCGATTGACTGACCGACATGAGTTCCATAGATATTCAAATACGAAAGATTGTTCTAGGCTTTCGTCCTGAATATTCTCAACGATTGTCAAGAAACACCTACTCTCATACCATTGAGAAAGAGATGGAGGCAGTTATAAAAAATGGACGCACATTTGGCTGGAATGCGATAGGTCAAGATAGAATCTTAAAAAGTTACTAATACTTGTGCGAAAACAAATGTTTGCGACCTGAGACGAGCAGAGCTATAAATAATACCAAACGTCGAATGCGTCGACAATTGTTATGTGTGAAGCTAAATATACACATGCTTAACAAGTGTGGCTTGTGCATATTATAACGAGAGAGAGAGAGAGAGAGAGAGAGAGTGGGGGGGAGAGAAAGACTGAGGTAGAAAGAAAGAGTCTTAAAAAGAGAGAAAGCGAGAGACAGGGTGAAAATGTGTGTGAAAAGGAGAGAAAAAGAAAGATGAAAGATGAAGAAAGAGAAAGAATGTACAAAAAAAGAGTGTGAAAGAGAGAGAGAGAGAAGTAGAGAGAGAGAGGGGATAATGAGAGAACGAGAAAGAGAGAGTGCGAAAGAGGGGAAGAGAATAAGAAAGAATGGACAAAAGTGAATGTGAAAAAGAGACAAAAAGAGAGAGAAATAAAGAGAAAGAGAGAGGGGGAAATAGGGAGAGAAAGAAAAAATGGAGAAAGAGAAAGTGTGTGAAAATGACAAAAGAGAGAAAGGGAGGGGAGAAAGATACACACACTGTATATATATCATGAGAGGGAGCATAATAAAACGAGGGTGTCTTGCCTTTTTCAAAGTTGCTCAAAGACTTTCGACCGGTTAATATAAAACGAGGATCTGTTCTCGACAATGAGTCCGATAGAGATTAGGCCAACTCGGTGGTCTTTTATCTGTCAAGCTGAGGTATGAATCTTGGGTAATTCTAGGTGTCCCACCCTCCTATGCCTCTCGAGAGTAGTTCATTGCAAACTACTCAGGGCGCTCCGATTGAGCAATGTCGCCGAGGCTGCCCAGGAAATTTTAAAAGGGCGAAGTGCCTTTTCTTTAGCCGCGCTAGGTTACCCTCTCTACCTTCAATTCTTGTGTCCCATCATAACTATGTATGTGGTAAATATGTAAAAACTGACAGAGAGAGAGAGAGAGAGAGAGAGAGAGAGAGTCAGAGAGAGAGAGAGAGAGAGAAAAAGAGAGAGAGAAGAGAAAAATTGAAATCCTTAAGATGGTAGACATCAAAATCCTATAGGATAATAAGGAGTTATGGTATTTCAAATGTATTCTTTGTCTTATATAGAATAATAAAAATCTTTTGATTTGAAATTCAAACATTTCACGTCATAAATTTTAGAATTCATTGAATTACTAAAATTATATATATATATATATATATATATATATATATATATATATATATATATATTTGGTAAAACTCGTAATTAGTAAAAACCTGAAGAGAGTGCTACATATTATTGCTGAGCAAATATGTGTTTTATTTTTTTATTACCGTTTTATCTGTTTGGTTACATATGTTTCAGATGTTGGACCATGTTTATGATCCAACAGCCTCGTCAGACCTTAAAGAAGTGGTTGTTATTATTAGGGAGAAGTGTTTTAGAAGAAATACGAAAAAAAAGAGAGAAAAAGGGGGTTGAGGAAGGAGATAATAAGGGGGAGGGAGACGGGTATTGACAATATTTCAGTTTTGAGGGTTAAGATACATTAGATTGTATTGTGTGAGTGGGTAGCAGATTCAAGTAGGCACATATTTGCTCTGCATATATACATATATATATATTATTATTATTACTATTATTATTATTATTATTATTTACTGTAATAATTATTAACTACCTATAGACACTAGTGTTTTATCCTTTCGGGAATCATCAGTGCAGCGTGTTACGATCAACGGCAATCGACGATTAACGGCAGTCGAGAGATTCGAACCCCGCAACAGAAGTCATGTCTGGCTTATATATATATATATATATATATATATATATATATATATATATATATATATATATATATATAAATCGCTGGTAGTCGAATGGAAAATAATAAGACAAGCTACCACGTGTAGGCATCTAGACGACCCATGTAGATTATGCCTTCATGAAAAATTTGCTATCCTGTACTTTAAAGAATCCCAACATCTATTAAACTGTAGAAGAGAAATAGCAAATAACTGTGTTCACAAAATAAAATTTACTCTAGGATAGCGATACAAAATAGTTTTAAAACTAACAAAAAACAATAGAAAATAAACAAATAAA
>NC_136506.1:68585434-68605434 GCF_053919585.1 Euprymna scolopes
GATCTTACGGTAATTAAAATATGAACGCTGATATACGAATGCTTTAATAACAATACTATATTTTTTGTTTACATAAAACAATCATTTTTTAATTAATAAGGTACGTGCATTAATGGCGAAACGTTGATAGATGACATAGTTTTGAAAGCCGGTTTATCATAATTTTTGTAGCTTTCCGATTACTTTTTGATTGTATTTGAAAGATTAAAGCCTAAAGTTAATTTTCAAAAGGAAAAACAAGAATTTTACCAGTGAGAAAAAAAATTATAATGAAAAATGATTTCACGGCGACATTCGGAAACTGACAAGTTCGGCTAAATTTTGAAGTTAAATAAATTCATTGTAAAAATCCTTTGGAAGAGAAATAATAATTTTCTAGGACTGTTTCAATGATAATTATAAAGTCCTAGGATATTGAATTATATATTTAAAAAAAACACCTTGTTTCTAAAAGAAAAAAAGAAGCTAAATTATCCTCCAAAAGCGAGATTCTGGCTTCGCACAAACAAAGCAAAATGTAATTTCGTCTAGCATGAGTTTTACGGATGCTTTAAATGTCAGAAAGTCAAAAGGCTAAGTGGTTGAGGGGGAGAGGGGGTGTAAAACCGACTGGTTTTCTGCATTTTCTCCAGGTGTGCATTCGTACATTTCTATTGTGAGAGTTTGTATAATTCTTGCATTTTTTTAATTTAATTATTTCTCTGTGTCCCAGCTTTAAAATTTTTATTTATTTATTTTTTTTAAGATTATATAAAAATTATGTTACACTGAAGATTGCACTTTAAATCAGTCAAGGAAAATATTATATCTTATATATAAAAATTACGCTAAAAATGTAATTAAAAAAAGAGGAAATACATGTTGCAATTAAAATTTTTTTGTGTATAAATATTAAATAAACAATGTTTAATTTAATGTTAACATCGTTAGTTCAAGATATTAATTTTTCTTCAAGTTATATCGATTTCTTTTATACGAACTTAATTTTTCGTAATGTTCCTGAAAAAAAATTATTGTTACAATTAACGATGCTTTATTTTCATAAAAAAATAAATAAATTCATTTTTTTACTACTGAAACCATAACTTTAGTAAAGGTATTTTTATTTAAACAAAATAAAACATTTCCGCTAAGATTCAAATAGACCAAATCGGTCCATCACACTCCGCGATCATTATTTGATAAATAAATTTCATTAAAATCAGTTAATTTTCTAATGTTTGGTGAATTTTTATTAAAGAAAAGGGTCGAAATGGTTATTCATTTTGCACGTACCTATAATAAACATTAGAAAAAAAGTCTGATTATTTTTCATTAAACAATTGGACTTTCAAAATATATTTTTAACTTACAAACTTGTTCTGTTTTTAAAGAAAGACTACTGAGGGGTTCAGCTTTGTACGGGCGTAAAATACGCTGAAATATGATATTTTGATTCGTCCAGATTTCGCAGATTAATATATATTATAGAGTCGTGATTTAAAAAGTAAAGCAAAAAAAAAAAAGAAGAGTTTAAGTGCCATCAGTTAGAATCGAAACCGAAGCATTCAAATTGCTAGTATTAACACGGTACCAACGTGACACGCAAATTAACCGATTAAAATTTAAAAATAAACCAACATGAATGTACGAAATGTTTAACGATTTTTTTTTCAAATTTGATCCATTTTTGAAAAGTATTTTAACCGGCTAAAGACCCATAAAAGAACGGTTCGTAAAAACACCAATCATTTGAGGTTGGCTTTGTTGACTGAGTTAGAATCTCCCAACCAGTAGAAATTAATTATTTCTGCATTGATAATTGCGTAAGTATGAAACATTAATGTCTGCAGGTACAAAAAATATTTATTGAAAAATAATATAGTTATATATTATATATGTCCGTATATATATGTATATATATTGCCAAAGGGCAAAGGGCGAATGAACTCTTTTTCTGGGTTAACGGCCAACTAGCACCGTGTAAATTGTTGTGTGTGTGTGTGTGTGTGTGTGTGTGTGTGTGTGTGTGTGTGTGTGTGTGTGTGTGTGTGTTTATTGGGGTTGAGAGGGCTCCCGTAAGCCGTGGTGAAGGCAACCTTTCTAGGAGAAGCAAATCTCTGATTTAAGAAACCATAAAGCGGGAGACCAGTACCCGCATTAAGCTGGTCTGCAGTTTAATTTGTTGCTGGCTATCTTGCTTTTGCTTGTTGCTGGATCACAACATTTTGAACCGAGAGAGAGACTTAGCTGTCGTACAAAGCTAAGACTCTGTAACATCATCTTTGTATAGATACTCCCTCAGGCATTTGGGCTCATGGATTTTAAATGTCTGAGGGAGTGGCACTCGTCTGACAAGACGTTGCAATCATCATATATATACATATATATATATATATATATATATATCATTAAATATATATGTATATATATGATTAAATATATATATATATATATATATATATATATATAATTAAATCATAATTTAGTATATCTCCTTAACCTATAGGTTTTCGATGTCTACCCATCTCCTCAGAGGAAAAACATTAGCAAATATTATAATGGTTTATATCTTATTTACTAAATACAATAAACATAGGAAATCATAATTAAAAGTTTTTAAAACATAGAGTAAGGGAAATTATATATTGATTCAAATTGAAAAGGATATTAAATATCAAATCCATATTGTATGGTAAATAATCACTGGATTCCCATACCATTAGATCTATTGCATTACATTATTCTAAAGTATATATATATATATATATATATATATATATATATATATATATATATATATATATATATATATATATATTTCATAAGGTGTTGTAATCGCTATCCTAGGCTAAACAAACATGGTTTCGTTATTTAACAGCCAGACAACCAAGATATGATACATTTATTAAAATTTGCACTAATTTTGTACCTCGTCTTATCTGACGGTCGCCTTATACGCCGAAATATACGGTATATATATATATATATATATATATATATATATATATATATATATATATATATATATGTGTGTGTGTGTGTGTGTGTGTGTGTGTGTGTGTGTGTGTGTGTTTGTGTGTGTGCGTGTGTGCGTGCGTGTGTGTAATTTGGCTGAATAGAGCTGCGTAGCTGGATATATGAAAATATAATTTTACCTCCGAAAAGACCGGATATTTGGCGCCATCCTATGTTCTTATAAATTGAATGAAGACGCTCCTCCGTCTATTCGGCCAAGTAGCTTTATCAACGGAGTTGCCACCTGCGAAGAGATGCTGATCTAATAGTATTGTGCCGTGTACATAGACTCGACAGCTGAACACTATTTGCCCGTTTTCTGTTGCCTGTCTGTGCAAAAACAACGTACATCTTCTTAAGGTGCGTGCCTTCAGTCTTTCCTATAGCAGACGTATTTCGTAAAATGAGAAGTTCTCAAGAATGATTGCTTATTTGTAGTTGCAAAGTCATACGGACGTGTATTGAATGCCGTGTAGAGGAATTAAAGCACGCTTAGGAAAGACTCTTATCAGATGTAACCCTTGAATTCCCTGGTTAAAACGAATATGTACTTTTATAGGACTTCAAGTTTGATTTACTGCTAATGCAGAGAGCTTCATACCATCTACGAAATTAGAAAAAAATTAAACGGTAATTCGTAGTATATCATAGAATATGCCGCTGCAATTGCACATAGAAAGCACTATTCTAATCGCTTTCAACGAAATAGATATTTTCAAACTCGGACTTCCGTTAGGGCAGCCAGCAATCACTACAAAATGTTATAGAAAACGTAAAAGTTATATACCCAATCTCTTAAGTTTAAAATAGTTGAATAGAGGTTAGGTTAAATGTGTTTGGCAAATAACAGATGCTTGATCTATATCACAACCATTATAAATGGGCATGTGAAGATTTTATCAGTATTCGACCAAACCAAACGTTTTGCTAAGAACTTTGCATCAAACTCCACCCTTTGTCACTATTGCCGTCTATCTTCTGAATTTCCCCCAAACATATCCATATATCTGCATGGGATGTTATCAAACTTTTAACAACCTTGATACCATTGATAAACTGCATATGGCAACATTCTAATTATGGTGTTTTTAAAGCTGCAAACCGGAACTATTCTATTCTTACAAAGTTATTAAAACTTTGTTTTAAGAAGAAATGCTTCTCAGGAACTTGGTAAGTTTTATCAGTCTTCTCAGTCTTTAAGAATACTGGAGACAGGTCTTCTGAATCTCAATGCAGACCATTCAATCTCCTGTGCGTCATGAGAAATTGCTTGAATCTATCTCATCGGAGTTCAATTTTGGTAAATAATCTCAGCAAAAACAGCTGAAATTCAGTGGGAAGTAATGTAGCTTTCGTAATGGGAGATGAACAGCTGATATGCTGATTGTAATTTCACACATGATCATTGAATCTATTGCCAGGACTTTGTGTTCGGAGCTATAGCTTTTGTCAGATCAAGGGGCTTTGGTAGGGTTTGAAAGTTTTCTTCATATAATCGCTTACTATAGATTATCTGGAAATGTCTTCCCATGTATCAACTTGTTTTATATTTAAAATAACTGACTTTATACCTGAAATGAAAGATATACATCAAATCCGTTGCCAAAGTCGCGGGACACGTGGTTCAGTCATTCTATCGCTAGTTCTCCA
The DNA here is from genome assembly GCF_053919585.1 of Euprymna scolopes. Lineage (NCBI taxonomy): Eukaryota > Metazoa > Mollusca > Cephalopoda > Sepiida > Sepiolidae > Euprymna > Euprymna scolopes. The sequence continues at coordinate 68,590,082 of NC_136506.1, forward strand.
GACGTTATCTAATCCGAGCTGAATGAGTGACCCATCGGGTTATATCATTTCTAATGAAGTCACCCATAATTTGCTTGTCCAATATTTCATAACCAAAAATGCATACATTTCAGAATATATTTTATCAAGAAGAAAAATCTTTTTATTTTGTAGACTAGAATTGTTACTAATTACTTCCTTACCCACAAAGTCAAAGAGGGACACTAAGTCAGTTTTTTTTCAGCGTGGAGAAAAGTAAACACTATAAAAAGAGGAATCTGGTTCGAAAAACAAATTAACTCATTATAGAAGGATTTTGATTTAACTGACCAAGTAAAGAGAATGTCAAGTTTAGTATCACAACAGATACTACACTTTGCTCCTAGGCATGATGTACTAGTCCTGATCTTTTCTACAATTACTTTTATACATGTTTCCTTCATAATTGGCTAATATATTTCCCGCTTTCTTTGTGGGTATTTATAAAACAACAGGCTCCTTCAGTCTTTGACAGACTATGGATACCTACGTAGGGGTGCTTCGGCGTGAAATTTTTGTGGTGCGCAATCTCTAACCACACCTCCCCTCAGTCGACATTGTTAAATACCAGTGGCAAGTGAAATATATGTACAGGACGACTGGAAACAAATACCGAGATGAGCGGAGAGCACATACAGCGCCTAGAATTCTCAAATGGTCACCCATCTGGTATTAGCCAGGCTCAACGTTGCTTAACTTCGGTGATCTGACGAGAACCGGTGTGTCAACGCGATTATGCCGTATATTTATAAATAGTATGTTATCAGAAAGAATGTTTCGAGATAATTTTTACTATAGTGTCACTGCTTATCAAGGCCCGGGGGCAATTAAAAGATGAGAGATAATTAGCTTCAGGTGAGACAACACCGTGGAAAAAATTGGTTATTTAAAATAACGGCTCAACAAGAACTTGTTTACGTTGGACTTTAAAACGAACATGTTTAAATCAGCCGGGAACCAACTCCGCAAAGTATTCAACAGACTAGGGGTTCTTGGAAAAAAAGCTTTGCTAATGGAATTTTTGAATTTAGGGACAAACAGAGAGAAAGGAAACCTGCTAACAGTGGTTCTAGATAGACGAGTGCTTGTCGTGAATGCTTTACAATGAGGACCACAGAGTAAAGCTCCGTTGAGCAACTGGCATGAAAAATAACGCTGGAGCAGAGATAGTACTCAACGTTACTTCTGCTAGAAAGGGTGGCAAAGAGAAGAAAGGACAACACTGACCAGATTTTGAAGTCAGTTTTGTATCTTCTCCAGGCAGATTTCTCCGGCCATCGTCCTAGATTTCTCTCTATACATCGTGTCTAGAAGAACGTACGTCCGGGCTTTACCCGCCCTACTCTCTGGTTGCATCAAAACAGACCGCGATTCAGGAAACTGCTAATATCTGTAAAGCATTGGTGTACGTCTGATTTGTAAATAAAAACATGTATTACTTCAAGTAATTACATGTATATTACAATATTTATAAAAATTTATGAATCGTCTCCAAAATCTGAAGAAAGAAAATATTAAAAGAAGTACACCATATACAACATACGATAATAAGATAAAAAAAAAAAATTCCGGAAGTGATAATTTATCGTTTTGGAATAGCCGTTTATTAAGTTTCGTTCCTTTTATATTTGAATGCTTCATTTGTATTTTTTGAAATGGCGTGGTTATATGTCACGTCTTTCAAGAACTTGTCAAAGAGCGTGTGACAATGCGCTTAATCAACTGATCATTCTTCATATTGGTAGTTTTCTTATTTTCTTATGTCTCCATTTTTCCACTGATTTCCAAATATTCAGGTTCTGTAATAAAAATCACAATTACATTGCTAACATCTTTTTAACTAAACAATTATTCCCTAATTGCACACACTGAATTATATATATATATATATATATATATATATATATATATATATATAGATAGATAGATAGATAGATAGATAGATAGATAGATAGATAGATAGATATATCTTAGGTTGAGCATTTGGGAAGTGATATACAAATTACCATTAGCGTATGAAGCGATGCTCTTTGTGTAAAAAAATTCAGCTTAGGTATTTGGACAATGTCAAAACATTGTTAATTTACTGTCCGTATAACAGCAGCTGTATAGCACAACGGTTACAAGCTCTGACTGTTGTTTTAACGATCGGGTTTTTATCCTGGCTTGAGGTAGCTGCTTGTCTAGCCGCTCTGATGATCTGTGAAACAGCGAAACAGTACTGTATGTGGATGACTATATATATATATATATATATATATATATATATATATATATATATATATATATACATATATATATATACTAACAAAGATGCACACGTTTTGCGGGGGACTTTGTTGCACGCTTGGGTATCTACTTTGAGGACACCCTTGCAATAAGTGGATTTTGTAAGATCATAAGATCAACTATTGCTTAAGATGTTTAAGGTGGCAAACGCCAACAGAAACAGTGTAGTCATGGATGGAAATCGAATCTGACGAGTGGATGGATTGGAAAATTTCTATGGAAACATAAAATCATAGAATGTTCACCTAATTAACGAAAAGGCTGTAATGAAGAAATCCACAGTAAAATAAACGATAGGTCTATAAAGAAAAACGTGAGTCTTAAAAAATATTGTGCTATATATATATATATATATATATATATATATATATATGTATGTATATATATATATATATGTGTATGTGTGTGTGTGTATATATAAATTTAAAAAATGCGATACATTTATTATTCGAATATGAATAAAAAATTAAAAGCTTTTTCCTTAACCCATAGGTTTTCGGTAAATGGCTCATCTCATTAGAGGAAATGTTTTTATAGGCAGTAATAAATATTGCAATTTACATGATTTGCATTAAAAGTCTAAAATAAGCCAAAATTTAAAAAGGGATACTCCATGATGTAGTTAGGTTCAATGACAGAAAAATAGAAGCATAATCGTATGATCCAAGGCAATGACGGAATCCAGTGAAAATTTGTTAATGTTTAATACATGCATATGACGCAATCTATTTTCTTTTTCTTTATACTATTGCCCTACCTCGTATATTGAGCTTCTTCATATGACTGGGCTTGTCTTATAAATATTGATTCTAATGTATATATATGTGTGTGTGTGTGTGTGTGTGTGTGTGTGTGTGTGTGTGTGTGTGTGCAGTCAGCACTAACCCTATTTAGGGTTTAACCGGCTTCCTCCGAAGGAGTAAGTTTAATAGGAGTATGAAATTCACAAGTGGTCCCCAGTCGCATGTATATCCCCGTTAGGGGAGATGACGACGTTAGGTTTTTGCAACCTTTTGCAGGGAGGTGTGACGTCCTCCTACATACAGTACCTGGACTTCCCAAATTGGTCCCCCATTTTAGTAATGACCAGGCTCAACGTTGCTTAACTTCGGTGATCTCTATATATATATATATATATATATATATGTGTGTGTGTGTGTGTGTGTGTGTGTGTGTGTGTGTGTGGGTGTGTGTGCGAACAAAAAGACGAAACGATAAACCACATAAAAAGTGAATGCAGAAAACTAGCCAAATAGGAATATAAATAAAAAAAAAACGACTGCATAGGAAAGGCAATTCACTGGCAGCTCTGCATCCAACTACACCTCGAACATGCGGACAAATTGTTCAAACACAAACCGGAGACAGTACAGGAAAAGGAAAATATAAACAGATAAACTCATCCAAGCAAGAAGATCGGACGTCACAATAATAACAAGAAAGAAAAGAAACTGTCAAATTGTAGATTTTGCCTTCCCAGCAAACCACATGTGAAGATGGAAGAGACAAAAAAACGAAACAAATATGCAGAATTTGCAAGTTACCTGAAAGGAATATGGAATTTGAGAAATATCAATATAATACCAATAATTGTATGAGTACTGAAAAAAAATTAAGTGTAATAGTATTTATAGTAGAATGTAATGTAGGTTCTTTTTTTCTGTACAGATGCCAAGAAGCGATACATTATCCTGTTTTAACATTTCATTGGAATGAAGCAAATGTAAAGAGAAAAACAAGTCGATCTCTGCTGTTCATGGCCTCGATGCATACGAATGCCGAAAAGTGTAAGGAGAAAATCGAGCAGTGTGTAAATATGTTGCATCGATAATTGTATATCTTTTTGCGGTAAGTCAAATGATTCATGTCAATTATGGTGGAAATGTGAATAAAAAGTAGGCAAAGTTTTCATACGAAATGTAAGAAGCTTTTTGCAAAACGTATTCAAAATCTATACTGTTTATCTCCTAGTTCGAAAATACCGATTTCTTATTTGAAGAGCGACTCCTAATAATACTAATGTGTATGCCCAACTGCTGATTGCCGACAATGCCATCATAACATATGATAATATAAGGGGAGCATTTGTTGATTGAATTTTTTGCTCTAACATAATATGTATAAAATGATTGCATTTAAGAAGGAAAATAATTTTTCAGTTGCTATGTACATCTATGAATAAAAATACTCGGCGATTTCCGGTTCTATCGGAGGACTTAATTTAATGAGGTTAAAATATTTGCTACTTCCTATGTGGGATTACGTATTTGAGAGAGTGAATCTAAGGGGAAAATTGTAATATTTATTACACAGTAACGAAATGCGTGTATTCTTGCGAGAAAACGCTGCACTATTTGTTGGATATGGTGAGTGTAAAGACTTGCATAGTAATTGCTTTGTTGTGTTCATATATCGAAAGTAAACGAGAAAATTGACTTCTTTTAATTAAGTATATATATATATATATACATACATATATATATGCATATATATATATATATATATATATATATATATATATATCTTCCATGCCTCATTATGAAGATTAAAATCAATATATTATACTAATCCATATGGCTAGAATACTTTTTGCAATGTTCATCAACATCGATTACATGATTTTAATTCTAGAAAATGTCTGAACTTTGAAGTGATCTTAATATATTATATTCAAGCAACCCGATTACTATGGATCCAATGTAATGCAAATCTGAAGTATTTAAACTTTCTAATCAGAATTTGTGCCTATACCATATGCGTTTATATCCATTTAAATCACAACAAATAAACTGGAATTTAAGAAGTATATCCTAAGTTATGTCTAACACATATTGTTAAAATTCAAAAAAAATCAAGGTAATTGTAATTTTCATGAAAGTTTTTCGCCTCCTTTTTCCCTTTGTGCGAAAAACTATATAAAAGTAAATATAACTCATAGTACTCATCCTTACGTATACCAGCAGTGTTCCGATGTTGAGGATGATGATGATAACGACTGAGACGAGTACATAATCGTAATCCTTGCTAATCCAAACGAAATGTACTTCTTCAAATTGTTTCGCTTTCCTAGTTTTGAAATATATATTATTCTGGAAGTCATTCAATAAAATCCCGGACGAAGTTTGTGAACAAACAAACCAACGAGAAATGCGACATCCGGATTATTGAATTATCACCATCGCGAATCTGCTGTCATTTGATGTCTTTTCCACTTTCTTCAAACCCTGGCCGAGTTACACTTTCTTCCCACGTTGTCTGCAACGACCTTACCAAACGCATTTATTAACAAGTGCCAATTGTAGACATGAATTATTCCAAGCGTAGTACAAAAACATAGGACGAGTCCAAGTATGACGAGAATAGCCATATCCTGAGACACGCACACACGCACACACGCACACACATATAAATTAGTGATGGGACCATTCAATATTTTCCCCGATTCCGATACAATTACCGATTCTGTACTAAATTACTGATTCCGATACAATTACCGATTCCGATTCTTTATAAATATCTAAATATTTAACTATAGAGTTATTGTTTTCCCCGATTTCTGTAAAAAAAAAACACATGTTAAATATGCACATATTTTCCTAAACGTAAATTTACACTAGCGGAGGATAGTCTATCGATTTTGATTTTACTGGTATTTTTAAATCAAGAAAATATGTATTATTTTATCATTATTACCAGCAATGGAAGATTTTTTTAAAACGCGCGCGCGCACACACACACACACGCACATACACACACACACACACATATATATATGTATAAATATATATCTGTGTGTGCGTGTGCGTGTGTGTGTGCGTGTGTGTGTGTGTGTGCAAAGCAGTGGGCGAGTATCTGTTTCATTGGACATTTGAGGAGGTTATTTGCGAGCACCGATTGCATGAGCCGGATGTTAGAACTGCCGAGTATCATATCCATAGTTATAGGTTCAATCCCTGGCTAGTGAAAGGTTCTGGTCTAGCCTCACTGATGAGCTGTGATGCAGCGAAACAGTAATATATATATGTATATAGCGAGCGAGAGATATATATATATATATATATGTATATAGCGAGCGATATATATATATATATATATATATATATATATATAGCGAGCGAGAGAGATAGAAAGAAAGAGAAAAAGGAAGGAACTCTTCTTCATGTAGTTGTTATTATTCTTCGCGAAAGTCTCATTTATTCTGTATGCTTCGATGTCAACAAAAGATGCCTGCAACGGATGTAATTTTCAAAATTAATTAGCTCGAATACATTGGTCACTGATTCGTTTCCGCTTTGTTGGTGTTTCCCCTTAATTCATCGGATTTCATGGCAAACTATTTCAATTGTTTTGGCTTTCGCATCTTCTTTCGCATGGACACAAGCATACATATATGTACACATGCACACATGTACACATATATATTGTTTGCGTTTGTATTAAGTCAATTTTATTCATTTATAAAAACATGTTTAAAACCATTAAAATTCTTATGTATAATTATACTATTTGTATTAAATTTTTCTTACAATCCTTTTTTATTTTCAAAATCAAAAAGCTTAATAAATGTTTCCTGTGTATCACAGCTACTTTCGATTCTTCATCAAACATTTTTAGATCATAAAGACAGTAAATAAAGAGAGTAAGAAAAAGAGGTTTTCAAATGAAGGACGAATACTAGTACTGCCTATTAAATCGATGAACTTAACAAGAACCATTGCTAGTTCGAAAGTTTTATAATGTATATTGCAAAAGGAAGACAGAATTTATTATCTGTGTTTGACTAGACGTTGCGAGTATATCCATGCTGAAATCCGAAAGCTAGTCGTGTGGTCAGATCAAACTGCAACTAGTGTCACGCACCGAATCCGTTGCGCTAACATCTCGGTACAAAGCGTAACAAAATTGTAGCATCTACCTATATATATATATATATATATATATATATATATATATATATATATATATATATATATATATATACATCGATGCCACTGTTTAGTCTCGAAAAAAAAAGGATTCATTCTGTATGGGTCACCTACCTCTGGTCCCCCCTCGCCAATCTTTCACGAAAAACACCCGTCTAGCTGAATCCACTGTGAAAAATTTCCCCCGTTCTTTATCTGTGCCTAAATCAAAACGTGGATTCTATGAATAAAGCTTCTTTCTTAAAACTGCACGCCTGTGGAACTCTGTTCCGTCTGCCTGCTTCCCACCTGACTACAACTTGGATGTCTTCAAGTCCAACGTTAACAAATTCCTAATGAACCGCCCCCTTAAGTAAACACTTCATTAAATCTCCACAAAAACAAAAAATCTGGTACTAGCCAGGCTCATCGTTGGTTATATATATATATATATATATATATATATATATATATATATATATATATATATATATACACTCTGTCCTGTAGCAGTCATTCGCACCGACAAAAGTTAGTATTAATATCAAAAAGTGAGGTTGGTTTCATACAAAGCCTTCGCCACTATAAACAAATTATCTGTGTGGATTTCCGAGCAACTTAGTTGTTGTAGCGGAAGCTCATACGTCAACATCGACAGGAAGTGCATCATATATATAAATAGTTAAATAATCTAAATATATATTATAAAGTAATCTGACAAACAAATTTCAATAATAAAACAAAGTTATAATGATATAAAAAAAACTTTACCCGGTCAGGACGGGCATATTATAGAATATATACTTATAGAATATATACTTCTAGAATATATACTTATAGAATATATAATTATAGAATATTAAAAAAAATTGTTGTCTTACTTTTGTATAATGCCGGCTTTTTCTCCTTGTCTAATAAATGTCTTTGAAATGGCATGACTTTAAGAGATTTCTTCCCTATTTTTTTTATATATAATCCTTATTGACCAGATATTGGACTAAAGTTCCCTTGTGACTTTACTTCTTATCTTTTTTATTTAACTAGCAAGGGTGCCCGGCATTACCCGGGTGTTTGGAGATGTGTGCTTAGCAAAAAAATAAAAAGAAGTGAAAGTGGGAAGCTAGGCTCGAACCCATACCGCGAAGGAGGAAAAGAACGGGGAAAAACGTGACGTATTTGCTGTTACGACCATCGTCAAACCGGAAGTTACGTCGGTTTAAATCAAGGCTAGACAATCGAATAGAGGGGATGACTTTCGAAAATATCGGCGAAAAAAGCGACCTGTCCCTGTAGAAAAGTGCACAGTTGAGGGTGAAGAAATTAATGTTTTAAGCCAATTTTTCGATATTTGTCGTCTGAAGGATATAGCTTCAAACCGATACTGATCTTGTGAAAATTCGTTGCCTCTGTCGAAAGTTTTAGGCAGATATGCAAACATACATACATACATTTATATATTGATAGCTCAAATTTTCGACCCAAACCGTTTAAAAAGCTCGCCATATCTCTGAATACCGTTTATATAAAATTTCAAATGGTTAGACCAGAAATTATCTGAGTAATTTGGTAGAGACTGCAGAGGTCATTTTTTTTTAACTTTGACTCCCATTATGACCCCTTAAGATTGACTGTTTTGGGCTCAAATCAAGTTATTAAGTTAGATCCATGTTCAAGGAACCTATATAATTAAAATTACAAGTGTTTAGACACAAAATTGTCGGAGGAGTTTGATAGAGTTCTCAAAGGTCAAATCGTTGAACTTTGACCCCTTACTAGCACAATTTCTGTCTCACTGATCTGTATATCAAATTTTTAGTCTTTAGACTGAAAGTTGACGGAGTTATTGTGTAAGGAAATGTACACACAGATAGACAGACAGACAGACATGTTCACTTATATATATATATATTTATATATATATATATATATATATATATATATATATATTATATTTTGAAATAACTATTCACCGTTGGCTTTGTAGGCTAGCATCCTATCTCTATGCCACAGGAAATTAACACACAAATCCAGGGAAATTAAGTGCCTAAACATGCCAAATCACGGAGACATAAATAGAATATTCAACAAGTTGAAATATTATATTTGCCACTTTTTAAAAAAACGACCACTTTTAAAAAAAAAGTTCTTCAAGAACGTTTTGCTTTATTTTCTATAGTTAAAGTCGCTTTATAACTACAATATTTTAATATAAATACCAACATTTGTTTTTTACCTACTGACGCTAATGTTCCATGCATATGTAACCATCAGTGTAAGAAGTGATAAGAATTGTTGGCGGGAGAGTGGGGCCAAGTCACAAAGTCACCCTTGACTTAGTAGGCTAACAGTCTACCTCAAATCTATCGACAATTAACACAAGTACAAAGTCAAGGGTGACTTTGTGATTTGGCCCGACTCTCACGCCAACATATATATATATATATATATATATATATATATATATATATATATACACACACACACATAGTGTGTGCGTGTGTTTGTGTGTGTGTGTGTGTGTGTGTGTGTGCGTGCGTATTACTTACCTCTGTAAAAAAAATTATATTTTCGGTCACGTTTTTTGGTTCGTCAATATGCCTGTTTTTTTTTTTTTTTATTTGTGTGTTGCCTGGTGTCCACATCGCTTGATCAATCCTCATCAAACTTGCTAAAAATCTATAATAAAATTATATTATATATAATTTTGTAATATTTTGGTCAAGATCCAAATCTGATAAAGATGCAAGTCGGAGATTTGTTGACAACCAACGAAACTCCGTTTGCTGGTGACCGTGTCTGTTGAGCTTGATGTTGAATTTTTTGTAATTTTCACAATTCAAACTTCCAATTTTTATCTCCTTATATATAAAAGACACTTTGTGTGTGTGTCTTTATGTGTATGTCTGCGTCTGTGTCTGCGTATGTGTGAGTTCGTATGGATTTCAAAACAGTTAGGCCTATTAAAAAGTATTACATGAATTTACTTGACGTATCTGGAAATATTCGTAGATAAGTTTTGTATTGGAATGCCTCTAATAAGTATCGAAAATCGACAATCGAAAAAATCGATTAAAGAAGGAACAGCCAATTTCGACCAAGATAAACACCTTTATACTGACTAACATAGCAAGTGCATTTGAGCGGAAGGGCATAAAATTAACAGTGAGTCCTTTGATAAGACATGGGCGCGTTCGAAATAATTGTTTCTGTTTAGAGCACAATTCCACCAGGATACATTACTTTTGCATTTAAAACCTTAATTCCAGCATTTGTATAAAAAATAAATTTAGAGAATCAGCAATAGGTTCTCTACAATGTATTGTGAACTAAATCGCTGCGGGGGGATATGAAGTCCCCTTTCAATTTACCGCGTTCGGTCGCCGACTAGAGCAGGTAATTAATGAGTCTGACTAAAAATTGGTCGATGTTACCAGTTTCGATAACTATAAAAGTATTCGAATTGTAAAACATTCATTCTCGTTTAATCCCGGACAGTTCCTGCTAGAATATATTATAAGTTATAAAATATATATGGCTATTAGGCTACACAGAATATTCCGCGTTTCATCCACGCTAGGATTAATCAGGCATAAGCCATATATATTTTATAATTTACTACCTAGCTCTACCTACGTATTGAACACTGTTGAAGTAAATACTTAAAGTTTACGCATAAATCTATACTTTCGTATATTAATTTATGTGGTTAAATGAAGTAGTAGTAATATATATATATATATATATATATATATATATATATATATATATATATATACTAGCAGGAAGTCTGACATTGCCGGGAATTGAATAAGTATACACGAATGTTTATTCTCATGTATGTTATTGTCATCGAAATCGGTGAAATCGCCCATTTTTCATTCAAATCGATTAATTGCCTGCTTTAGTTTGGGACTTACCACGCTGCACCGGAACAAGGCTTCGCATGCCTTCTTGCAGTGACTTAGTCACAATACATTGGAGGAGCTTACTTTGCACTGTAGAAAACTTACTGCGGATTTTATGAAATTATTTTATATAATGGCCTGAATTAAGGTTTAACATGTAAACGTCAAGTATCGTTGTTCAATTGTGATTTAAAAAAATAACATTTCTTTTTGTACGCGCTTTTGTTATATTAAAAACTTACTGCTGATTTTATATGCCGCACTTTTCTACTTTTGCGATACTCTAAGTTGAAATTAAAGTCGGACAATTACGCTCGCATGCGCAGATCATTATGTTATAATCACTCTAGCCGTGACTTGGTGATCCCCTGGTGCAATCAGCCTGTGTAGACCCTGTATGTGACAACAGGACTCGGCGTCGATTCACAAGTCCAAAGAGCCCCCAAGGCTTGGGTTCAGAAGCAGTACTACGACTTTGTACCCTTCTGTCACTGCCCACCCCCTTCTCCCCCGATCTGAACCCGCTGGACTACTTCGTTTTGTCATACGTCGAAAATATCACCAGCATAACTTCCGCAACACCAAGGCAAGCCTGATCGTCGCTATCCGTCGAGTATTCGCCGAGCTCCCACCAGGGCTTGTGGAAAAGGTGTGTTCCCAGTTGCATCTGATGATGTTTTTGGTCATGTCGGCCATTTTGCTTTCTTTGCATACGATCACATTTGCTTGTCCCCAGGTTTCATTAGATCTAAAATGCACGACGACAATAGATTCGCTTTCTATTCCACATCTAAGCATCCGGAATTGATTCTAAAACGATCCTCAGCCATTTTACTATATTCTTTGTATGGTTTTCTTTTCAAAATGTTGTTTATTTTTTAATACTTTGTTGGCAAAATCGCCCAACGTCAAATTGAAATCCATTTATTGTTTGATTCCTGTTCTTCTTACGTTTATGCAAATGCAGTTTCTGATTTAGGCTAAAATCTCTGCAACTCAACACTACTCAAATCCATACATGATTTCTCCAGTTGCTCGAAATGTTCGCGTATATAGAAGAAATGGAATTTAAAATTCATTATTTACATTAATGTTCTTCGCATCATTGTCATTTGAAGAATTTCGACTGGAAAGCGAGATTTGCTGGAATTTCATTTGAATAATAATGGAATTTATTTCAGAAATCATTGCGCAAATTCTAACGATCTGAATAAAATCAAAAGATAGTTTTATTATTTTTATGTTTTATTCAAAGAAATTCAAAAATTTGTATGGTTCAAAGTTTAATTGTTTTCTTTCAGATCAAGCCGAACGCTCAGAGGAAGAAAGGAAGGAAATGTCATTTCAAAGATCCGTCCTGTCGATCTGTTCCAAACATAAGCGTGTCAGATTTAAAAAAAAATGATATTCCAAACATAAGCGTAACAAATTTAAAAGAAAAAATGCTATTTAAAACGGACGCGTGACAGACCAACATAATCATATTTCAAATTGAAACGAGATAGACTAAGGAAAATTCGATTATATAATTAATCATAACAGACTAACAAAATTGCGATTAATAAGATAACCCTGTCAGACTTAAAAATACGATTTATAACTTACACATGACAGACTGGCAAAAATTAGGTTTATAATACAATCATGCCGAACCTACAAAAATACGATTTATAGCTTAACCATGACAGACATACAAACAAAATAGAATTTATAAATTAACCATGACAGGCATAAAATACGATTTATAACTGAACTAAAATACCCTTTATAACTTACCCATGACAGATCAAACAAGAACAATCTAACAATATAAATTAAATAAATGTTTAGTTAGAGATTACATATAGATTCTAAAATTTTAGTTTGGCATAAACGTCAGAAGTTATATCGGCCGAAACGTTGTGAGAATAACATCGAAGGTGAGAATAGGAATCCGAATAATACAAATAATACGCATTATCATGATCGTAGCCATCTTGTTGCTTGCTGTACGAAAGTTTCTTTTTTGGTTCCCCGGGAAAACGACGGTGGACCTGTAAATTCACCCTTGTCCATTCGTCCGTTCGTCTGTCCGCACTTTTCTCAATAACTACACCTAGGAATTTCTTTGAAATTTTGCATAAGCATTAAACATGATATGAGTAAAAAAAAAAAAAACAGAACGGATTTTCCGGGAAAACTCCGGTTGCCCACCTAGGGGTGCCTTTCAGGTTAAAATGGCTAAAATTGACACTTTTGTGCTTATTAAGAAAAAAATTGATGTCTTGGATTTTTATAAAACTTTCTGAAAAGTTGTAACTAACTGATTTCTATATAATTTTGTTTGTCTATACTTCGCGATAACTCTTGGGTGTGTCCCGGGGGCTCTTTTAGGGCTAATAAAAACATTACATTTTTGGGACTATTTTACCATAATTGTCCAAAATTTTCTGTGCATGTCTATTTAGCAGTTTTGCATGGTGCTGAACTCAAATTTAAATATGTTAAGGCCTTGGAGACTTTGGGGGCTAAATGGTGCATGGTGCAAAACTCAAATTTACGTACGTTAAAGACTAAAACTAACCGTTTGTTCATTTTCACCGGGATTTGACGTCCCCTAGAAACATTTAGGACTAAATGGAGGTGGGCAAATGATGGACTTAATCATTTCTTTTTTTGCATGGTGCAGAACTTATATTTACATATGTTAAGGCATAAAACTGCACTGTTTATTCATTTTCGCCAGGATTTGAGTCCTCTGGGGTCATTTGGGGCTAAATGGGGGGGGGGGCAAATTGTTAACTTAGTCATTTTTTTATGCCTCTTCACTGTGCACTAACGGGGGACCATGCATTTTTCACTTTGACATACTAGTATTAAGCGCTAAAGACGAAACAATGTACTGACACACAGAAGATAATACTTTGGTGTCGCCATTAAAAATTAGCTCTCTTTTATTTTGGGGTGGCAAAGTAAGATACATAACTCATCGTAAATATTTCAACAATTGATTTTAATGAAGATTTTTTTTATGTTAAGAAATCATAAAGCAAAAAAAGATAAAATTAAAGTATTGAAGAGATGGAGTAAATTTTATTTTAGGGTTTTAAATCGACATAAAGTGTTCCCTTAATGAACCCAAACATTGGGTTCATTAAGTGGGTGATTCGGGCTATTTTGTCTTTAAGGTGTTTTTTTTATTCATTTTGTTTCTACAAATATTGTTTTATTTAAAAAATAAATATATTTTGATTTTTTTTAATTAAAACGAAGAAAACTTTTTTCTAGTTAGAAGAAAACAACTTTTATTTGCAAAAAAAAAAAAAATTTTTGCAAAAGTAGTTGTTTTCTTTTAGCTAGGAAAACGTTTTCTTCATTTTATTTTCAAACAAATAAAATATATTTTTCATTGTTTTTAAATAAAACAATTTGTCTTAAAATGAATAAAGTAAAACACCCCCTAAAACTTGCGATAGAAATGAAAGTAAAATAGGAAAATATTTCAAAATAAATTGTCGAAAAAATTATCGCAGAATGAGAGACGCAGATTTCGGAAGGGGTGATACGACTTTGTACCTTTCCCTCACTGGCCCCCTCCTCCCCCGCCCTGAACCTGCTCGACTATTTCGTTTGGTCATACGTCGAGAACATCACAAACATGAGCCCCCACAATACCAAATGCAGCTGATTGCCGCGATCTGCCGAATATTCGCCGAGCACTCGCCGAACTCCCACCTTGTGGAAAAGGTATGCTCCCAATTCCGGACCCGTATCGAGGTGGTGATTCAGGATGAAAGCGACTACATTGAATAGATGTCAGTTCTACTACATAATCAAGTTACCTGAAATGATTTTTCAATAAAAGATTTAAAATAAAGCTGTCGTGCTGTTTTTTTTTTTTAGTCCGACATTTTAACGTTCAACTCTGTATATATTTTAGTTTTCGTGATAAAAGAAGCAAACCTTTCAGAGATATTTCTCATACTCATATTTGCAGATACATATATACTACTTTCAGCCGCTATGGAAAGGTTTTTGATATTGTCGCATTAAATATTCTTCCCTTTGGAATAAACCGTAGTCGTAAGCAAATTATTCTCAACTGTTTTTTGTTAAATATTCCAAGAATTTCCGAAAAATCATCATCTCGTTTTTTTTTTTGTTTTTTTTTTTATCTCTGGAATGCATTTACTGCATATTTAAAAACTAGACTAAATCCCCACCCCCAAAGAAAAGAAAACAAAAAAAAAACAGTAAT
>NC_136506.1:68610434-68740434 GCF_053919585.1 Euprymna scolopes
GTTCGACCTTTCAGACGACAAATATCAAAAAATTGGCTAAAAACATTAATATCTTCACCTTCAACTTGGCACTTTACTACACCGATATTTTTGAAGTCATGCTCTCCTTTCGATTAATTAAAACCTACGACAGGTCCGGTTTGGCGGTGGTCGTAACAGCAAGGACGTTCTTTTCCTCCTTCGCGTAACGAGTTCGAGCCTGCTTTCCTACTACCACTTTTTTTTTAAATGCTAGTATTATATACGTCCAATAATTTCTATGATGTTTAGTCTTTCTGTTGGTCTGTCACATTCAAGCTTGATATAATATTTTCCTTGTTTTGTAATGTCAACGTTCGAAATACATTGCCTTTGCTCTATTTAGTTGGAAATACTAATATCTCATAGGCAACTATGTTCGTCTGTCTGTCTGTCTGTCTTTTTTCCAGCCTCAATTTAAAATAACATTTGCATCGTTAAATGCTCAAATTAAATAGACACATGTTATGAGTAATATTCCGTCTATTTTCTATGACCGTCCGTTTTTTTTTTTGTTTTTTGTTTTTTTGTCTCTCTGTCACAATTCAGTTTGGATAATAGTTTCCGTTGGTCGTGTTAAGCTGCTGTTTGAAATATCATTTTCCTCTAAGTATTATTTTTAAATTATGAAAAATATTCGTAGCTTTATCGAGCTTAAAGGTTTTAATATATTTCTTTGTGTTGTAAAGAGCACCTTATTTGATCTGTTATGCTTTAGTTTTCATTGGTCTGTCATAAATATGAAATGGAATTTTATTTGCTCATTAATGCTAAAGATGGAACAGTCAATTCACCACGTTTAAGTTTGAATATCCTTTATATTTGGATTGGTAGGCTTAACTGTAAATAACATTTTCCTTGGTAAATATAAAATAAAATTTTATTTGCTCTGTTGTAAATAGATAGCTCTTTGATCTGTCACGCTTAAGTCTAAAATATCATTTTCTATAGTTTGTCACATGTAAATATGAAACATGAAACATCTTTTTTGTTTGTTTTTGTTTTTTTCATGTTAAAGTTTGAAATAGCATTTTATGGTCTGTAACACGTAAGCATGAAATAAAAATCCATATGCTTTTTATGATAACGCTGGAAATTGGATCTTCGGCAATCGGTCATGCTTATGTTTGAAATACCATTTTCTATAGTCTGTCTAGCGTAAATATAAAAAAAAAACATTTGTTTCTGTTTGAAATAGTATTTTTGTGTTTGTCACACGTAAATATGAAAATAACTTCTTTTTTTTTGCATTGTCGCACGAAAGTTTAGTCTTAAAGAGTTGAGATATGAAGAATAATAATGTATAAAGTCTTATTTTTATATGTTAATGTTCGTTAGTGAACTTCTAATTACTTCCGTTTGATCACCGCAAACGATCGTGCAGCCATTTTGAAATTGTAATGAGACAAAAATGATACTGATTTCTTTTAAGTATAGTTTTATTGTAACAGTACCTCTATTCCTTTAAAAGTTAACAAGCATTTACTTGTGCAATTTTCAGTCATAGAAAATCCATTCTTCAAGACTGCTTTTTCTCTGAAAAGCATTTAATCTATTACTAATCATTTGAAGAAATTTACCAGTGAATATTGAAGGGCTTTAGAGCAATTTTAGTAGACTAACTTTAATCTGCAAACAGAATTTTGTTCCCAGAGACAGGTTACGTAAAGTTAAAACAGAAGGTAGAGGTCAAACGGCGTAAACAAAACAGGAATCGAACAATGACGAATATCATCTGGTTTCTTCGAACGAGAGAACACCAAGATTTTCAGACTTCGCATCCATGCGAACAAGAGACTGCCAATGATGTAGAAAACTTATAACCTCGCCGAATGTTATCGATTTCGCATCACTTTTTTCGTTAAGTTAGGGTATTATGTTTAAAAAGTATAACTAGCTCCGATAACATTTGTCTTTCCCTTTGCTAAATCTATTCTCTGCAAATAAAAACTTAACAAAAACTCAGCGAACCTCTTCCTGTGCTTTTCCTGCATGAATAGTTTTATTCGCCTTAATTACACAGATGGAACGATCGATGGCAACTCATAAAACGCTGGGTAAAGAAATGGCCTACAATAAAGAGAATAAGATGAAACCCTGTAGTAACACTCGCATGTATGTATATAAAGAAATCCTTTATTTTGCTATTAGAAAATATTACAATATGCTTCTCCAAATATTAAAGGTTTTTAGTGTTTGTTTCGGTTTTATTGTTGTCTACTATTATATAAACGTTCTCTGTGTTTGGGTTCCTTCCTCATAGATTCCGAAACGGCTGAAATTATCTGTTCAGATTTAAGTCAAAGGTAATTTATATGTCTGGCAGTGTTCTTAGATGTGTTTCGTATAGAAATTAATCCAATAGTTATCGAAAATCGAAAAACTCCGACGTTAAAATTAGCTTTTCTCTCTTATAGATAAAACGAATAATTTTTACATGGGAATATTTTACATTACACCGGCCAAGGGAAATGATAATATTTCAGCAAATCATTTCTTCTTTTAAAAAAAAGACAGATTTATTATAATCTGGTTATAGCTAAGTGGTAAAGTATTCGACTACAGATGTTCAAGCCCGGTGTACGTCACCATTTTATTTTAATATTTTCTTATTAATGAGTTCAATTTACGATAAAAGAAGGGGTACCATTTAAAATCACCGCAAATCATTTCTTCGTTGGCATATTTTATAAAACTAAACATAAATCGGAAGTGACCTTTTCAAGGCATTCATGGTCAATCCCAAATATCACCTGACGTAATATTGTAAACAAACACAGACGAAATTTGATGAATGACATTATCATTAAAAAAATTGTATTTTATATTTTATTTATTTATTATTATTTATTTTATTTTATTTATTTATTTATTTTGTTGCGAATTCGTCCACCGGGCAAATTATTCCTCGTCATAGATAATAATCAATAGGGGGATTTATTCTACTATAATACATACGCAATCTGCATAAATTAAAACATTATGTTTAAACGTATTGTACGACCGGGCAACGTCGGGCTGCATATATAAACAGAAGCATATGATCGCTAAACTGTTGAGTTAGTGTTCTGTTTATCCCCGTTTTCTTTCCTCCTCTTCTTTCTTTTTTCTTTTTTCTTTATTCTTTAGTTTCAGTCATCTCAAATGCTTTGACACAATAGAGTGTCGCCTTCAGACTGTTCTTCTCATGAAAATTGTGTATTATATGCTCAATAAGTGTTTTATAATTCTCGAGTAAAAGAAAGTGTATGCCCTCCCTACTCTCCAATTTGCAAAGTATTCAACGTGACTCTAATTGACGTCAATTTGTCCTGAGAATTTTATCGTTAAAATGTATCAGAATATTATTGAATGACTAAGCAGAATTTCAAAATTATCTGCCCTTGATTTAATTTACATCAACAAATATGGTTAATTTCACGAAAAAAAAAAATCGAAAAAGAAACAATTCCTAACCAAATAAATTGAAAAAAAAAAAAAAATGAATGTCTTCGTTACGTTCCAAGTACGAGTTATTTCCCTTGTTGAAATTACCGAGGAAGCGAATTATAGACGTTCATATGACTTCATAATTTTATATTTTCAATATACATGTTTTTTTTTTTTTTTCAGAAGAATAATTCATTTTGCCGACACTCGTGTTAAAAATGGTTGCTGCTTGCTGCAACATACAAATTAAAATTGATTTTTTCCAAAAGTGCGGAATATTTCTAAATCTCTTGAATGGAGTTAACGAGAATTTTGAGTCGGGTTTCGGGCGAGTTAGAACATGTCAAAAGATTTCAAACAGCTTTTAAACTCAATAACAAAGTTGGATATATATATATATATATATATATATATATATATATATATATATATATATATATATATATATATATATATATATATATATATATATATATATATATATACTAGCATTTCAGCCCGTCGTTGCCCGGGTGTTTGGGGGTGTATGTTGAGCAAAAAAAAAAAAAAAGAAAGTGGTTCTTAGAAGGCAGGCTCGAACCCGTACCGTTAGAGGAGAAAAGAACGGAGAAAAAGCGTGACGTCTTTGCTGTTACGACCACCGTCAATTCGGGAGTGACGTAGGTTTTAATTAAGGCTAGACAATCGAAAAGAGGGGATGACTTTCGAAAATATCGGCGAAAAAAGCGACCCCTCCGTGTAGAAAAGTGCTCAGTTGAGGGCGAAGAAATTAATGTTTTTAGCCAATTTTTCGGTATTTTTTGTCTGAAGGGTCGAGCTTCAAACCGATACTGATCTTGCGAAAATCCGTCGCGTCTGTGGAAAGTTATAGCGGATGCTGCAAACATACATACATGCATTTATATATTGATAGCTCAAATTTTCGACCCAAACCGATTAAAAAGCTTGCCATATCTCTGAATACGTTTTATGTAAAATTTAAAATGCTTAGACCAGAAATCGTCTTAGTAATTTGGTAGAAACTGCAGAGGTCATTTTTTAAAACTTTGACCCCTATTATGACCCCTTAACATTTATGGTTTTGGACTCAAATCAAGTTATAAAGTTAGATCCATGTCTAAGAAACCTATATCTAAAATTTCAATTGTTTATTCCCAAAATTGTCGGAGGAATTTGGTAGAGTTCTCAAAAGCCAAATCGTTGAACTTTTACCCCTTAACAGCAAAATTTGTGGCCAAAAACGGAAACAAATATTTTCCCAAAGCTCAGTACCCTATATATAATTTTTCGAGTCTGTAGAGTTAAAATTAAGAGAGTTATTGTATAGGGAAAGGTACACAGACAGACAGACACGTGTATATATATATATATATATATATATATATATATATATATATATATATATGGCAATTAACACAGAATTTTTAGTGATTCATTACCGTAAAGAATCATCAGGCTAAACTTATGCGTAACTGTGTAGTCGTTAATATATAGAGCTTCAACACGTTGTAGGCTCTGTCGCATGAAACATAAGAAAGGAGCAGGAAATAAATTCAACTCGTTGTTTCAGGTTTCAACAAGATACTTTTATTGCTTTTCGACCCCGCGTGACTTCTTATCTCGGCTGTTACGGGATCCTTCTCTTTGACCTCTGGTTTCTCGAACGTGATCTCACGTCCGTCTCTAACATGACACTCGATCTGCGCACACGTTCTTTCTTATCATCTTTTTCCTTGCCGTGACATCATCTCGCACACAGCTCGGTCATTTGAGTCCACGCTCTATTATATTAATTGTCATAAATAATTTAAAAACTTACAAATCACTGCTGAATTGAATACCTAAAATCGACACACAAGATATTATGTATCATAAAATTTTATGTGAATATAAAAAATAATAAAGAAATACGTATATATCAAGCTATTTACTATTGTATAAAATAAACGTTGTCTCTGCGTGCATGAATTCGTTCCCTATGAACTCGGAAACGGTTAGACCGATTTAAAAAATGTTCACGTCAAGGTATTTATTATCTGGGAGTGTTCTTATGTAGGTTTTGTATCGAATGCGTCCGATAAATATCGAAAATCGGTAATCGAAAAATCGGATCAAAGTTAACACTTTTATACAACCTAACATCACAAATGCATTTGAAAAGTGTACTCACAACTCAAGCAAAAGGCCCAGACTATAAAGTCAACTGTAAATTCTTTCATAAGACAGGTGCGTGTTCGAAATGAATGTTTCGTTTTAGAGCGCAATTGAATCACTATACTTAACTTTTGCATTTTAAACTTTACCTGAAGCCATTATATAGACATAAATTTATAAAATCAACAGTAGATTCTCTACAGTGCAATGTAGACTACAATATGTGTGAACTAAGTCATTACAGAAGAGGCATGAGAAGCTTCAACCCGGTACACTGCGGGGGCGGCGCTATAACTAGAGAAGACAGCTAATTCATTTGATTAAAAATGGACGATCGATTTTACCGATTTCGATGACAATAAAAGTATGGGAAGGCGGAACATTTTTTTCATACTCATTCAATCCTGGACAACGTTGGTCTCCATGATAGTATATATATATATATATATATATATATATATATATATATATATATGTATATATATATATATGTGTGTGTGTGTGTGTGTGTGTGTATATATATATATTAGCATCATTATTCTATTAAGCACAATTCATTAAATAATTTTTTGTCTATTAATTTATATATATATATATATATATATATATATATATATATATATATATATATATATATATATATATAAGGGCGTGGTCACCAACAATGCGTATTTTTAACATTATTTCATTATTCCGTGTCTTGGTTTTTCATTGAAAATGGTTTAGATCATTGTAATAATGTTTTTAAATCATTGAAATCGTTTTAACGCGTTTCAGACGTTCTGTGAAGCGTCCTCTTCAGAAATTATTTAAAATGCTTAGAATATATTCAAGATGTATTGAAGATGTAAAAAGAGCATTTTCGTTGTTCATTTAAAATGTTTTTAAGAGATGGAAACGTGTAAATGAATCTATTTTTCATTGGAATGTTCAATTTTTATTACTATTTTATTGGGTTGTGGTCACTCCTGTCTTATGTTTCTTTCTCTCTCTCACTCTCTCTTTCTGCTTGTATTTTTATTTATCTTTCTTGTTTTTGTCGTGTGTGTGCGTGAGTGTGTGTGTGTTTTCTTTTATTGGTTTGAAGAATGTGTGTACTGTTTTATAATATTATGAAGTTATTTGCTTCTCTAGGAAGGTAACTGTGATCCAAGGTCGTTACTAATGTGTATGTGTGAGAAGGGGAGGCCAGCTCCTCTGAAATAAGTGTAAGGGTGTTTTCATTTAATCTTGATATTTATTTTTTGGATTCTTAGATTTTAGTATTGTGATTTTTGGTTTCAGTCTTAGACTGTTCGGGTATTCTTTATATTATGTTTGTTTAGATAAAGAGGTGTATTTATAAATATACATAGGGGATTTTTTATGTTTCTATTTATGTATCTCCCCATGTGGGTATGGCCATCCTGGGTCTGGCCATTACCATATATATACATATAATATATATATATATATATATATATATATATATATATATATATATATATATATTGTATAGTGAGACGATGATACAAACAAATGAGTAGGTTGTCCTGAATAGTATATATATATATATAGTAATTTTGTTAGTTTTAAAACTATTTTGTATCGCTCTAGGATAGCGACAAAATAGTTTTAAAACTAACAAAAACAATAGAAAATAAACAAATAAATAAATTAAATAAACATGAATATATGTAAACGATCACACATATATGTATGTATATATATGTACATATATGTGCATATATGCATGTATATATGTATATATGTGCATATATGTATGTACACATACATATATTTATATATAAACTAACAATAAAAAAAACACTAACCTAGTTTTAAAACAGATCAAGAAACTAAATAGAGCACACATAAAGGAACAGGTCAACCAGAGACCAAATAGGCCTTTGTCCGATAAATGCATGCTCATTGGCTGATAGGAAGGGTGCGGTGGATACTTGAAAGCTGATTAGCTAATTAAAATCTCAATAGAAGAGGGGCATATAAAAACGATAAACAACCACAGAATTCGCGCATAAGCCTGAAGAGTCCTAGAGTGGATGAAACGCGGAATATTCAGTGTAGCTTAATCGCCATGTATATTTTATTATTACTAACTAGCTCTACCTACGTATTGAGCACTTTTGAAGTAAATACTTAAAGTTTACGCATAAATCTATACTTTCGTATATTAATGTTATGTGAGTAAATTAAGTAGTTATTTATATATATATATATATATATGTCTGTAGTCCTGATTTTTTATATATATATATATATATATATATATATATATATATATATATATGTTGTGTAGGCAAACGATGATACAAACGAATGAGTTGGTCGTCCTGAATAATTATATATATATATATATATATATATATATATATATATATATATGTCTGTGTGTGTGTCTGTAGTCCTGAATAATTATATACATATATATATATATATATATATATATATATATATATATATATATATATATATATATATATATATATATATATATATTGTGTAATATATTGTGTAGGGAAACGACGATACAAACAAATGGGTTGGTAGTCCCGAATAATTACGAATGAAAGAAACATATAAAGATGAAACAATACAGATCATTGTGATAAAGGTACAACTATCAACGAATACACATTTCCGTCCATTTATTACGACACCTACGCCTTTTCTTTATTACTTTAGTTTTTTTTAGACGCAATTGAATAAAAATCTTTCCGGATATTTCCCATTTCTTTTCTTTTATACTCTTGCTATATATCTTTTACGGTTGCTTACATAACTTCCGGTTTTGAAAAAACAAATATTAATAGTATGAGTTTTTCTCCCCTTTACTTTACGACTATACATACGAATGAACAAAAAAGAAATCGCATAAATGGAAAGGGTGACCTGACGTTGCCCAGGATTGAATGGTTATCAGAGAATGTTTTACACTTTTATGTTTTTATTGTCATAAAAATCTGTGAAATATAGCCCATTTTTCAATTAATTTGATTTATTGCCTGCTCTAATTTGGAGACCCATCGCGATGCACCTGGATGAAGCTACACGTGCCTCTTACAGTGACAAAGTTCGCAACATATTGTTAGATTGCACTGTAGAGAACCTACTGCTGATTTAATAAAAAATATTTATATTTATAATGCCTTGCATTAAAGTTTAAAGTCAAGTATCATGCTTCAGTTGTGCTCTAAATTTTCATATCAAAGAACATAGCCTTATTGGAAGATGAAACAGTGAATTATCATTGTTAAATTGTGCTTTAAGCTGAAACATTTAATTCGAATGCGCCCCTGTCATATCAAATCTACTACTGTTGATTTTATATGTTGGGTCTTTCTGCTTGTATGGTGATAAAACTTCTCAAATGCACTTGTGATATTAGGCTCTGTAAGATGTTAAATTTGGCCAAAATCGCCTGTTTCTTCTTTCATCGGATTATTTCAATGATCGCTTTTCAATAATTATCAAAAAAATTATGATAAAAAAACCTATCTATTAACACTACAAGGTATATAAAGTGTGAAATTTAATAAAAATATACCCAGCTGTTTTCGAGTCCATAGGAAACGAACTTACAGACATACAGTTCTTTTTATATAATAGTAGAGATTTTCAGTTGGACTTGTTTTCCAACCTGGTGAATCTGGGTTATTTCTTTACTTTTATTATCCCGCTTTAGGCACTCTTCATTAATTCTGTACAAATTATATTCGTCTCATTCTTATTTAGTGACAAAAGTTTTGAACGAATCACATGTTTCCTTCTTAGTAGTATCGAAAAATTGGCTAAAAACATTAATTCCTTCACCCTCAACTGGGCACTTTTCTACAGGGAAGGGTAGCAAAAAATCGTTCTTTCATGACAATTTAGTCAAACACGCATGAGCAAAAAGCGCTCTTTCTTGAATTAGTTTGAATATAAAAATAAAACGACCTAACTTCGCTCACGCGACCATAGACCAGTCGTTATAGTTACAGCGTCGTTATCTTAAGATTGCACGTTCGAGCCGAGATATCAGACATATATTTGTTTTCCGATTTTTAAAGTTTTAACATTTAAACAGGGTTATTTATGCAATTTCTTTTTTCTTCGCTTATTCTTTATTTTGCACCAGGTTCGCTGTTTTTTCTCCCCGATTTAAAAAGAAAACTTATAATATTTAAACACGTTAACCCTCACACCTCACCATACTGGGTATCCCCGCTAGTTTAAAATAATTCTTATATACTGTTAACTCTTCCTTCCTGAGTAAAATCCTTTTCTTTCTGCTTAAAAATGTTCAGGCAATGTTGTAACGAGTGTGGAAAAAGAAATTCGTTCTACTGCCACTAATAGATCAACCGACAACCACATCCGTCTATATAAAAACATATAAGATATTAACGGATATATATTCAAGAGTCAAAACAATGAAAAGAATATGCTGTTGTCACAGTCCTACTCATCACACAGCTACGAAAGTTCTATAAATTTATGAGTCCAGAAAAATGTGTCGTATACAATTAAAATGAAGATCATCGTCTAAGGTATTATTTTTTACAAGGGGGTTATCGCTTATCTAAGTCCAAGGGCCACTCGAGGATAAGTGTAAACGAATATCAGTACTGTCCTACAAACGGACAGTACTGTGATGATCGGTTATGATGGAATTTGGGCTAGGTTTAAATGTTTAAACGTACAGCTTAATAAGAACTTATTTACATTAGATTTGAAAATAACCATGTTATAGTTAACTGGGAAGCAGTCCCATCAATATTGTATTCCACAGACGGACATTTAAGTATATGTTGCATAACAAAAGTATTTCGACTGGATAATTTCTGCTTTCAAGTCTCTAACAGGAAAGATATCACTTCGAAGGAGCATCGATTTTTTTTTCCTGGCGAGCTTAAACCCACTTATGATATCCCGACACAAACGCCCACACACTTTCAACCTTCGTGTACACACACACACACACACACACACACACACACACACCTGTCGCACTATTTCCGTCTAATAGCCGATGTAATATATTAATGCGCATATTTTAAGAAGTTGTTCGCCCACGCACAAGTTGCCTCGACAAGAAACCGGACTGGCCAAGGGAAACCAGAGAAACAGATCGATACACCAAGCAAGTCGACTTTTTTTTTCTCAAGCGGTTGCAAGAGCTCAGTAGTAGAGCGAGGGGCAGGGATGTGAAAAGGGTGGGGATATATTTCACCGTTTTTGATAGCTCGTCCTCATTATAAGACTAGAGGTTATTTCGTTTTTGTTTTTTGTTTTTTTCGTTTCATAGTTTTGCATTATTTTGGGTTCAAAGGCGACGATTAATGCTGATCTTTGTAAATAATACATTTGTATTTCTCTCGTGAGAAAAAAATCATTCTTCTATAAAAACTTAAGTTGACAAATGCGTTAATAATGCATACTAAGTGAGTAAAGTAAATGTTTACCTTTTTCTCTCTCTAACTTTCTATTCACCTCTCTCTCTCTCTCTCTCTCTCTCTCTCTCTCTCTCTTTATATATATATATATATATATATATATATATATACATTTTACAATAGAAAAATGCGATCATGAAAAGTAATATGGTTAAGCTTATAAGCTTAAACATGGAAGAGTAAAGGACTGAAGGACTAGTTGTTAAACTGGAAAAGAAATGGACAAACTATTCTAGTAAAAAATATAATAAATTTATAACTTAAAATATTGAAGCATTAAGAACTTTTTATAATTTTCAATTTAACATTATATCATCAATTCTTAATGATGCAATATTTAAAGTTATAAATTTATATTTTTTAACAACTAGTCCTTTACTTTTCCATGTTTAAGCTTAACCATATTAATTTTCATGCTCGCATTTTTCTATTGTAATCCATGATTTTTCCAGGTGTCAACTGCGTTCCGGATGCCCATGCACAACCATCGTTCGTCGTTGGCAGAAATGTATTAAGAATGGTGGTGACTATGTAGATAAATATCAAATGTGCTTATTTTATACCACACTTGTCTTCGTAGTTCTTCAACTTTTTTAGCTAAAAAATAGGAGACTTTACATTTGAAACGACCCTCGTGTATGTATGCATACAGAAAGGCCGCCCGACGTTGTCCGATGGTGAAATACACTTAAGTGGGATATTTTAATTTGTGAAGATTTCGTATTTATTATTACTATAAGCCCAATTCCATATTAATTATTATTTTGTACCCAATATATACTAGTGGCTTCGCGACATGTCCCAGTGGTAAAATACGCTTAAATATAATATGTTTTACCACCAGACTAGGGGCCTTAATAATTTTTATGAACGATAAGCGATAAAAATTGATACGGTAAAAGTTCAGGCTACTTATCGAGTGGTGACGAGTTCGATCCTTATCAAAAGGTTTAGCCAAACTGGTGTCAAGTGATGCTTAAAAACATAGATTTCTATGGATAAATTTTATGTACGTAAAACTATTTAATAGATATTTCAATAAAAAAGACATTCAAGTATTTAATAAATAAAAAACTAATAATTATATACCGTACTTTGGAGTAATTGCGCCAAGTCTGGAGTAAGTGCGCTAACTAGCTAAAAGTACTCTTTTGACAACCACGCATGTAAAGAGCACTTTTTTAGTTGGTGCAATTACGGTATATGTACGCACACACACACACACACACACACACACACATACACACACACACATATACATATATATATATATATATATATATATATATATATATATACATATATATATATATATATATATGTGTGTGTATGCGTGTGTGTGTGTATGTGTGTATAAAATTACATATATATGTATACACTTAGATGGAATACTGCTGCCATATCTGGGCAGGAGCTGCTAAAAACAGCCTATCCTGCCTTGACAGAGTACAAAATAGACTTCGTGGCTTAGTGGGGGATGCCCTTTTCTCTACCCTGCAACCTCTCTCCCACAGAAGAGATGTTGCGAGCCTATCCTTGTTTTATCGTTATTTCCATGACAGGTGCTCGTCTGAACTCCAATCTCTGGTCCCCCCTCGCCAATCTTTCACGAAAAACACCCGTCTAGCTGAATCCACTGTGAAAAATTTCCCCCACTCTTTATCTGTGCCTAAATCAAAACGTGGATTCCATGAACAAAGCTTCTTTCTTAGAACTGCACGCTTGTGGAACTCTGTTCCATCTGCCTGCTTCCCACCTGACTACAACTTGGATGTGTTCAAGTCCAACGTTAACAAATTCCTAATGAACCGCCCCCTTAAGTAAACACTTCATCAAATATCCACACTAACGTACTGTACTTGCAATAACCCTTATCCCTGAGTGGCTTCCGGGCCTTGATAAGTGGTGACCACCGTGTAAAAAAAAACTTAGATATATATATATATACACACACACACACATATATACATAGAGAGAGAGAGAGAGAGTGAGAGAGAAAGAGAGAGAGAGACAGACAGACAGACAGACAGAGATGGGGAAGAGAGAGGGGAGATAGAGGTAAGGAGATATAGGTATGCTGTCCTTGAACTAAGCAAAACACCTCATCCCCTTAATACTCAGAATATCTAGGATCATTCGTCGCCTTTTCAGACGCGCTGCTTCCAGCATTAATTGCAGAACTCGAATTACTGAAGCTCCAAGCAGCTGCAAACATTCCTAGCCTCTTCACGGCACTGGAATCATAAATTACTAATCGTCGGTCGAACTATTAACAGATGAACATTTCAATTTATCTAAACAGACAGTTATTTCTATACACATTTATGATAGCGAACTCAACGCGGAAAACTTAATAACTTTCTGGCAAAGCAATCATTTTATAAGATACAGAAGAACCCCGGGATACGGCATTAAAAATACAGTATAGTATATAATACACATGTATATAATCAAATAATATTATGAATAATACCGCAAGGCGGGGCGAATTTCATAACCAGGGGCCGAAAAAACATCATATTCTACATCGTAACCTGAAAAAATCGTATCCTGAGGCGACCGCATCCCGGGGTTCTACTGTATCAGAATTTTTGATTAAATTGCGCTTTTACACAATGAGAGCATTCAGTTTATACACTACAACTAGTATAAGTTCAACTTTTAGAGGGATGCGTTTGTTAAAACCTATACAATAATTAAGTAGGTGCGATTCGTTTACGTCAACCTTGCTGAGCATATCTCCTCGGTCAAAACTGAATTTGCTTTAAAATGTATAATTCAAAAATGTATAACTAAATATATACATTAAGAGGAGATTATAGATAGATATATAAATACCCGTTCACAGACACCTTTCACGATACAGAACCCAGAATTAGATAGAATCGAACAATTGCATCGACAACGGACAACGCCAGACCCAAAGTGGGTTTCGAAGTAGGCACGAACCCGGGTCGTCGCACGCATGAAGTACGACGACCTAACCATATGGGCCACGGCGCAATCTATTGGCTATACCTCGATTTGTTAAATTCTTATATGTTTTATTCAGTTCCACATTCTACGATGTGACAAGCAACGCGTCCTATACAACTAAGATAGTTACTGCTGGTATGCAGGCGGTAGATATCACATCTACAAAAATTTACTGAAATTAACCGACTCCCCAGACACGATTTCGGAACAACCTATTTGTTGAGGGACATCACGTCCCTACGAAGGATGAACCGCTTTTTCTACACATGTTAGATATTAATTGACATTGCTTGTCACATCGTAGAATGTAAAACTGGATAAAAAAAATAGAAGAATTTAACAAATCGAGGCATAGCCAATAGATTGCGCCGTGGCCCATCTGGTTAGGTCGTCAGTATTTCACCCTTCATGCGTGCGACGACCCGGGTTCGCGCCTATGTCGGAGCACGTCACTGATGAGATGCAGTTCATCGAAACTCACTTTGGGTCTGGCGTTGTCCGTTGTCGATGCAATTGCTCGTTTCTGTCTAATTCTGGGTTCTATCTTTATCGTGAAAAGTGTCTGTGAACGCGTATTTATATATATGAGTGACTAGATACGGATTTGTTGTTTTTGAATTAAGCAAAACACCTCATCCCCTTAATATTTTAGCCTTAATTGTAGAACTGGGATTACTGAATCACACACACACACACACACACAAACATATATATATATATATATATATATATACACACACACACACACACATAGAAAACAAATAAAATACCGCAAGTATATATATAACATTTATATTATTTTATTCGTTCTATGGTACGTCTTAGACGCGTTCCATTGAATGGTATAGCTTGACCAAACAACTCGAGGCCTATTTTAAATATTTTAATTTAAATTTTTAATATTTTTCTTATGGATTTAGAAATCCATAAGAAATTTTTTTCGTCCTGTAAATTCACCCTTGTCCGTTCGTCTAATCACACTTTTTTCGATAACTACGACTTGAGGTTTTTTTAAATTTTGCACAAGCATTAAACATGATATGAGTAAAAAAAAAGAAAACAGAACGGGTTTTCCGGGAAAACTCCGGTTGCCTCCCCCCTAGGGGTGACTTTCGGGTTAAAATAACTAAAATTTACACTTTTCTGCTTATTAAGAAAAACTGATGCCTTGGATTTTTATAAAACTTTCTGAAAAGTTGTTCTGTATAAATTTGTTTGTCTATACTTCGCGATATCTCTTGGGTGTGCCCCAGGGGCTCTTTTAGGGCTAATAAAAACACTCCATTTTTGGGACTATTTTATCATATTTATCCAAAATTTTCTGTGTATGTCTATTTAGCAGTTTTGCATGGTGCTGAACTCAAATTTAAATAATAAGGCAAATGATGGATTTAGTCATTTCTTTTGGGGGGGGGGCATTGCGCAGAACTCAAATGTACATATGTTAAGGCCTAAAACTGGCCGTTTGTTCATTTTCACCAGAATTTGACGTCCCCTGGGGACTTTTGGGGCAAAGTGGGGGGGGAATGCTGAACTTAGTCATTTTTTCTGCCTCGTTCATTGTGCACTCACGGGGGGGGACTATGCATGCTTCACTTGTTTTATTGAAAAGGAGCACAGTTGGAAAAGAAAGTAGAGTTATTCAGTCATAAGACTAAAAAAAAAAATGTTTAAAAAATCAATTGTAGATTATTTATTCATTTTTTTTTTTTTTTCGAAAAGAAACATAAAACACTTTGATTACGGATGCCACGAAGATAAAATTAATTTGTTTATGCCGCTATTTTTTTTTTTTTTTTTATTAATCCTAACTATATTTCTAACATTTTACGTATTTAATTTTTTTAAGAGAAAGGTCGGTATAACACACACACACACACACACACACACACACACACACACACATATATATATGTATATATATTTATAACCCTTATATATATATATATATATATATATATATATATATATATATATATATATACATACATATATATTGTTTTTTTCAAATATGATTATCCACTGACACGTGTTTCGTCGTCTACGACTCAGCAGAGTCGCTGAATCTCTCTCTCTCTCTCTCTCTCTCTCTCTATATATATATATATATATATATATATATATATATATATATATATATATATATATATATATATATATATATTAGGCACCGCCAAAACTGGGGGGGCAGGTCAGTACTTTTTGACGGACCGTCTTTTTAAAAATCTACCAAAAATCAGGTAATTATCCGATCAATACGAAATTTTCAGCGATTATTAGGAGAAGAATGAACTTTATAACAGTGTACTTATTTTTCATAAACGATATTTATATATATATTTTTTTTTGCTTACAAAACCCCCCCTTGTTTTGAAGTGGGAACAAATATGCTTAAAATAATCATCTGAGACTGAAATCAACATATTGTGTTGTAAGGGACAGAATTATAGATTAAAAAAAAAAAAAAAAAAAAAAAATTGTTTGCATACCTTATTTTGACGTCTGAATATCAGAACTTCGATTGTGTTTAATTATCCCGCTTTTGAGTTTTGAAGTGTGAAATTCGGTGAATATGTTAAGTAAAATAATTAATTTAAGTTAAGCAAAACAAAAAAAAAATTTTTTTAATATTTATACGAAAAAAGCTATTTTAAAATTTTTGATAAATAAATTAACAATTTTTTTTTAGCGAGCCGAATAATGCATGACCATTATTAAACAGGGCATGCTTTGAATAATCGATACCAAAAAACAAAATTCGATAAATATTGTGCCCTTTGTGTTAAAAATAGCATCTTTTTTTTCGATCCCGTTTGAAAACGTTTGCCGCCTTTGACTATGGTGGATCAAACGCGCTGAAATAATTTTTTTTTATTCTGCTTTAAATTGCCCCCCCCCCATTTTGGGGAGTCTGGCCCCCACACACATACACATTAAAAACCAAACGCATACAAATGGTCACCCATCTGGTACTGGCCAGCCTCAGCTTAATAATACATTGAAATTTTCGTCACTGAAAAATAAGTTTTTTTTGGCCTGTTTGGTCTTCCATAGTTTGCTTTTTATCAGAGGAAAACGTAAACAGAGTCGATCTGAACTCTACGTCAACGCGAATATCTGGTTACCTATATGAATAAGTGGAATTATTTGAAATTCAGGTACTTATATTATAATATTTTTGCATATTCTCTTAGAAAATCATCCTAAATCTTAGTTAGACAATAAATAAATTAATTAATTATTTCAAAAACCCTTTTTTTTTAATATTTAAGTACGTTTTTTGTGCAAGACAAAAAATGTCAATTGTTAACTTTTTGGGAAAATTTAACATTTAAAATTGAATTAAAAATAGTAGAAAAAGTTTTACATTATTCTGTTTTCTATATGATACAATTCAGGGTTTTATCTTTCTGGAAAAAAAAAAGTTACTCAGAAATAATGGATTTTAATAAACGTAATTTCGTTTTAAAAAACAACAACAACTTGATTTTGCGGCCATTTTTGGCGGTGCCTAATATATATATATATATACTAGAACGAAGGCCAGACGTTGCACGGGAATGCATGAGGATCAACGGATGTTTCACCCTACGTCCCATAAAAAATAAGGACGATCCATTCATATAGATATGTGAATATCAATAAGAGTTTATAGCTCTTAAAAACCGCTAAGGTAGCGGAAAAAAATAAAAATAACAGCGTTTCGAAGCTGTTAATATTGCTAAAAAAATACCACCAGCAAATATATATATATATATATATATATATATATATATATATATATATATATATATATATGCATGAGAATCAACGAATTTTCCCCCTCCCATATTTTATTCTCATCAAAATCGGTAAAATCGCACATTTTTCAATCCTCCTCGCAGTTACTTAGCTCACAATTTAGTGTAGTCTAAATTGCACTGTAGTGAATCTATCATTGATTTTAGAAAATTATTTTTATATAATAGTTTGAATTAAAGTTTCGACTGCGCCCCTGTCATATCAAATATATATTATTTTTTTATGATAGCTTAAATTAAAGTTTCGAGCGCCCCTTTGTCTTTTCAAATAACTTTCAGTTGATTATATATGCCGGGCCTTCATACTTGTGCAGTGATAATGGCTTGAATTAAAGTTTGAAATGTAAAAGTCAAGCATGATTTTAAATGTTGCGCTACAGAGAAACATTCATTTCGAACGCGCCCGTCATATCAAGAAGCCTACTGTTGATTCTATATGTGGGACTTTTCTGCTTGTGCGATTATAAAACTTCTGTAATGTACTTGTGATGTTAGGCTGTATAAGGCGTTTACTTTAGTCGAAATCGCCTGTTTCTTCTTTCATCGGATTTATTCAATTATCGATTATCGGTACTTATCGAATCCATTCTTAAAACACTGGCAGCCACATAATGTACATTCGTGTGAAATTTTTTTAAAAAATTGGCCCAGCCTTTAGGAATCCATAGGGAACGAACTCATACACACATAGATCTACGAAGTTCCTTTTATATAACAGATGAATAGATAGGTAAATAGATAGAATATATATATATGTGTGTGTGTGTGTGTGTGTGTGTGTGTGTGTGTGTGTGTGTGTGTGTGTACATATACACGCATATATATGTGTGTATGTGTGTGTATGTGTGTGTATGTGTGCAAGTGTGTGTATTCATTGATTTATACAAATCTCTTATTTACAATGAAAATATTATCCGCTGTAATCATCTATATAGCTTTCTAAAATAGATTTGCTAATCAATAAATCTATAGATTAATAGATCGATTTATGAATCAATATTGGTTTTCTCTTCTTAATGAAGGAACTCATTACAGTTTTTTTTTTTTTTTTTTAAATAAAGAAAATGTCTGGGTTCCTGCAACGTATGGAAGCGTCTTGATGCTAATTTATTGTCGTTCGTTTTGTAAGAAAATTGAATAAATATTAGCACAAGAATCAATCGATAAAACTCCGAACGCCTTCCTCGATGTCAACCCTTTGTTTCCGAAAATGAATTCTGACGAGCGAATCGGAAATTTTATCTGCGCATTGATTTGCTTTCTCAAAATCGATCATACGTAGCAAGATGGCGGAAATGTATGTTCGTTTGATTTTTCTTTTTTTTTTATTTGAACTACTATTCTCTTCTCGGGTGATATTCTCACAACGCTTCAGACGATGTAACCTCCGACCTTCTTAAGGTGCGTCTTTATGTCGAACTCGGGAATCTTTATGTCCAGTTTTGTTTTTACAATTATCGATCTTAAATAAGGCACATTACTACTAGGACGTAAGCGGCTACTATTTCGGACTATATCTACAGGGAACTATGGTAGGGAGTTGAGCAGAGAGATGTCTGTTCACATTACATTTAAGCTTCTGCATATCAGTATAGTCAGGAAAATAGAAGACCGGGAAGGAATTCCAAGTCTAGCAGTTGTAGGGAAGAAACTTTAAGAATAGCTGGCTTTTCGGTATTTAGTGATCTCTACATTGAAGGGGTGAGATTTTGCTGCTTGTCGAGTAAGTCGGTGCTATCAATGTTGTGAGGCACAAATGCCATAAGGTCGTCAATACACATTTCATTGAAATACTTGTAAAACATTGAGAGGGTACAACCTTGCGGCGATGAGACAGGGGTGTGAATTTGGTTGATAGTACGAGACATGTTAGATTGGAAACTCTTTTTACACCTTGTTTTAGAGGGAAAAGTTACTGGGAAATTTGCCTGACCAGTTGTGGAAACAATATTTCATGCATGAGCGAATTGTGACTTTGTAGAAATACAAGATACTATCAGATATGTGTAATTTTCTAGCATGGAAGAGGGAGTTCATCTTTCTTGCAGCAAACTTAGCAATAAGTTAAATAATGGATGTCAAAAAACCACCGAAGGGTTTTGAACTTTAATAGATTCTTTATTTTTAAGTATATCTTTCAGTAATTTTAACACAGTTTGACTAAGACATTAAGAACTTTAAAAAAAATATGCAAAATTCAAACAATTTTTATTTATGAAAAATAATGTTTTAAATGTTACCCATTTCAGCTTCGCATATTTGTGCTCTTTCCTAAACATTATTCATGACAGATTACAAAATTAATGGATTGCGATTTAACTCCCTTATTTGTTCCGCGAGCTGGCAGACTTCGAAACATCAAACCCCAAACCATGCAAGAATTGAAGGAAAATATCAGGAAGTTAATATGATGAATTGTGTGTTAAGATATTTCGTTTAACTGAATTCTTATATAAATTGATATATTTAATATTTTTTTATAATTATAGAACATGTTCTATAATTATAAAAAATATTAAATATATCAATTTATATATATATATTTTTTTTTTTCTAAGCCAGAAACAATGCGGAGGAAGACCGGAAAAGATGAAGTAAAAAGAAAAACAAACAGATGTAGACGAGTATGGTTGAATAGAGGAGTGTCTAACCTTTATTTGACTATCATTCTTCACTTCAATGTATAATTATTTAATACCAAGAGAAAAGGGCATCCCATACTTAATTAAATAATTATACATTGAAGTGAAGAATGATAGTCAAATAAAGGTTAGACACTCCTCTATTCAACCATACTCGTCTACATCTGTTTGTTTTTCTTTTTACTTCATCTTTTCCGGTCTTCCTCCGCATTGTTTCTGGCTTTAAAAACAAATATATATATATATATATATATATATATATATATATTTCTTTACAAACAATGCTTCAAGCAAACTACCACCTACTCTTATCAATTTATATGTTTATTAATAAACAGATCAACCGGACATATATAAACAATTTTTTTACCGGACCCATTATATAAACAAAAAAAAAATTGCTCCAGGAAAATGCCTAATTCGGATCATTACATTGTGATGTGGATTACTCAAAATACAGTTTGGATCATTTTTCCACACTGCTTTCAAAAACATTCACTTCGGATTTTACCATGCAATTTGGATGTTAACTTTTATATCCTGTTCTTTAACTTCCCTTACTCTATGACTTTTAATTACCCAATCAATTTTTAATTGTGATTTTCCATGTCTCACTGACTTTAGCAAATAAGATGTAAACCATTATAACTATTTGCTAATATTTTCTCCTCTGAAGAGATGGTAGACATCGAAATCCTATAGGATAAGGGAGTTAACATGTTTCTAATGTATTCTTTGTCTTACATAGAATAATAAAAATCTTTGGATCTTAAACTCAAACATTCCACGTCACAAATTTTTAAATTCTATTGAATGACTAAAAATTTTATATATATATATATATATATATATATATATATATATATATATATATATATATATATAATGGCAGTGTAGTTTGGTTTCTTAGAAGTACATCCACTGAAACAACATGTGTCTATCAAAAAAGTGCTTAATGAGTTAACAGAGCAGGTATATTAAATTTATTTATGCAAACATTAATGGCTACATATGTGCATACATGTTTCTGTAATCACCCGTTATAGGGAGACTACGAATTTCACTCGAAGACGTGGTCTCCCAAACACGGGTGTTTACAGAAACATGTATGCACATATGTAGCTATTAATGTTTGTATAAATAAATTATATATATATATATATATATATATATATATATATATATA
Source organism: Euprymna scolopes (assembly GCF_053919585.1). Taxonomy (NCBI): domain Eukaryota; kingdom Metazoa; phylum Mollusca; class Cephalopoda; order Sepiida; family Sepiolidae; genus Euprymna; species Euprymna scolopes. Next base: position 68,632,078 of record NC_136506.1, read on the forward strand.
TATATATATATATATATATATATATATATTCAGCTTAGTCTGACAATTCATCATGAAGGGACTGACATCTAAGCAACGTATGGTTTGCAAATTGGGCAAATTTATTGGGAAAAAACACGGCTCAGTTCGAGCAGCACATCTTGCAGTATATGAGTTTTATGGTGTACGTATTGAAAGAACTTGATCGCTTTGTAGTTAATTGGAAATTCTCAATCCAATTGGATAAAAATGTGGAAAATTTTAAAGTTCGTTAAAAGTTTTGTCGATTTTCAAATTAACTTCGCACACCAAACGGATTAAGAAACGTGAATTGTTTGTTTTTTTTTTTTCCTCCCCAAACGCCAGCTTGACATCTCAACGAGATCTCGCGTAAAATCCGAAATACGCATTTTCCCTTTCAGGGGATTTATTCCACTTCCGGTCAATTATCTGGATCGATTGATGTGTTGAGTACAAAACGCCCGATCCAAATTGCAATCAACTCTTCGAATTAATGAACTTCTCGCGCGACTTTCATTCCAATTTACACATTTGCTGTGCGTCATTTTATTTGCAAATCTTTCCTGTTGTTTATTCCCGTCGTTATTTTGCAGGGATATTTTACTGACAGATTTTACTTCTTTTTTTTTTAATTTGTGGCTTTTTATCCAACTTTTATTTTATATGTTATTTTATTTTTATTATTTTAATTCATTCCGTTTTTTTCTCACTCTTTCGCTTCTTATTGATTTTTTTTCGTTAAAACGATGACAACTTTTGCAAAGATCATTTTTATGTTCTCCGTTATTCAATTTGAAAGTTTCAAAACGTTATATATTAACTTTTTCCGATGCATCCTACTATTTAACGATCTCCTCAGAGACGTGTTACCATCATCATGGTTATTACTTATGTATATTGTAAACCTTATATGTTGTAAGTTTTAATAACGTTTGGAACCGCTATAATTAAGAAAAAGGGGAAACTACAACAAATAGAAAAACAAAGAGACGTCACTATTCACTGAGCAACAACTTAGGATATGTCAATAGAACTAGAATACACTTCTTGTTCAGAGACGCCTCTCAGGGATATTTCGTTACAATATGGATCAAATAAGTTGTCAATTCTAAGCCTACACTTTAAAACGACACATTCCCATAAGAGCTGTACGTGGGAATTATTTTCAACAGCATTTCAGTTGGTATGTCACGTTTAAGTTTGAGATTTCTATGGCTGTACTCAGTAATGCTCCACGTTTGAAACGAATTTGTAATCGCTAAATACATTGTTTGAATGGGTGCATTTCAAGGATATCCTTTTATTTTGACATTTAACTTAATTCGGCGCGGGTGTGCTACTTGCTACGTCGTCTCCAAAGCCAACAGAGTATAAACCATTATAGTAATTGCCTTTTCCCTGTTGCCTGAGGAACAGTTAATGTACTTTGGAGTTCTAGGAAGCCGACCCTCTCAAACTGTTGTTTCCCGTCTTGAAGTTTATTGCTTACTGCCTGAGGCATCCCTACCGGAGAATCAGAGTGCCCCTCATTTAAAGACACTGTCTTGACTCTCCTGACCTTCTGGCCTTGTGTCACATTTTTCTGCGATGGGAAGAAAATAAATAACATCTTTTCCTTCTTTCATTATATCTTTCAGTTTTACCTTTTTCTTCCTTTCCTTTTTTTCTACCTTTTCTTTCTTTCTAGAGCAAACGACGTTAGTTTTTTTTTTTTTTTTTTGCAGTGCTTGCAGGGAGGTATTAACTCCCTACGACATACAACGCCTAATATTTCCAAATGATCACTCGTTGCTTAACTTCAGTGATCCCACGAGAACGGGTGTGTCAAGTGATTATACCGTATAGAACTAGACTAGATTCGAACTTGGCTAATCCTAATTGATAGTCTGCCTCGTTATCTACTTCACAACGGCCACATCTCGCTTTAATGAAATTAGAACTAATATTGTAGGTTAAGAAGATAATGTTTAGACACAGCGGCCTAGAAAGAATATAACCACTGAATCTCATTGGTTTAGTCTTATGGAGGTGGCGGACTGAAAAGCCGACACTCTTATTCCACAAATCCGCCAGTGTATGTTACTGGGTACATGTTGAGAGAGAGAAAGAGAGAGAGAGAGAGAGAGAGAGAGAGAGAGAGACATGTGAGCCAAATAAATTCGGCGGAATTATATGCTGCATAGGATTCAGTCTCGTTTTAACATCACTTTTCTATGTTAAGCAAAGTAAGATTGAATTATACTTTAATCAACGGTTTTCTTTCTAGGCCGCTGTATCTACACTTCTTTTTTACAAAGTAGTCCCCACTTATCAAGGCCCAGAGGCCACTCGGGGATAAGGGTTAATAAGTGTACAGTGGTGAATCGACAATGTCGTAGTAATTGTTAGTAGTGGAAATTTGGTAAATTAAATTTCTTAAGTGGAACGGCTCATCAAGAACTTGTTTACGTTGGACTTGAAGACGACCAGCCAGAAAGCAGGCAAATGGAAGAGAGTTCCACAGGTGTGCAGTTCTAAGAAAGAAGCTTTGATCATGGAATCTACGTTTAGCTTTAGGCACAGATAAAGAGAGGGTAAATTATTGGCAGTGTTTTTAGCTAGACGCGTGTTTCTCGTGTAAGTTTGACGAGAGGGGGGGCATAGAGCTCAGACGAGCACTTGCCGTAAAAATAACGATCAGCAGAAACAGGCTAGTAACGTCTCTTCGATGAGAAAGAGGTTGCAGGAAAGAGAAAAGGGCATCCCATACTAGGTTACGAAGTCTATTTTGAACTCTATCAAGGCAGGATAAGTCTTTCTAGTAGCTCCTGCCAAGATGTGGCAACAGTAATCCATCCTTGGGCATTGCTAATTAAGAGAAAAATAGAGAATTATTTTCGTGACTATACCCTATATAACCTGACTAGATTCGAACTGGGCTCACCTAGGTTATCAATCCGACTCATCATTTATTTTTCAGCAGTACTCTCTGGGAGATGACTGTACCTATTTACAGTGCCTCCCCACGGGGCAGAGTTAGACACCAGGGTTGTTTTTTAATGTGGAGAAAAGGTACAAAAATAAAAATTGTCTCAGTCGTGAAGGGTTTCTCCTCCACTGAAAGAGAACGAGAAATGGAAGTGTCGCATCTGAAGAACAAATACTACACTTTGATCTTGGCCCGGGAGATGACTGTAGTTAAGTAGTTAACGACACAAACTGACAATCTGGATGTTCCAAGTTTTTTCCACGAAATCACTTTCACTTATGATGTTGGCAACCTTCACATGCCATCCCCATAAGTACCTGATGTATTTCTAGAAATAATTCTGAGTAGAAAAGTATCGGGGAAACCAATTCTAAGAAAGCAATCACCTGATTCATATGATATGATAATAAATGTCCATCACCCGGTTTGGTGAAATCATATATCATATATTCCCCGTGACGTCATTCAGAACTAATCATTCAGGTGAAGAGAGAAGATTTCTGTTAAATATTTGTTCGAAGCTGCAAAGTTTAGAGAGAATAAACCAATGTGAAACACAAGCAAACAGAATAAAACATGGCTTTCCTAGATCGAACAGATACATTGAATGACATTTAAGGAGATTTTTTTTTTGTTTTCCTGCTGTTTTCATCGTCAATCTGAAATGTTATTCTTAAACCAAAGAAAAAAATTTATAAATACCATCAGATTTAAGTAAACATCTCTGAAGAGCGCCAAATAAAAACAGAAAAATTCTTTGTTTTAGCCGTCGGCCTTGCGCACCTCCTCATGACACTTCTCAAGCGTCGTCACCCTTTGAAGGTTAGCTTCAATTCTTTGATTTGCCAAGATTATTGAAACTGGCAGAACTTGTATTGTTTTTCTTTCTTTTTTTTTTTGTCCAGTGCTTTTTATTTCTTTGTTTTTCATTCTTACTTTTAGGTGTGACCACTCATCTCGAAGGAAGCCTCTGTCTGTCGGTCTGTTAACTGACCTGACTGTAACATTTCAGTTTATTTTATTATGTTTCAGTTCCAAATAGCATTTTCATCGGTGAAAACATCTAATGAATGGACGCAATTTCATCCGAATATCCTTATACGTTCTTTTATATCCGTCTTTGCGTCTTTCTCTCAGTTTCTTGTTCTTATTTTTAATCCCTTCTTATGTATTTATCAACGATTCCCCCTTTTTGTTGTTACTATTTTCCCTTTTCTTCTTCATTTCCCCATAGTTCGCTATTTCCCTTATACGTCTTCTTGTTTTCGTCCTTGTTTTAACTTTGTTGATGTTTTTCTCATTTGCCCTCTTCATTTTTTTCCTTCTTCTACCACTATTTCTTATAACCGTACGCATCTGCTGTTGGCCTTCTCCATCTTTTTCTTCAGCATCATCATCATTTATAACTTCTTCTGACCGTACTTCTTTCGTCTTCTCCTTCCTCTGCTGAAATCAATTTTAACTGAAAGCAGGAAGATGAATCGAACACACACACACACACACACACACACACACACACACACATACACTCACACACACACACACAACCACACATACACATATATAGTAATAAAATTGATACAGAAACAACTAATCTTGTAGCAAATATAAAATAAATATCCAAATAGTAGAATCTCCAAACGGTAAAGTGAAAAATGAGAGATGAGAATTCAAAGTCTAAGAAAAACATTATAAATTCTTCAGTGAATAAGGAAGACGGAAAAGAAAAGAAATAACATATTGAGGTCATGAAAAGAAGCCCCTCCTACAAAGTTACAAAAGCAATAAAAATACTCCCTAAAGACTGACCTTTCTATGTTAACAATTTGTTTCTAATTAACCACAGTATGTTAACAATTTATTACTAATTAACCATATATATATATATATATATATATATATATATGTGTGTGTGTGTGTGTGTGTATATATATATGCGTGTGTGTGTGTGTTATTGGGTAAATAGAAACAAATCAATTACAGATCGCTGTAACTCATCCTTGTATTTATTAAATCGTCCCGATTTGATAAGACGGTTTTCACACACATACACACACACACACTTTTATATATATAAATATAAAACTCAAATGACCTTGTAACGAGTGATGTAACTCACTTTCCGGTCTACGACATCCGATTGCGCATGCGCGAATAAACAACGTTAACAAATAAACACAAATCGCTTCTTTTGCAGATTTTAACCTTATTATTAACGTTATTATTTCGAAATTATTATTTAACATGGGAAGAGTGGGGATGTTTTGCAACTATTCTTTATTACAACTATACTGTCACTATTTTCTTACAACTAAACAACTTTAACCCGTTAACAAACATAAGAACAATTGTATTAAGTTCAAGACTACTACTACTACTACTACTACTACTACTACTACTACTACTCTCTATCCGTCCCTTTTCCTTCCTTTTTTCTTTTTTCTTTTTTGTTTACATTTCTAGATACAAAATAGTTGTGTGAGAACGGTGAATTTGTTGACATATTTACTAATCTGTTTCAATATTAGTTTTATTTTATTTTATTTATTTAGGTTTTATTTTTTTGCTTCAGGTTTTATTAATTATTTATTTTTTTTAGATTTTAAGTTTCTATAACTTGGTTGAAGGATTCCAATATGGGTTTTTCATTCTTATATTTCTCATCAGTAGGTGCATGTGCATTTTTGCTGCTAAATGACTTTCGTCGGCGTTAGATTCGTTAGATTTTTGATTTTTGAGCGATTATTTGGAAAAATAGGTAACTTTACACGAATAGGGAGGATTTTTTTTCCATGTTTGAGTGATCCGTCCGTGATTTTTCATTTTAATATACTTTCATAGAAATGTTTCTGTTATGTAAAAAAAAAAAACTATTTTCTTTACGTCACAAGTGTCGCGCTCATACTTGAATTCCATAGCTAATAATAACATACTGAACCAACGGGTCACAGGTAGTCTAGTATATATATATATATATATATATATATATATATATATATATATATATATATATATATATGATTGTTGAGCTGGATTAAATCCGACGATATGAAATAAAATGGAGGTGGAAGGACCTGGATACTCAACGTTTCGCCCGTTTTATGCGGGCTTCTTCAAGAGGGATGGTCATTCATTGAATGACCATCCCTCTTGAAGAAGCCCGCATAAATCGGGCGAAACGTTGAGTATCCAGGTCCTTCCACCTCCATTTTATTTCATATATATATATATATATATATATATATATATATATATATATGCAGGTGTTTTCCGCATAGTTTTATTGAAAATTTTAAACAAAAACTCCTGTCACTTTCTTGAACCAAATATGAGTATCCGTAGAAAAAATGGCTTAAAATTACGTCTCAAGCGATTATGCTTTGTTAGTTCTTCTTGTATTGTATGACATCATTTTATATTTTTGCATCCATTATATTATAATCTCTCTCTCTCTCTCTCTCTCTCTCTCTCTCTGTCTATCTATCTGTCTGTCTGTCTGTCTGTCTGCCTGTCTGTCCGTCTGTCTGTCTGTCTGTCTGTCTGTCTCTCTCTCTCTCTCTATCTCTCTCGCTCTCTCTCAAGGCAGTTATGAAAATATATGTTCTCCTGGGGACTCGTCGCGAAAATAAACGCATAAACTTATGTGTAGCTTACTTGCCACATATATTTTCGTAACTTACTACTTAGATCTACTCCCGTATCGAGCTCTGTTGAAGTAAAAACTGGAAATCGATGCATAAAATATTATACGTCTTTCTGAACTTTTATGCGAATACATAAGGTAATATATATATATATATATATATATATATATATATATATATGTATGTGTGTGTATATATATACATATGTATAGTAAAAGATGGTCACACACTTTCTCATTTAAATTTTATATATATATATTCACACACATATGCATACATGATGATTGCAACGTCTTGTCAGACGAGTGCCACTCCCTCAGACATTTAAAATCCATGAGCCCAAATGCCTAAGGGAGTATCTATACAAATATGATGTTACAGAGTCTTAGCTTTGTACGACAGCTAAGTCTCTCTCTCGGTTCAAAATGTTGAGATCCAGCAACAAGCAAGAGCAAGATAGCCAGCAACAAATTAAACTGCAGACCAGCTTAATGCGGGTACTGGTCTCCCGCTTTGTTTTTAAATCAGAGATTTGTCTACCCTAGAAAAGTTGCCTTCACCACGGCTTACGGGAGCCCTCTCCACCCCAATACACATACACACACACACACACACACACACACACACACAAATATACACTGTGCTAGTTGGCCGTTGACCCAGAAAAAGAGTTCATTCGCCCTTTGGAAGGTCTTGTTTTTAATCCTTCAGGGAGACTAGCCACCTTTCTCACCAAACAAGTCTGGTGGGGGAACCAGTTTAGTCGCCGGTGACCCGACCATGAGGCAGGTAGTACTGGGTTACATGGTACCAGTAGCATATGACATGACCTGACAAAAACATACATACATACACACATACATACGCACATACATACATTCATAATTTATCATATAAAAAGCTATCTAAAGATTTTTTTCTCTCAAAACCAATGTTTCGAAAATAAGTTCAACGCGTAATAATCAATAAAAAAAGGCAACCATCCAATACCAATTGAATTTGAAAAAATCTGTTGGTCACAAAGTTCCTGGTTAGAAACCTATTTGTTTATTTCAATATCAATGTCTACATTCACTTTTGCGACGTCTACTGTAATAAAATTAAGAGAAACAATTATTTTTGAACAATTATTTTTATCCACAAAAATACAAAAACGTTCGCGGCTCACTTGACATTTAATGACAAGTCGTGTTTGTCCTAACGTTCATACTTATTAAAAATACAATTCCAAGCTGAAATTATATATATATATATATATATATATATATATATATATATATATATATATATATATATATATATATATATATATATATATATCACTCTTGACGGATGTTACGACATTTAAAAATAAGTGTTTTAATTTTAATGATATTTCTCGCGCTTGAGGTTGGCTGTGGTGGTTGTTCTTTGCTAGTGGAGTCAGAGATGGCTTCGTGGCAGTAATCGTGTCAGCCTGCACTGATGGTTCCCGAAATGATGAAACACTAGTGTCTGTAGGTATTAAAAAATTATTATAGTAATAATATTAGAAATAATAATATATATATATGTGTGTGTGTGTGTGTGTGTGTGTGTGTGTGTTAATTATATTATAACTAATTTTAAAACGTAAATGGAAATTGCTAGAAATGTTTACATATTAGTTTGGCCTTGTGAGTAACAAGTTTCACGCATGTTGTAAGTAATGAAACGCGAAGAAATCTTTTAGCGATTTATAAATAGAATAACTGTAATATGTATCAAATCAATTTCATGTTTAATCTGAAGTAATTCCATCGTGTTTGCTTAAAATCAAAGCTTGAACACCCGCTACACGTTCAACTCACATCTAAAATACATGTTCCTGAATTTTTGAGATGAGGGTTAATTATTCGTCTTATTTGGATTCTTCGGATTACTATTCTCATCTTAAGTGTTATGTTCACAATGTTACGATCGATATAGCCTTCGACCTTATTCAAGTGTATCTTGTTAAGTTCGGGAAGCTTTTTGTCGAACCTGGAAATTGGCACGGAATTGTAACATGTTCTCGTTCCTTTAGTCATAATTCGCAATTGTATTTTGAGTGTAGCCTGCATAGAGGATTGAACCTACAAAATTCAAAAGAGTGGCACTTACAACTAAATTTTACCAAACATGTTATCCACTACGCCACGGATCCTTACAAGGATCTGTGACGTAGTGAATGGAATATTTGTCAGGTCCAATCTTCAGTGCAGGCGACACTCAAAATACAGTTGCGAATTATTAAGGACTTCTACCTAGTCATGGCTGACGGAACGCGAGCATGCTATCTCAGTGGATTAAATTAAGTGTTCTATTCGAAAATCCACGCAGATTTCTGAATTCAACAGGAGTTCGACAAGATATATCCGAATAAGATCGGGGGCTACATAGACCGAGTCGTTGTAAATATTACACTCAAGATTAGAAAAGAAATTCGAAAAATCCAAAAAGTTAAGACGAACAAACGATTGAAAATAGAGATAGACTTTAAAAATAAGCTTAAAACCTTTAACGTTTGAAAATAGACATACAAGAAAACTACCCCGTCTTTGAATATGATTTTAGACACTTACCAAAATAAACGGATGAAATACTATTAAAGACAAGGATAGGAATTTAACAATAAAAAAATTAATGATTAAAATGAGTAGCTGAAAAAAAGTATTAACATCACAATTTAAATAATCGACCTGGCATAAAACTGAAAATACATAAATTAAATATATCTCATAACATTTTAAGTGGATGCATGAAACCATATGTGAAACTATTTATCTCTCTCTTTGACTCTCTCTCCCCCCCTCTCTCTCTATCTCTCTTTATATATACATATATATATATATATATATATATATATATATATATATATATATAGTATCGGCCAATGATTTATAAATATAGATTAATGATTTTAAAACATAATTTAAAACTAAAATATTTCTCAATATTGAATCGTAATGTAATGTAATTTTTTTTGGTACTAGTTTATACACATTGGTTCTATTTGTTTATTCTGAGTATTTCAGAAAAATCCATGCTCTAATTTTTGAAATGTACATGAATAATTGTAATTTTTTTCTGTTTCTCATATTATGGCCGATGCTGGATATATATATATATATATATATATATATATATATATATATATATATATATATATATATATATATATACAGTATCGGCCATAATATAAGGAACGGAAAAAATGTATATAAAGTGTGTCCATCGCTTTATTGCAGATTACAAAATAATCAATATTTCAGTAAATATAAGTTATAAAAAGCTGAAAATTACACCATCCAAGGACTGTATTAAGGTGAGATAAATCCTAAAATTTCATCAAAATTCATGTCATATTTAAAAAGTTATGTTATTTTTTTAATATTCAAGGAATTTTCACCGTCCATCGCTTTATTGCAGGTCTCATAAAATGCCAAAAAAGGGACATTTAACAGCTACCGAGAAGCAGAGGATTATTGCAGGACTAGCAGAAGGACTCTCGATCATAAATTTAGCCACAGAACTAAAAAGGGATCCCCGAACTTTAGCTACATTCGTCAAGAACCCCAACATCAAGTCCAGGAAAGATAAGGGCACAAGGAGGAACCTTTCTGATCGGGATCTTCGAAAAATTCGTAGAGAGATTGTGCGCAACCCAAACAGCACCAGTGCAACAATTTTTGCGAGGGCTGGAGTCATACCAAGGTCCAGACAAGCCCGATGCGATGTACTGAATGAAATGGCAAGGAACATCAATCCTATTCCAAGGCCTCCATTGAGCCAAACCCACAAAGAAAAACGATTGGCTTGGGCACAAAAATATATGAAAATGGATTGCCAAAATATTCTGTTTACAGATGAGGCTCATGCTACCTTTGATGGACCGGACGGATGGGCCAAAGTTTGGAATCCAAATGGAACTCCAACGCCTTATAGATTTCGTCGCCAACAGGGAGGTGGAGGCATAATGTTTTGGGCGGGAACTATTGGGGATAAGCTATGTGGACCATTCCGAGTGCCAGAAGGTGTCAAGCTCACCAGCAATGCCTACACTGCCTTTCTAAATGAGAATTTGTTACCATGGCTAGATGATCTTCCCTTGTCACGTCGTTTTAAGATTATTTTTATGCATGACGATGCCCCATCTCATGCTGCTAGGGCAACTACATCCTTCCTTGGATCTCAGGGCTTTGTTGGAGAAACCCTCATGTCCTGGCCACCGTGTTCTCCTGACCTTAACCCCATCGAACACCTATGGTCAATATTGAAACGAGGAATTTATGAGGGAGGAGAACAGTTTTCTTCGAAGGATGCCCTTTGGAACAAAATAGTCGACGTTGCCATAACCATTACCCCATCTCAGATCAAACAATTGGCCTCCTTGGTGGACAAAAGGTTGTTTAATGTAATTTCAAAACATGGGGGATATGTGGACAAATAATTCGTTTGTTTGACACTTAGCCCTCGGGATGTGCCTTTGTTTTTGTTAATTTTCCCCAGAAAATGTGTTCAATATAAATTTATGATGCTTTGGTATTGTTTTATTGAGCTAAAACATTATCTTAGAAGACTTGCAATAAAGCGACAGCTAGGTTTCAACGTCTGTCACATCGACGAAATGTTGCATCCCTCAACCTGTTTTACAAGTTTTTAATGGTAGGTGCTCCAACCAACTGCAAGCCTTTGTACCCCCTCGACGTAAATAGCTCGACGAACATGAAAAGCAGCAAAATCCCACCCATACACAGTAGAGATACCCAGATATAAGATAGCCTTCTTAACTAATAGGTTATTCCCTAGGACTGCTAGACTTATGAATTACCTTCCAGCTTCTTGCTTCCCCGACTGTACTGCCTTATGCAGGATTACCCTACTTTATATTTTCAAATCAAGTCTCTTTTTTTAAATTATATATTTATATATATATATACTAGCAAAAGTACTCGTAGTTGACTGGGTTCAAAAACCGCCTACAGCAAATGATTTATGAAAGTATCATAAGTTATGAAAAGGAAGGGTTGTAAAGAGATAGCTCCGGATATTGGAGGTATCAAAACCAGAGCAAAATATGATGGAAGTAAAAATAAAATAGATAAACCCCATAATTTATTATACCATACCTGTTCACACTGAAACACTTATCATAATATTCTGTGGATCTATATTTAAAAACCTTGTTAAACTTTGTGACATATTTCCATTCTATGGCGGTCACTCCATAATTTTATTATACCATATTTCTTCAAACTGAAACATAATCATCAAAGTATACTTACGCAGATAGATATGAAAAGTCTTTAGCAAACAAAAAGTGCTAGTAAGACCTCCTACCATTTCTAGATGGAATCCGCCGACTGTTTTCCGGATTTATGGAGACTGAAAACAAGCAGGTCGATCTCTAAATGGGACTGGATTCTAGACGGGAAACAAAGAAAATGGGGTTGGGGAGTTGAGGTGTATGTGATATCACTCCAAGATTAGGTCAAGTAGTGGGGTGGCCAGGAACGAAAAGAAAGGCTGGGGTGTGGGCATCTTGGAGGGGAAGGGGAACATTCATTCATCTAGCTAAAAACCTAAACTAGACAACGGGATTACCTCTTGAGGTCTGGGGTCCGATAAGACCTGGAACTGTGTGTTCCATTCTCTGGCGGGAAACACCTACACCAACTTGACATCTCTTCCTGTACGGGTTGATAATAAGTCTATTTATAAATATAGATTAATGATTTTAACACACAATGGTATGTTACGTGTTTATATTTGAACATATAATATATAGATGTATTATTATTAATCAGACTACTGTTCTCATCTTTAGAGTGATTTTCAGAACGTTTCGGTCGATATAACCTCCGTCCTTCTTCAGGAGTATCTTGTCTAACTCGGGAATGTTTCTGTCGAACTCAGGAGTTTGGACGGAATTTCGAGTGGAACTCTTTATTTACTTCACGGGGGTATTGTGCTCTTGTTCCGTCAGCCATGACTGAATAGAGGTCCTAAGTAATTCGCAAATGTATATTTCGGTCGCCCATACTGAGGATTGAACCTTCAACCTTCAGGAGAATATCACCTTTACACTTGATTTTTCCCATCCGATGAATAATAATACAAATAACCAATCCTCATCTCAAAAATTCAGAAATGTAATATATAGATGGAATGGTTCTTTATTATATAAAAAAAAACGTTAACTTATTTAACATGTTTACCTTTGAATCTTTCATTATCATCAAAAGCACGGGGGATAACTTAATTTCAGATAGAAAGGATATCATATACATATGTGCTTTTTATCACTATAATTTGTTCACTTAATACAAGTTGTATATAATTTAATTGGAAGCAAGCACGAATAACTCCACGTCATTGTAATCTGGAAGTCATTAATTAATTAAACGAAAATTTGATGGAAGTTCATCTATAACTGAGCTTTTCAAGGTTAAGGCAAATTTTGAGGTTATACAAGATGTGGAACTTCATGAATTACAACGCAGGCCAAGTAGTGAAACCTTACGATTAACAGAACTAAATTTATGGACAAAACGTGACTTATGGTTCAATTTTCGACTAGAAATCCGAAAATTAAAGCAGTTCTTAGTAAGACCACGGCTGATATTTCGAGCAAGTTTCGTGATAGTTGCTCAAGCGATGTGAACATTTAACTGTACAAAAACAAAATGACACACCAACAAATACACTTGATCAGAAACATGAACTCATTTCTGCTAGGTTTTGGCTGACAGAATGAGAACAATCTTCTTTAGTAAGACATTCCATACAGATTCCCGAGCTCGACATACAAATTATCAAATGTGAAGACTAAGAAGATCAGAGGTTGCTTCGGTCGAATCGTTGTGAAAATAAGAACCAAGATGAGAATAGTAAGCGTAATAATGCAAAAATAAAATTATCAATCATTATCTAAAAAATCGGATCTTTGTGATCAAACTGATAGTGCGTTTTTTTCTTCTCTTTAAAAAGTAATAAAAAATAACGATGCTTTATTGAAATTTATTGCTTATTTTTTATTTTATAAGATTTCTTTTTGATTAAATTTTCATTACTTTTAATCAAATTAGTGAATTGATTTCTTTCTCATTATTTCGATGACCTCTACATATATAGCTATATCAAAAAATACGATCCATTGTTTATTTAAAGTGCTGAACTTGTTTTAACGAAATATAAGGTTGGCATTACGTTTCAGAATTTATGAGATAATTATTTTGGACGTTATTCTCATCTTCATTGTTATTTTTACAAGATGTCAACGGCTGTAAACGCAAACATGCTTCCGGTTCATATGTTTGAACTTGGAAATTTTTTTTAAAACTTTTAAACGTTTACAGAATTTCGAACTTTTTTATCCAAGAGGGTAGTTTGTTTTCGTTTTATAAAATATAACCTTTGAGAAATGTTAATTGTTGTTCTATTCTTAGTTAATGTTAGTTCTTAGTTATTCTCACTCTCAGCACATGGTGCATCAAATAAAGGTATCAGTTTACAATTATTTCGGAAACAAACCATCCGGAATATAGATTATCAAAAAATCTAGGAAAACAGTATTAATCAGCTAAGATACCCAATAGACTAAGAAGAACCAACCCGGCTCATTTGACGTCTTAATGGGAGCTCTAGATTCAGCAGAAGACACCGACCTAGGTGGTCTTTTCATTCTAAACAATCTCACAAAAACTATAGATAAGGAAAACATAGGAATATATAGAGATAATGGCCTTATGAAAGTTGAAAATTCAAATGGCCCTAAATGTGAAAATTTATTTAAAAAATTAACTAAAGAAATGAACAGAATACGTATAAAACTAGACATTAAGTCTAACGTAAAAACTGTTAACTTTCTCGATATAACTCTCAACCTCTCAAATAACTTATATGAACCTTACACTAAGGACAATACTTACCCACTCTATATGCACCCACTATCGAACCACCCAAAACATATCATTAAACATATCATTAAACATATCCCTACATCTATCGAAAAAAGACTTAGTACTGATTCCTCTAAACTTGAAATATTCAACAAACATAAGCCATTCTATGAAAATGTCCTCAAGGAAAGTGGCCACCCTAATACCATTTTTAATTACATTGAACCTAATAGTTCAAACAAGAGAAATAGGGCCAGAAAAATAATTTGGTTTAACGACCCTTCAACATAATGGTTAAAACGAAACTAGCCAAAAATTATTTCAACTGATAAACAACCATTTCCCATCCCACTGCACAAAATATTTAATAAAAAATAATTAAACTTAGCTACAGCTATACTGGTATCATAGAACAAATAATGAAGAAACACAATAGGAAAATACTTAACAATGATAAAAACACAAATAACATTAGCAGAAATATTGTAACTGCACCAACAAATCCGAATGCCCACTTAATCAACAATGCCTACAAACAGAAGTAGTGTATAAAGCCACAATTGCACCTACAGAAACCCCAAACGACAAAAAATACTATATTGGCTTGGCAGGCACCTCTTTTAAAGATAGATTTAGAGTACATAAATGCTCCTTCACAAACCCCAACCACCCTAACAAAACCTCACTAACCTCCCAATATGTACATATAACCCAAAATAACCTTACCCCAACCATTACGTGGGAAATCCTTTAAAAATCTAACGTGTGTAAATCCGTAGATTCTCCATGTCTCCTCTGTCTGAACGAAAAACTTTTTTATATTCAATTTTAATGATAGAGACAAATTACTAAATACAAAACATGAAACCACCATAAACAGCCGGCATTACAAATCTACCTCCTTAGGAATTATACACCTTTCTGAAACATCCCTCAGGCAACATCGTTTTAGATCCACTGAATCATACACACAGTACAACCATCTACCGCATACACCCAATTATTGTAACATCTACAAAATTAAATCCCCTTACCCCATCCTCCCCATACCCTATATTGCCTTATCTCTCGTCCCAAAATCCCCCTAAATCCAACAAAATAGCCTATATCTCCAATATCACCAATTTAAACACCACATAATCTCATCTACCATACAAAATTACCTAGTAATCTACGTCTACTACCATTTCTAACTAAATTTACCCACCCAACCCCAACATATCTCAAACACAAATCACACAATTTGATGTTGGAAACTATCGTACTTGCAAATATATGGGTCTGCACCTGCACATATGGGCATATATTGAAATGTATATCAGCACAATGCCTTATGTGCATGATTGTATATCTTAATACGTAGATGTCCTAGTATAACTGTGAACATAAATTGATTTATAAGGTCTTAAAAACCAAATACCAACTTAGAACAGTAATTAACATAATTAAAGTATTAATATCTCTATATATTCTCGGATATACTCTCCTCTCCCCATATCCCTACACCTACTGTCTCTTCCTTCTATATATATCTAACTACCTATCTTACACCCTCTATTCATTCATCCACTTATCCTTTAACATTTACACATTTGTCTATGCATGAATCAAACTATCAGCCACTCACTAATTACTACTAAAACTCTCCACATATATGAGTGTACATTTGTTGGAATCTATATTGATATATGTATGTATATGTGTGTATTTGTGTAGGTATGCCAGAAATTATATTATCTTTAGCGCACCTACTTACTTACCTATCTATGTGTACGTACATGTATCTTTGTATGTGTATGCAGGTGTATGTGTGGGCGTGATTGGGTCTATGTATATGTGTTTATATGTATTTATCTGTATTTATATGCGTGTTTGTATGTGTACGTGTATAGGTGTATATACTCATGGGTCGTGCGTATATGCATGGATATATATTTGTGTATCTATGCCTATGCCTATGTGCACATGTATATGTATGCGTGCATCTGGGAGTTAGTATGTATGTTTGTGTGTATATGTATGTGTAGGCATGGGTGGACGTATGTATGCAGATATATCTATATCTGGATATATATTCGTGTATGTGTTGTATGTATATATGTATCTATATTTGCAATATGCTCGACACTGAAAATAAGGTTAGGCATAACCATTGCCCAAAACACCATATTAGGCGCCCACCCCTATATATGTGAACTTAACGGAACTACAAGAAACCCTGATTCATTATAATTTAAATACCACCTTTATAATCTTTAACCTTTAAACCTTCAGGCCACCTATATCGATCAAACAACATTTAAACTCCTAGACATCCTACTAACCATATAACTATAAATATAGTAAAACCTAACTCTGAATATCCTAGTCTTACTAATAACTCTTACTACTTACATTTATATCCCCGATACATATAAATTTAACCAATATATAAACAAAAACTACTTAAGGAAATAAAAATTGATCCCTAAACACATTTACACCTTCACCGCATTTAATTTACAATCATCATTCTTCCTCCCCTTCCTCCTATCATCTCTATCATTTTTACTTTTTAATTTATTCTATTTCTATTTTTTTCTTTATCTTTATTTTTATTTAGATCTCTAAAAAAATTTTTACAAGCCAATATAACTTAACCCCTACCTAATGAGCAAGGCAAATCCATACACACCCGTAAATATTAAACCAGCAACATGTATTGGAACATATTTTATAATGCGTCTACCTAACCTCCTATTATTAACTGCACCCATTTACTTATCCTAACTTTACTACTTTATTTACTTAGTATAAATATACACATATATGTGTATATATGTATATGTCTGTATATGTATGTATATGTATGTATATATTAATAGATATATATGTTTATATATATATATATATATATATGTTTATGCGGATATGTGAGTACATGTGTATGTATATGTATGTATATGTACATCATTATCTTACTGGAGATCTGTATCTAAACATATATCTATGTATGTATGTGTATGTGTATATATAAATATATATATATATGTGTGTGTGTATGTATACGTGTATATGGGTGTGTGTGTATGCATATACATGCATGTATGTTTGCATGTACATTGTGTATATATATAGGTATGTGCGTATGTGATTGTGTGTGTAGATGAATATATATATATATGTGTGTGTGTGTGTGTGTATGTGCATGTATGTGTACATGCGCGTGTATTGGCATATGTATTCACTGTTAACTGACTCAAAACCGCTCATTGTCAAATGAACAAATGGACTTATCTTGGCTGCTACGAACATTCGAAAATGAACCCTTTACTTGCCAAACGCATGTGACACGTACACAAATCCTTTCTCTCTCTCTCTCTCTCTCTCTTTCTCTCCCTATCTCTCTCATATATTTCATATACTTCAGTGTCTCGCTAAACAACTAAAAACAGCCAAATCTTAAAACCCAAAATTAACATTTCTCCCCATCCTCTCCTTACCCCGTCCCTTTTATCTCCTCCCTATATCTCTATATCTCCACCCACGCCTAGCTGAATTTGCTACCTCCCCCCACATACACTACAATCTAATGTATTTTAAACTTCAAAACTTCACTATTGTCAATCTCCACCTCCTCCTCCCTTATTATCTCTTTCCCCCTTTTTTCTTCTCGTATTTCCTTTAAAATCGTTCTTCCAAATAATAATAGCCGTTTCTGTAAGGTCTGATGAGGCTGCTGGATCGTAGATATTGTCCGGCAACCGAAACATGTGTAACTAAACAGATAAAACGGCAATAAAAAATAAAACACACACACACACACACACACACACACACACATATATATATATATATATATATATATATATATATATATATATATATATATATATGCGTGTGTGTATTTGGAAATGGCCTCTACGGTTTAAGTGTCGTAATCTTTATCAGAAAGGTTTGGACGTCAAATTTGACAAGGTTTCGATTTATTAAGATGAGTTTCCTTTCATTGCTTGGCTTTGTTGTTACTGTTACTGTTGTTGTTGTTGTTGTTGTTGTTGTTGTTTTTGTTTTTATATGAATTGTATTGCTTTCAGGGGTGTCAGCTTTGTTTTGTTGCTTCAGAACATAACACTCAGTAAAATATAGTTCAGTTCGCCATGAAAATGTTGCGAACAGTCTTTTGTGAAATCGATGTCAAGATTTTTTGGATGATTTCAGTAAGTGGAGATGTTTGAAAAATTTCATCATCATACGAAATCTGAGAAAATCACTGTTTCTTTCTTAAATGCTTTTTTTTTTCAATGCACTTGAAGAGAACGAGATACATCAATTGGGCAATAAATTTAATTTGTAAAACTTAGGAAAGTGCAACGATCCATGTAAAAATCCAATTAAGGTATTCTATCTATATACCATCTGAACGTTTGTTTAACAAATTATTTTAGATTCTTCTAATACATACATATATATATATATATATATACTAGCATTTCAGCCCGGCGTTGCCCGGGTGTTTGGGTGTGTATGTTAAGCAACAAAAAAGTGGAAGTAGGAAGGCAGGCTCGAACCCGTACCGCAAAGGAGGAAAAGAACGGGGTAAAACCTAACGTTCATGCTGTTATGACCACTGCCATTTTTTAAAAATTAAGGTTAGACAATCTAAAGGAGACGATAACTTTCAAAAATATTGGCAAAAATAATGACCTCCCCTATAGAAAAGTGCCTAGTTGAAGGGGAAGAGAATATCTTTCGCCAATTTTTCGATATTTGTCGTATGAAAGGTCGAACTTTAAAACGATACTGATCTTGGTAAAATCCGTCCCCTCTATTGAAAGTTTAAGGCAGACATACAAACAGACATACATACATACATACATTTATATATTGGTAACGAAAATTTTCGACCCAAACTGATGAAAAAGCTTGCCCTATCTCTGAATACCCTTTATATAAAATTTCAAATATTTAGACTAGAAATTGTCTGAGTAATTTGGAAGAGACCGCAGAGGTCAATTTTTTAAAACTTTTACTCCTATTATGACCCCTTAAAATTTATTGTTTTGGGCTCAAATCAAGTTATTAAGTTAGATCCATGGCCAAGGAACATATATCTAAAATTTCAAGTGCGTCGACCCAAAATTGTCGGAGAAGTTTGGTAGAGTTCTCAAAGGTTAAATCATTGAACTTTCACCTCTTAATCGCCAAATTTCTGGGCAAAACCCTATCACATCGATTTTCCCAAATCTCAGTACCCTGTATATCAAATTTCGAGTCTGTAGACTAAAAATTGACAGAGTTGTTGCGTAGGGAAATGTACACAGACACGGACACAAACACGCAGACACGTTCACTTATATATATATCTATCTATATATCTATAAAAACAGAGATGTGTGTGCCACAGACGATTTCTGATTGGTTAATCCAATAATCACATCTCCTAAAAAAGTATAGTTCTTACGCTCTTAACTTTGCCATAAAATATTTTGGTCTTATTTATTGTCCATCTTGGAAGGGTTTAATTTTTTTCTAACTTGCCATTTACAAATTAGAAAAATACGAAAGTTACAGACATCACAATCCAACCTCTGACTCAACGTCCGCCATTAACACAAGAAAGCAAACGCTGGACAGATTATTAGTACTACTACTACTACAAACAATACAGCACGAAAACACGCGCACACACGCACACACACTCACGTCCACTACCGTCCTTGGCTACGTCACGTTGTTATGGCAACACGATAAATACACAGTAAATTTGATTTTCTTCATTTCTACGCAAATATTACGCAAATATAAATCATATAGAATATCTGTATAAATATAATTACACGTAATAGTTAAATAAAGATGATCATCGTATAAGAGAACCGAAAAAAAAAACTAATAGGGAATTTGTATAAAGTTGTATTTTCTTTATAAATAAATAGAAAAAAGGGGTGTTGATAAGACTATCGATACTTATACAGTTTAGTGACGACATTAAAAAATGGAAATATTGAAAAAAAATTTTTATTGTCCGTAACTGTTATAGACTGAAGTTCTCCGAAAAAAAATTCTTACAGCGAAAAACAATTATTTATCACGACGACGTCAACGTGGCCATTTTGGAAATGTACCTAGCAGAATACCTCCATTTTAGGCCAAATTTCGCAATCTAGCCTTTTTTTTTTCTCGCCATATTGAGATGCGCACAACACATCTGAAATTTTTTTACGTTTTTTTTTTTTTTTTTTTAATCTGCAATTTTTTTGCGTATTTTTTTTTTATAAATAAGAATACTATTGAATATGCAAAGAAATTGAAGAATGCAAAGAATTGAGGAATTTTTATACGAGATTATTTTCGAAACATGCTCAGTTGGACACGCATGGATAACTTCGAAACTTCGTTTATTTACTTCTGTTACAAATTTAAAAAAAAAAAAACACCCCAAAAATGGCATCTGTCTTCGCAAAAAAAAAAAAAAAAAAATCTCATTCTGGTGGGGGGGAAAAAGGGCTAGATTGGCCTAAAATGCAGGTATTCTGCTATGTACGGCAGTTACCTGCCCTTGGGGAATTCCTGGGCCTGCAATAACATTTCCAAAATGGCCACGTTGACGTAGCCGTGATAAATCATTGTTTTTCGCTGTAAAAAAAAAAAAAAACTACTTGATCAAATGAAGTGAAATTTTTTTCGTAGAACTTCAGTCTATAACAGTTACGTACAATAAAATTTTTTTTTCAATATTTCCATTTTTTAATGTCGTCACTAAACTGTATAAGTACCAGACTATCAATACACACAAAAAAATATAGATTTATTTTTGGGTAAAGTTCCCCCGGGTTTTCCTTTCACTTCAGTAAATAATGGTCTTTTGTTATATATATGGCGTACTATTATCTTTATATATATGATGTTTATGTTTATATATATGTATAAGTGATAGTGTCTGTGTGTGTCGGTGCGTCTGTGTGCATTTCCCTACGTTAAAACTCTGTCAATTTTAAGCCTACAGATTCGAAATTTGATATACAGGGTACTGAGATTTGGGAACATCGATGTGATAGGTTTTCGACAGAAATTTGGCGATTAAGTGGTCAATATTCAACAATTAGACCTTTGAGAACTCTGCCAAACTTCTCCTACAATTTAAGGTCTGAACACGTGATATTTTATATATATAGATTCCTTGGACATGGATCTAACTTATTAACTTTACTTGATCCCTAAACAATAAATGTTACGAGGTCATAATAGGGGTAAAATTTTAAAAAATTGACCTTTTTCTTTTCCTAAGCAAACACTTCAAAACACCTGGGCAACGCCGGGCACCGATTGCTAGTATATATATATATATATATATATATATATATATATATATATATATATATATATATATATATATATATAGTCTAGACAGGTTTAATCTCTTGATTCATAAACTCGTTAATATTGTTCTCTGATATCTTCGTTCATTACGTGTCAATTATTCTCACTCCTCCCTTCTCCATTTCTGTTTCTTAGGGAATTCATACCACTTCTATATATTTATGTACTACTTCCCCTCTTATCACCCTCTCTAATTCTTTCCCAAATTATCTTTTTACATCCCCTTCAAATAAAATTTTATTTTTGTAATTAATTTTAAATCCATAAGATCTTTAACCTCGCCCCACGCCAGTCATGGCAAAGTATATCTCCTCTAAAATTGAACATGGCTTCCATCATTTAAATTTTTTTTCATTTTTAATTTTTCTTGCCTGATGAGATCTATTATGATCGAAACAGTCTGTATATTGTAGCAAGATATTACTGTATTTACATAAATAATAATAATAATAATAATAATAATAATAATGATGCATGTATATATATATACATATAAATAAACATGTTATATACGTCCAAACAAATTAAAAAGGGCGACTTTCTAAGTAAATAAAAAAAAATTAGCTTCGAGGCGGAGCCAATATTAACCGTATGTATCGCTTGAAAAAGACAACGATAACAAATCTATATATATATATATATATATATATATATATATATATATATATATATATATATAGTTGTGTATGTATAAACATAACATTTTTGATAGATATTAACAATTATTTTTATGCCTACAGACGCTGATGTTTCATGCTTAAGCAATCGTCAATGTATGAAGTGATGATTATTGACTGGGTTCGAATCTTCCAGATAACTAAGTGAGCGATAAGGGCGTATTTCTAGCAATTCCTAATACAGTCCATTAGAACAATTAAAATAAAATATTTACGCATAACTCAATCCCAGAATTAATGCATTTTGTAGCATGTGCCTTGTATTATAATAGATACGAATTTCTAAATGTACAGAGTAGATGGCAGAGTCTTTAAACGGTTTTTTTTTTTTTTTGGTAAGCGACAAGACGATTTAAACAAATATACGAGGTATACAAGGTGCCATCAATAAGTTTGCAGGCATTTTTTGTACAGACATTTTAAGTTGTCGTAGAAATTAAGTTATTGCTATACATCCTATGAGATGACTTCAGGTTCAAATGACCAGCTACGGCAGGAATTGGAATACGCCATACTTATGCCAGATTTTCACATCGGTTTAATTTCAATAATGTAATTTGGACGTGATGACACTTTATAACGATATGCAATTACAATTCTGTTTGAAAGTTAGAAAAATTCCCACAGAAACATATGGAATGCTTCAGATTGCTTTTGGATTATTATGCATGAAATGAGCATTAGTTTTTGAGTTGCATAAGAGATTCAAGGAAGTCAGGGAGTCTATGAGGGATGATGAAATGTGTAGAAGTAAGGAAGTCAGAAAACCAGAGTTGATTGGCCAAATAAAGAATTTTCTGGATAAAGACCGTCGTGTGTCTATAGAGACAATAAGTGCACAGTTTGATGTCAGTGTGGGAACTGTATACAAAATTATTTGTGAGGAATTAGAAATGTGGAAGATTTGCGTGAAGTTTGTCCCAAGAGTGCTCCGAGAAGATCAGAAAAAGACTCCTCACCTTCTCTATGGTCCAGACTTTGCTCCCTGTAACTTTTGGTTATTCTCTAAGCTTAAGGAAACCCTTAGCGGCTGTCGTTATGAGAACATCGAGGAGATGAAAGAAACTGACGAGAGGCATTTACATTCTCACACAAGAAATTTATAATTTAAATATATTTCGGAGTCAAACTCCATCCTCAGCATTTTGTATATCTTTTTTTTTCTTCTTTCTTGCCATGTTGTAAAGTTGGCTTTCAAGCGCACCTGATGCTTATTTTATTTTATTCAAATTAAATCAACGCCTCTATAACGGAACTCAGACACCTGACGTTAATCTTGCGTAGACGCACCGTTCCGGCATTTCAAAATACAACTGCTGAGAAAACGTGCGAATTTTTACTAATAGACTTTCTTTCTCCAACTTCACATGGCAAGAAAGAAAAAGAAACAAAAAGAAAGAAAAAATGTACAAAATACTGATGATGGAGTCTAACTCCAAAATATATTTAAATTATAAATTTCAAACAAGCAAAATATTTGTTATTTTTGTAATTCTGCGTTGTGATTTGGCTTTCAAGCACACCTTATACGTATTTTATTATATATATATATATATATATATATATATATATATATATATATTTAAATAAGGGCTAGTCATCAACAATGTGTATTTTCTAACATTATTTTATTATTCCGTTTTTCATTGAGAATTATGTTTAGATCATTGTAATAATGTTTTTAAATCATTGAAATCGTTTTTAACGCGTTTCAGACGTTCTGTGAATCGTCCTCTTCAGAAATTATTTTCAAAATGTGTTGGCGATATAAAAATAGCATGTTCTAGTTCATTTGAAGTGTTTCCAAGGGGTGGAAACGTGTAAGTGTCTACAATTCATTGGAATGTTCAATTTTTATTACTCTTTTATTGGGCTGTGGCGAGTCGGCTGTGGTCACTCCTGTGTTGTGTTTCCCTCTCTCTCACTCTCTCCGCCTGCTTGTGTTTTTTCTTTTCCTTTAGGGTAGGATGTGTGTGTGTGTTTTCTTTTATTGGTTTGAAAATGTGTGTACTGTTTTATAGTATTATGAGGTTATTTGCTTCCCTAGGAAGCTGACTGTGATCCAAAGTCGTTACTAATGTGGATGTGTGGGTAGGGGGGAACCAGCTTTTCTGAAATAAGGGTAGGGGTGCTTTCATTCTATTTTGATATTTATTTTTTGTGATTCTTAGATTTTAGTATTGTTATTTTTTCGTTTCAGTCTTTTCGGGTATTCTTTATATTATGTTTGTTTAGATAGAGGGGTGTATTTAAAAATATGTATAGGGGATTTTTTAATGTTTCTATTTAGTTGTCTCCCCATGTGGGAATGGCCAGACCCAGGATCGGTTCCTAGTGTAGGGAAGATCTCGTTCCCCAGAGGGGAGGGGCCAATTGGAGGGGTATAGGTACGGGAGGGGGTGATAGAAGGGATGATAGTTGTCTCAGTCATGAGAGATTTCTCCTCCACTGACTGAGGGGGGAGCGCGGTGTTGGAACAGATATTATACTATGGTTCTAGGTGTTTCCTAGTGTTGTTGGTTTCGAGGTTAAGTAGGGTTGGTATTGTTCGTTCAGTGTGTTGTATTTGAGATAGGGGTGTTATGTCTGTGTGTGATTGTATGCGCGCGCGTGTGTTTATATATATATACATATATATATATATATATATATATATATATATATAAATATATATATATAACCTGAACAATTAATCTCGCTTGCACTCGAAAGATATTTGTCTAAACAGAACCTTCAAACTCAAAGTATTGCTATATAAAACTTAATGGCAATAATAAATATTTAACAGAAACTTATATTAACATTTTACTGCAGTTTCACTGTAAATCCTATGATCTGAAAGGTATTTCCACTTAACAAAACGTGTATACATATGCGTTTAAGAGTTAACTAGCCAGAAGTCATCTACAGAGTCGACAGGAAAGCCGGCAGAGTAATGTACCTGTCAATATGCACGTGTTGAGTGTAATTACCTGAGGTTAGAACTGGCATCGTCGTAAGAAGTTTCCCTTTATCTTAACGAGATCAGAAATCACGATGAAACAAGTAAATGCAGCTGTTGTCCCCATCACGTATGATACGAGCGATGCCGATTTAACCGGGTTTCTTGCTGCTTCGGATCAAATGAAGGTCGGACGTGGTGACATTCTCGGAATTTTCAATGCAAGCGATTTATATAATCCGTCATGGAAAAGAAGGGCATTCTGATTGAGTAGTCATTTCGAAACGAAAATGCCAAAATCCCTAAAATCTTCGTTGCTAAATCGAAATCGTCTTTGTGACGTCACTGTTTTATCTCGAAACAAACTCTCTTGAGTGGATCTATTGTCTTTCCCCAAGAAATCAAAAAGAAAAACATAAAAAATGGAAAGAGAAAGAGAGAGAGAGAAGAGAGAGAGAAAGGATGAAAGACATAGTAAGAAGAAAACGATTAATTTAAAATTTATTTTCTAATTTGAATATGATGCCATATACAACAAACCGAAAGATAAGGGAACAAATATATTACAAATAAATAATAAATATATAATAAATATATAACAAATATATAACAAATATATAACAAATAAATAATAAATATATAACAAATATATAACAAATAAATAACAAATATATAACAAATATATAACAAATATATAATAAATATATAACAAGTATATAACAAATAAATAACAAATATATAATAAGTATATAACAAATATATAACAAATAAATGTTGCAAAAGGCAAGAAAGCTCACTCTTATATCTACCTGGATAAACTTTTTTGTGTTTGCACTTATTTTAATGCGTTTTTTTAAAGTTGAAGCATAATTAATTCGACCACTTGATTACCATCAGCTGTAGCATATATATATATATATATATATATATATATATATATATATATATATAAGAAATTCATTGTAAAATTTGTAAATAAGGATTTACAACTATTTATTATTCGACAAGGAATATAAGTTGAAAAGCTTACATTTTCCTTATTGCATGGAGTTTCAAAGACTGGTTCTCATCCTTAAAGAAAGTATTTAGCAAAATTATATTCATAGGCAAGCTATGCTTTTGCTGGTTACCACATAAATGTAAAACTACAAATCATGAGAGAAGTTATATTTGTATAAAAGTTAATAATGCAGACATGCATAGATTAAAAAGATATTCCAAATGATGAAGAAAAACGTGAAAAATTGGTACAATTCAAAGAAAATGCAAAGATCATTTTAATTTGTTAGATGTAAAGATGCAACTGTAATAGTCCAATAGTTAATGTAATAATCCAAGCTGTGGATCAATAAATATGAGCAAATTCCAAATGCGAAGATGGCATCTTAACATTACAGTAGATTTTTCCACTATAAAAGATACAAAGTGAAAATATTATTTTCGACCTAAAAACAAGAGAACAAAATACCATTTGCTCGCATCGGCCTGGAAAATTAATATAGTAGGTTGGTGCAAAAATAATGTCGATTTTTGACATGTATTTGACCGTAAAAAAACGTTATTATTTTTGCACCAACCTATATATATAGCTGACAAGACGATTTCAATTTTGGTTCCCGATACAATTACTGATTCCATACTAAATTCTCGATTCCGATACAATTGCCGATTCCGACTCTTAATAAATATCTATTTATTTAACTATAGCATTGTTATTTTTCCCGATTATCGTAAAAACGCGTGTTAAATGTGAAGATATGCTTTTAAACGGAAAAATAAACTCTCGTTCTTGTGGAAAGATTACCGATAGATGTTTGCTTCACTGGTTGTTATCAGTAAATATTTATTATTTTACTATTATTACTGTAATTTTATGACCCTTTAGGCTGTGATCATAGCGTAGTATCTGTTAACTGTGGCAAGCGAGGTCAATGGTCAAAACATTATTATTATTGTTATTGTATTCTTATTAATTGATTTGAGCGACGGATGGTCGCTGGATCAGTTATTATGATTAGAAAAATAAACAATTAAATTGCGGAAGAAATGATTGAGGTGTGAATCGCAAAAGAAAATAGAAAATAGATGTAAACATTATTTTGGGGTTTTGAATAAACAAATAACTAGCTAGGTTGGTCTGAGACACGTGATTAGGTAACGTAAGAGAACACGTGATGTAGTTAGTTTTGGAGAGATTCAGAGAGTTGAGGATTGATCACCAAAGCAGACAGTCGTCTAGACAGGGGTGGACAGACAGCTAGGGAGCGAGCTGTAAGAATAGAAGTGAAATAGAACTGCAGATCCTGTGAAAGCCATTTGAGACAACTGTAATAAATTTATATATATATATTATTCCTTAATTGGAATTCATTTTTGGAGATAAGCATTATATGTTAATTTTATTCAATTTTATTCGGGGCCCGTGGCGCAGTTGATAGAGACGTTGAATCTCTACGGTTCCAGATGAACATAGTCTGAAGATAGCGGTTTCAATCCCACCCAAAGCGTGCCAGAGGTAATTGGTCAAAAATGTGGTGAGACGACAACAACTACGGATGGCAGTAATGGCTGAGAATGCAGTTAGGAGATTCGAAGTTCCTATCCGTCGCGGTTACCACCTGACGAAGGCCAGAGGAAGTTGGCCGAAACGTTGTGAAGCAATAAAAAGATCCAAAAACAACAACTAATAAAGATGAGACTAATAGTCCGGAATAAAAATAAAATTAACATGTAATAAATTTGTATTTTAAAAATATAAAGAGTTGTTTTAATGGTTTCACAAATAAGAACAGATGTCTCAGTTGGACGGTGCTGATCGCTTCATGGTTCGTCACGGAGCAGCGGGAAGATACAGAAGAACTCTCCAAGAAAACAAAAGGTATGGGGCATATATTATTGTTCTTACATATGAACTGTAAACATATCTCGTGTGATAAGTCTGATACAACATTATTCAGTTTACACGGCAATATCATGTGGTCCTGGCTATACAACATACATACGATTTATACGTTTATTATTTGTCTGTTAAAAGAACAAAATCTGACATCCACTAGATAACACATGACACGTTTTAATATATCATCATCTCCAATATAAACCAATATACAACATTACTACTAGCAGTGGAAGATTTTGTTGTAAACAAACTCAAATGAAAGAATCGTTTTTGGCATCGGAAAATATGCACACTTTTTCTGACTCCGATACCAATTCTGATACTCTAAAAAGTGCCGATTTTTCGATTTGTGTGCCATCAGCTAGAATCGAAACTACAAGCAAAACCGTATCATTCAAAGCTGGTGACGTTACCAACGTACAAATATGACACGCATATGAACTGATTAAAAATAAACTGAGATTAATATACAAAATGCATAACGATTTTTCAGTCTTCACTCATTTTGACCCCTTAAAAAGTATTTTAATCGGCTAAAGACCCATAAAAGAACGGTCCATAATAAATCTAATAATTTGAGGCCTCTATTGCCGCTATGCAACTTTTAGTTTCGGGAGAGATAGAGTTTGAAAATATGGAGACAGATAAACAGACATAGTGAGTTTTATAAATTAGATTTTACTAGCGAGGAAGGTGGAGCACTAGCAGTGTCAGAAATTTCGTGAAAACTATTGAACAATTCCACCCGCTATCTTTCGAAGCTTATAACTCCTCGAAAAATGTAATTCAAGCCCTAATTTCTTTTTCAATTAAAGGAGCAAGGACCAAGGTTTCATAAAAAAACAACGTGTTTTTTTTTGAAGGTTTTAAACTTTGGACAGGTAAATTTCTAAAAAACACTACTTTTTTTGTTTTAAATTTGATTATATTATTTATTGATCTTTTATCTTCAATTTGTGATATATAAAACTTTGGTACATAAATTAATTATTTACTTTTTAATAGACATTTGAAAATGTGGGGGGTGAATAAAAATAAACGTTTGTCTAAAATATTATATTCGATTTATTGGAAAGAGCATAAAATTTCACATTGACCCTGAAAATATCGTAAAAATAGAATCAATAGAAAAATTTTGATAGATTTTTAAAGTTTAAAAATTGAAAAATACTGAACTCGTAACATTCAATTAATTTCATTGCTATTTTTTAAAAATATTTCTATTACTTTTTATACAACTTTAATAGTTTATTTTGGAAGTATAATCCATAAAGAAAATAAACAACCCACCTTTAAAAGAGAAATTACGAGTTTTTAATATTTTATTTGCAGTTTCGTGTTAGGGGTGTCAAAAATTCCTACAAAAATTCTGATACACCTAGTGGGGCACTTGGTTTTGCTCGGGCGTAAAATACGCTTAAATATAATATTTTGATTTGTCCTGATTTCATATATATTATTATAGAGTTGTGATTTCAAAAGTAAACAGAAAAGGATTTGTAGTATGCTATCAGATAAGAATCGAAAACGAAACCGTTGCATTCAAAGCTGAGACGTTATGACTGTACCAACGTGACACGCATATAAATTAATTAAAAATTAAAAATTAAAAATAAACTAAGATGAATGTACACAATGTATAACGATTCTTCTCAGTTTTGACCAATTTTCCCCCTTAAAAACTATTACAACCGGCTAAACACCAATAAAAGTACAGTATATAATACATCCAATCATTTGAAGCCTCTAGCGCAGCTCTGCGACTTTTAATTTCGGAAGAAATAGAGTTTGAAAATATGGAAATATGGAAATATTCATCTTGGTTTGATTTTAATTTTTAATTTTTAATCAGTTCATATGCGTGTCAGGTTGGTACCGTGGTAACGTCACCAGCTTTGAATGCTGCAACTTTGCTTTCGGTTTCGATTCTAGCTGATGCTGCTCAAATACGTTTTTGTTTTATTTTTTACTTTTTAAATAACGACTCTATATAATATATGCGAAATCTGGACAAATTGAATATATTTAAGCGTATTTTATGACCGAGCAAAGCCGGGAGCGCCCCTGCTAGTATATATATATATATATATATATATATATATATATATATATATATATATATATTGCTAATTCCTACCCTCTGATGAGAAGGAAAGTATTTCTTCGAAACTCCGCGGATTAAGGACTATCGACTTATCTAGTGTTTCCTTTTCAGATTAAATATGTTTTTAACTCATTTCAAAGTGTTTTTTGAACATGTTTTGTTAACTGTTTGCTCGTGTGTGTATATATATATATATATATATATATATATATATATATATATATATATATATAAGAGTATAAGAGGAGAGAATACACGTATTGTTCGAGTTTGTCCATGTGATAGTTTTCGTAAAAGAAAAAAAGTAGAGAAATCGATAATATTTCATCAGTTGATTGCTGGTCCATATATATGTCTATACCGTTTTTCTTCATTGTTGTTTATTAAATCTAAATGTAATACTGAAAAGTATCATTTAAAAATTAAAATCTATCTTCAGTTGATGCTTCATGGCGCGAGGAGTCAAAAAATATATTATTCTTTGTTTTTCGAAACTGTAGAAAAGAAGTCAACACATACATCGCTTTTTTTTTGGGGGGGGGTGAATTCGAATAAATCATTACGAGAGAAACAGGAGCCATCCCGACTAGTAGACGGCAGTTTTTCATTAGATTAAAATAAAACATTGAAACAGTAAAAAAAAAAAAAAAGTGGGGAGAAAAGAGATGAAAATACCTGCAAACTAATATATCAGATTTTACTTGAAATTTATAAAACTTGACAGATTTTCTATCAAATCTAAAAGAATATTATATAATGTCTGTTTGAAAATGGTTCTGACATATTTAAAAACTCCTCTTAAGCAGTATTAAAATATACGTACACATAAAAGCCAATAAACACACATGTGTGTATGTGGTTAATGCTTCCGTTCAGTCTCGAAAGACAAAGGCAGCTGCACGTGTAATTGTGAGGCAATGGTTGCGCAATCCCAACCACACCTCTCCTGAATCGGCACTGTTTGAGTCCAGTAGCAAGAAGAAGCCCAGGACGATTGGAAACAATGTCGAGATAAGCGGAGAGCACATACAACACCTGTAAGTCCCAAATGGTCACCCATTTAGTTAGTACTGACCAGGTTCAACGTTGTTTAACTTCGATGATCCAACGGAAACCGGTGTATCAACGTGATTATACTGTGTATACTAATGGCCATTGTTTTGTATCTCCATTTTGATCGGCACAGATCTTTTGATTTGCATTTGTATCAAACATCTCCAACAAGGCTTTATAATGCAACCTGTTCTCGTTTCATGATTTTACATATTTTAAACAGACATAGTAATCAAACGGATAATTATTTAAACACACACACACATATATATATATGCACACACATACACACACATATATGCCTAACGAATTCTCACGAGAATGAAACGCGGAATATTCTGTGTAGCTTAATTGCTATATATATTTTCATAACTTACTATCTAGCTCTACCTATGTATTTAACACTGTTGAAGTAAATACTGAAAAATTTACGCATAAAATTGTATCTTCGTATATTAATTTATATGATTAAATGAAGTAATCATATATATATATATATATATATATATATATATATATATATATATATACAGTGATGATCATATTTATTGGCACGGTAAAATAAAAGTTAAATTTTGTCTAATAAATTCTAAAAAAGGGATTAAATTAAAGAAAATAACAAAGTATATTATGTATTTTTAACTGGCCTTTCCGATGCAGCAATCGGATTTTAGAAAAAATAAATAACAAAGGAACAACAAACATAATTGCAAAAAGCCCTTGTTCAAAATTATTGGCACGATTTATTTAATAATGAATTGTATAGCCTTTGGCCTTGATTACCTTCCTCAGTCGCTTTTCATAGTTTACAACCAAGTTGTTGCACTCTTCAGTAGTAATTTTAGCCCACTCCTCCTGACAATAATCCTCCAATTGAATAAGATTCTTAGGCTTCCTTTGCATTACCCTCAATTTTAATGTTCTCCATAAATTTTCAATTGGATTAAGGTCTGGGCTTTGTGATGGCCACTCCAAAACATTAATATGATTGTCCTCAAGCCATTTCTTAGTCAGTTTAGCCGAATGCTTTGGGTCATTATCTTGCATGAACCACCAACGACGACCAAGTGAGAGCTCTTTAGCAGAGTCTTTCAGGTTTTCATCCAATATTTTAACATAATCTTCCTTTTTTATGCTACCTGTGACATTAACAAGTCGCCCTGGTCCAGAGGCAGCAAAGGATCCCCAAAACATCAAACTGCCTCCACCGTGCTTCACTGTGGGTATGGTGTTCTTAGGCAGGAAAGCTTCGCCAGATTTTCTGTAAATATAAGACACTTTATTATGGCCAAATAACTCTATTTTCGTTTCGTCAGTCCATAGAACACGTTTCCAGAATGCAACATCTTTATCAATATGACGTTTTGCAAAGGCTAGCCTTGCTTTCAGGTGCATAGGCTTCAATAAGGGAGTCTTTCTCGGACGACATGCTTTTAAACCAGCTCTCTTCAAAACTCTACCAACTGTATGTCGAGATACATTCACTCCAGAGGTGCTCTGTTCATCAACAATCTCCCCAACAGAGATCCTTGGGTTTTGTTTTACTGGTCGAACAATTTTCCGTTCATCTCTTGGGGAAAGAATCCTTTTTCTCCCTCTACCCTCTAAACTCATAACGTGGCCTTGCGATTTGAACTTGTTTATTATGGCTCTAACAGTGGATTTGGGAAGGTTTAGCTTCTTTGAAATCTTATCATAGCCCTCCCCATTGGTATGGCATGCTACAATAAGCTTCCTGACGTCTTCGCTGTGTTCCTTAGTTTTAACCATGGCGATTGAAAATTATAATTTAGTCACTTATAATAGTTTAAATAAATCGCTATCTAAAAATTATCTGAAAAAAATTATTCACTGAATTAGCGTTAAACAAGCATAATATGGCTATAAAAAAGTTCAGAAAGCACGTAAACCGGAAATTGATTGATATTATACTGATACTAAAAGAAAAACAAAGCCGTGCCAATAATTTTGAACAAGGGTTTTTTGCAACTATGTTTGTTGTTCCTTTGTTATTTATTTTTCTAAAATCCGATTGCTGCATCGGAAAGGCCAGTTAAAAATACATAATATACTTTGTTATTTTCTTTAATTTAACCCCTTTTTTAGAATTTATTAGACAAAATTTAAGTTTTATTTTACCGTGCCAATAAATATGATCATCACTGTATATATATATGTAAATATATATATATATATATATATATATATATATATATATATATATAGAGAGAGAGAGAGAGAGAGAGAGAGAGAGAGAGAGAGAGAGAGAGCGAGAGAGCGAGAGAGGGAGAGAGAAACAGATGAGGAGAGATAAAGAGAGAGAGAGAGAGAGAGGGAGAGAGAAACAGATGAGGAGAGATAAAGAGAGAGAGAGAGAGACGGATAGATATGTATGAATGTATGAATACAGAATTTTTTATCATAATTCAGATCTACTTGCCATCGAGCACCATTTTATAAACACTGGAATTTCATTAGAAACTACAAAACAATAATCTGTTTATATGTGCGTATGTTTGCATTAGTGCGTGTGGATTTGGCGTGCGCATATGTATGTAGTGTAGGTATGTACATGTTTGCATTTATGTATGCTTGGATATATTAATATGTGGGTAATAAGTTTATGGTATATGTATGCATATTTTTGCATTTGCGTGTGTGGCTGAGTGGAAGTATATTATATTTTTTCATTTTTCTTATCATTTTGTTTAAGCCAGGGATGGGGCATCCTACCAGATGCCAAACATACACCTGCTATTTTAGACACTCCAACCGAGAGATCTTTTTAAGATTCTAACCGTCCCTTTAAGTGCAATTGTTTGAATCTCCTTTGCACTTGGTTTACCTGGTATATTTGTAAGATAGTTTGTAAAATTCTTTTTCATAAGTCCGGTTGCTCCTATAATTACTGGAATGATAGAGATCTTCTTAAGATTCCAGTTTCTTTTCATGTCATACATAAGACCCTGGTATTTAGTAATCTTATCCCTCTCAGCTCTGTTTAACCCAGCATCATTCGGGACACTAACTTCCACCAAGGTTGCTTTCTTCTCCTTCTTGTCCCATATTACAATGTCGGGTTTTATAGCTCCGTTTTCTAGGTATGTGGCTGTAGGGATTGCATAGTCATAGTGGATGGTATATGACTTGTTTCCGACTGTTCTTTCGGGTATATGTTCCCATGACTTCTTACTGCATTCGATGTTTAACTTATTGCAGATCGTCAAGTGGAGATATTTGCATACTTCATTGTGTCGCATTGTATAGTAGCCGTCCCCTAGCAGAACCTTACAGCTAGAAATCAGGTGGCTCACACACTCTACTTCTGTGTGGCAGAACCTGCATTTGTTGTCTTTGCTGAGACCACTCATCTTTTTAAACGCATTGGTCATCAAGCCTTGATCTTGGGCAGCTATTATAAACTTCTCCTGGTCATAGTGGAGCGATCCATCCTTTAGCCAGCTTATAGACCCTTCCTTATCAATATAGTCTTGGTTATATTCGTCCAGAAAATACTTGGCCCGTTGTTGGTTGGCCCATTCTTCAACTTTCTTGTCATGGAAAGCTTTAGTGTATTTCTGGCGACTTTTTCTGGCTATTTCAGTCGCAGGTATCTTTTCTGTTTCTGTCTCACTTGTAAGACAGTCTTCCCCAAAATGTTTGGCCAGTTTTGTGATGGATGTTGTTCTACTGGCTCTTGATTCCTGATGTTGGTGTACCATCTTGAGAGTTGGGTTTTTAGAGCTCATCAGATATTGTCCGGTGCTCACAATAGTTGCACGATGTTGATGGTCAATCTCCGAGAGCCCCATACCTCCTTTCCATCTGGGCAGATACATTCTAGACAGACACTGGTTTCTGTATATTACTTTATACATTGTCAGCATTTTACGTGTCTTAGTGTCTAGTCTATTTATGTCTTTTTGTGGCCAGTCGACAATACCAAAACTGTATGTTACCACTGGCATGGCTAGTTGGTTAATGGCAGTTATTTTGTTTCTGGCTGTGAGTTCTGTTTTGCATATCTTCTTGACTCGGCGTATATACTCACTTCCAATTTTGTTTCTCATCTTGGCATGCTGGATGGTATCATTCTCTTCTATGCCAAGGTATTTGTATCCTTCCTGCCCTTCTAGGTCCTTGATGGTGGTATATTCATCAAGCTGTATATTTTCAGTTTCGATCTTCTTCGATCTTCTTTATTATACGGTGTATGTGTATGTATGCTTTCCCATATGTATGGATAGAATTGGTCTATTCATATGTCTTATATTTTTTAACCTCTTCTTCCCCCAACAAACAAGACTTATTGACACTTTGAATGTAAAGGGATATTATTTGAGATTGTGTGGGAAATTGAGTAGCAATATCTCTGTTCACATATTTAAACTTCTGCACCATAGTAGAATACACCGACTGCCCCCCTGTAGAGGGTAAAAGTCCCTCAATGGGGG
The DNA here is from genome assembly GCF_053919585.1 of Euprymna scolopes. Taxonomy (NCBI): domain Eukaryota; kingdom Metazoa; phylum Mollusca; class Cephalopoda; order Sepiida; family Sepiolidae; genus Euprymna; species Euprymna scolopes. Next base: position 68,668,081 of record NC_136506.1, read on the forward strand.
TCCTGGATATGACCTTAAACTATATCCAGTGGTGAGGCCCCAGTTTGCGGGCTTTGGGGAGTGTGGAGCCACCCTTTAATCACCATTGCTCCCAGGTCCACTGACCCGGAGTGGTAGTACCTGTTAGGGTTCCAACTATGCGTTGAATAGAAACCGACTTGAAAACAACAAATATATTCTATTAAAATTTTTTTCTTCAAAATCTTTGGTTTCGGCATTAAATAACCCGAAAAGGGTGGATATGCCGTAAAACAAAATAAACCAACCAAACAACCAACCAATCTGCACCATAATACAGTCAGGGAAGTGGGAAACTGGGATGGAATTCTGAAATTCAGCAGTTTAAGGGAAGAAACTATTAAAATAGTAGACTTTTTAGCATTTATGGGCTTCAGAAGTGAAGGGGTGGGCTTTTATTGCTTGTATGATTAGTCGAGGGTATGTTCGTCGAGAAGACACAAATTAAATGCTAATAGTTCATTAGAGTACTAGTACGTATGTTTGCATTTGTGTGTTTCGATAACTAGGGTGTTCCGTCCGTGACCTTTCTAAGTTCGCGAGTACAGAATTGTATGGAAATTTTTATTTCGGACGACTTTGATTCGTCTAGGTCAGATGCCTGTTTCGTAAAACGGACTCTTTTTTTTCTGATTATGACGAAACAGAAAAATAGATTCGGCGAAAGGTGTATTTTCTTCAGAACCAGACAGATGCGGTCAATTATAAAGAGGATGACGGAAAACTGGGGAAAATGGCTTGGGTCGAAGTTTCGCGAATAGCAGATTATTTTTAATATTTCATTCAGAACAAAAAAGATCGATAGGTCGATAGAAACATATGAATAGAAGGCAGGAGTAGAAAGCAGAGTTGAAGTAAAGGAAAGAGATAGAAGCTTTTTTATTTACTTAGGAATCAAGGCCTGGAAGCTACTTTTGGATCATGGCTAATGAGTGCTATGTAGACGTTTTTGGAGTTTTTTTAAACATAGGAGTCACCATTTAGCAAGGCGCGGAGGCCACTCGAGGATAATGGTTAATGGATGTACAGTAGTCAATGGGATAATATCGTAGTAATCGTTAGTAGTGGAAATTTGATAAATTGGATTACTTAAGGGGACGGCTCATCAAGAATTTGTTTAGGTTAGACTTGAAGACGACCAAATTGTAGTCAGCTGGAATGCAGGCAAACTGAAGAGAGTTCCACAGGCGTGCAGTTCTAAGAAAGAAGCTTTGTTCATGGATTCTACGTTTAGGTTTAGGCACAGATAAAGAGTGAGGGAAATTATTGATAGTGTTTTCATCTAGACGTATAGACAACATCGTTATAATAAGCGCTGGTACAACAGAATATTCTCTTCGTTATTTTGACTCTCGAGTATATATCAGTTAATATTTTATGTTTTTATATATAGTGATGTGGTTCTCGGTTGATTAACTGTGTTTAACTGTGTCGGATATATACTAGAGAGTCAAAGCAATGAAAAGAATACGCTGTTGTCACAGTCTTAGTTATAATCAGTAATTGTTGAAGTAGGGTGGGGTTTAATTATACAAGAGGACAGCCAACAAGACCTTATTTACATTAGAACACGAGTATATTATAGTCAGCTTGGAAGCAGTATCATGATATTGTGTTTCACAGGTGGACTGTTATAGAAAGAAACCCCGCTTATGGAATTTTCTTTTAGTTTTAGGCACAGCTATAGAGTGAGGGAAATTGTTGGCGATTGTTGTAGGTAGACGAATATTTGTTGAGAAAGTTTTACAAGTGGCGGGAATCATAGATTGAAGCTCAGTCGAGCACCTACCACAAAAGTAAGGAAAGAGTAGAGATAAACTCGACACGTCTCTTGTGTGAAACATGGGCAGTAGGGAGGTGATTTCGACGACGGCTTTGTACTGAGTAGAAGGCAAAAAGTAACTACAGTACTCCACCTTGGAACTTATTTCGTTTGTGTACAGGTAGATGATTGCATTCGGTGTAAGATACTTTATGGGGCGGTAGAATAATCTCACCATAGTAACAAGACTATGAAAATGGTACCTGATATTGGCATTATAGAATGATGGTCAAGGGTAAGTGGAGTAAGCTAAGGAAAGAAGTGACGAACCCGTTTACTTATCGGTGTCTTAGCTAATGTAAAGGGCGCTCAAGGGTTGCGCTTGGTATGATCGAACATTTTTAGGAGGGATGATGAGAAGAAAGTGAGAGAATGAAACAGGAGTCCCCCACCTAAAAAAAAGAGACGGTTAAAGAATAAGAAAGAGTACAATTTAGAGAGATGGGGTGTAAAATAAAAATAGAGAACAATAAGGAGAGGGGAGAAAATGAGAAAGAGAGAGCTTCAAGTTAAATGGAATAGATACTATTATATATATATATATATATATATATATATATATATATATATATATATATATATATATATATATATATATATATATATAATCACGTTGATAGACGGGTTCTAGTTAGATCATAGATGTTAAGCGACGCTATGCTGGTTAGTACAAGATGGGCGTCATTTGTGAATACCAGGCGCTGTATGGTATTTTCAAATACGTATAGGATGATACGAAGCTAAAACAGTAGTTGAGTGAACAAGAGAAAGGAAGCGTGAGAGAGAATGATGCGTATAAAAATATAAGTGTAACATTTTTACTAAAGGAAATAATTTTTCTTTATCCATATATTAGCCTGGGTGCCGACGTTGCCCGGGTGTTTGGAGGTGTGTGTTGAGGAACAAAAACAAAAAAAGTGGTAGTAGGCAGCTAGGCTCGAACCCGTATCGCGGAAAAGAACGTGAAAAAAAAACGTGACGTTTTGCTGTTGCAGCCATCGCCAAACCGGAAGTGACGTATGTTTAAATTAAGGCTAGTCAATCGAAAAGAGGGGATGGCGTTCGAAAATATCGGCGAAAAAAAGCGACCCCTCCCTGTAGAAAAGAAGCCGATTGAGGGTGAAGGAATTAATGTTTTTAGCCAATTCTGCCATGTTTGTCGTCCGAAGGGTCGGGCTTCGAAACGATACCAGTGTCGTGAAAATCCGTCGCCTCTGCCAAAAGTCTTAAGCATACATGCATGCATACATACATACATACATACATTTAAACAGGCAGGTGAGATTTATATTATACATGTCGGGGTATAGTCGTAGCTTTTTTACGCGTCCTCTGCTCCTTTCGTGGAGAAAAAGGACACAAGAGCAACTTCACTGAGAGTTCTCATACGCGATTTTATTTTACAGGGAATTAACTCGGGGGAGAAAGGAGATAAAGTTCTCTTTGCTAACTATTTAGTCATTTTTAGCTAATTTCCTAACTTAACTTAAATTGAATACGGACAGACACATAAGTTACATTTAACACTATGAGTATTATCAAAGCTTTCTGTATTATTGGCGATGTCCCCAACACAGGAGAGACTGATTTAAAAATGTTACTTCTCTTAGATCAAAAAACATGACGTCATTCGTCATATCACCCTATTTACTCAGTTTGATTTACTGCCCCTGGTCTCTGCTTTATGTTAGCCATCACTGGGAACGATTCTGTTTGGAAGATTTAGGTTATTATAATGCACTCAGTGTGACCATCGTCCAAATTCACAGAAGATATTTTAATCGTTACCGACTTAGAGTCTCTAATCTAGGAAAACCTGGTAGGAATAAGGAAGGAGAGAAAGTTATATGAACAGGGAAAAAGGGCAATAGGTATATATATATATATATATATATATATATATATATATATATATATATATATATATATATATTGTAGTATTCCTAATTTGACTGGGTCTATATAATTCAGTAATCGTTCATACACCAATAAATTTTAAGTAAAAAAGAGATGACATAAACTGTAAGCTCCAAAATTATCATATTTCATAATTGAGCATTCATATATCGTTTTAACAAAAACCAAGACTTCAAAGAATGGGCTGATAGCAACAAATAGTGTACTCCATCGTTAGTTACAATTGTTTCAAGACTATTCTGACAAATTCAAACATTATGTCGTTTGAAAATTTTCACAAGAACAGCTTTCTTCAGACTTATTGAATAAAAACACTTTAACAATAAAACATTATGGAAAGCATTTCCCTTATAAGGAAAAGAAAGCAAGTGAAAATATTTTACCTATATCGCATCCTTGAAAAGTATTCTTTAAAGATTTATATATTTACCTCTTTTCGTATCTCCATTTTAAAAAAATTGTAACTAACTAACGATGAAATACACTATTTGTTGCTATCAACCCATTGTTTGAAGTTTTGGTTTTTGTTAAAATAATATATATATATATATATATATATATATATATATATATATATATATATATATATATATATATATAGAGAGAGAGAGAGAGAGAGAGAGAGAGAAAGAGAGAGAGAGAGAATTGGTGAGAGAGAAAGATGATAGGACACTAAGTAGAACAGAGGAGAACTGGCAGAGGAGAATGCTCGATCTAATGAAAGAATTGAATTTTAAAAAAAAAGGCGGAATAAGGGAATGAGGAAAAGGCAGTATATAAGGGAGATGGACACACAACGTGTAAGAGAAAGATAGAAAGGGATGCAATAGAAGGAGAGAATATAATGATGAAAGTTCGAGAATCAGGGCGGGCGATTTTAAAAGAATAAACAAGGGTTTATCAGTAAGAGGGGGGAAGATAGATTAAAAGCAGAAGAGATAGAAAAGAAGAGATGGAAAGAGAGATAGATAAAGAAAAGAGAAGAACGAGAGACAAAGAAAGATTGATATAGACATAAAAAAATGGAATAAAAATGGAGAAAAGAGAAATTTATGTTTATTTGTTTTGTTTTGTTTTACGGCATATCAACCCTTTGGAATCATTTAATGCCGAATCTAGTATTGTTGCAAAAAAATAGTGTTATGCTTTAAGTTGCTTATATATTCGTGTATTTATTCATGGTGTTTTGCTTCGTTGTTTTGTTTTACGGGATAACACATCTTTTCGGGTTAATGCCGTATCTGATACTTTTGGAAAAAATCAGTAAGCCTCAATTTTCTATCTTCGTATATGTAGTTCGATATGCGTTGGTTTGCATATCAATGGATTAGATGCCATAAAAAGACCTTATAAAAAGCCCCTAGGCGAGAGGACGCCATCGAGCAATTTGACAGCAAATAGAACAAGACTAATGTGAAATATCGCAAGCATGCTAACAAGTATTTTTTTCTAAGATTACAAACTATTCTAGCCGAAATGTAAAGTTGACGCGATCGATGCGATAGTCGGATTTTGTGGAAATTCGCCATGAAATATAGTCATTAAAATACGATGAGGGTTGGACTTTACGAAAAGTGTCGTCATCATGAAATATAGTCATTAAAATACGATGAGGGTTGGACTTTACGAAAAGTGTCGTCATCATGAAATATAGTCATTAAAATATCATTCGGGTTGGAGTTTACGAAAAGTCTTTCTTTATCTCTGTCTGTCTGTCTGTCTGTCTGTCTGTCTCTCTCTCTCTTACAGTTTTTTTTTTTAATTTTTGTCTCCTCTTTTCTTTCTCAATCTCTTTCCATCTCTTCTTTCTATCCCTCTATCTTTTTATCTATCTTCCTCCCTTTTAATGTGAAATGAAGAGATAAAAATACGATTCGGGTTGAATTTACGAAAAGCATTGTCGTCATGAAATGGATGAAATGAATAGAATAAAATAGGATTCAGTTTGACTTTATGAAAAGACATCCGCCGTTAAGTTATGGAAAGGATTAAGTTACCATTCGAGCTTGACTTTTTTTTTTACTTTTTACTTTTTAGTGTCATTGTGTAATGTTTACTATCTGTGCCTAGCCATACAGTGTGGGCTGCCTATGTCTACTGTGTAGTATGGGCTAGTTGCGTCTAGTCGTGTAGTGTGGGCTATCTGTGTCCAACCGTGTAGTGTGGGCTGGTTGTGTAAAGCCGTGTTGTGGGTGCTAGCTGTGTCTAAAAGCCCGGGGAATGTGAATACTGGTCTGCACACGGGTTTATGTGAGATGATCTTTAAGGATGATGGGGCCGCGTGGATTGATATACATTGATTTGCATATCAATGATTCAGCTGCTCAAAAAGTTGTTATAAAAAGATTGTCGGCAAGAGTACGGCATTGGGTGATTGGCAGCAAATAGAACAAGACGAATGTAAAATATCGTGAACATACTGTCAATTACGTTTTTTTTTTCTAATCCGATTATTCATGGTGGTTAATTTGGTTCTTTTGTCGAAGAATATTGTTGTTTTTGCTTGTGACTCCGCAGAACACGGTTAAGTTTTGTAAATGGTAAAAGAAAAAATCAATAATAATTTAATTGGCAAGCCGATATCTTCAGACAGCCTAGTGTATTAGCATCAGTAAAGAGAGAACGAGATACTAAAAAACAAACAGATTTGAACTAATAAAACACAGATTAAGCAGAGGATATGTGAAAAGCAGGTGCTTTTTTTAAAAACTAATCGTATGTTTCAGCATTTGTTGTTGTTTTGCATTGTCAATATTTTTAAAGCACGACCTCATCACGTGCGACTAAAGGGGATTTCAATAATAAATCATCGTTCTTCTATTCGCTTATCGACTGTCACCAATTGTTGTTTACTTGCTCTGCGGGAGACGGTGTTAGATTACCAGGGTTTATTGCACACATTGGGCGAAAAGAAATCATTCATTTTAGCCATGACACAGATATGCTAAACAGCGTTAATCACGTTTTACACAATATCATCAGACAATAACTTTTTAAGAGGTTAATATAGTTTACTTGACGCATTGTCTAGTGTGTACGTAAAGGTTATTTATAGGAGACAGTAAAATGCAGAGGTATAACGGATCGACACAAGCAGAAACAAATTAAGACATACAAAGGTGAAATAAGTTATGCAGATTCGCCTTTTATTAATACAATATATATATATATATATATATATATATATATATATATATATATATATATATATATAATTATTTACTATAAAAATTATTAAATACCTACAGACACTAGTGTTTCATCATTTCGGGAATAATCACTGCAGGTTGTCACGATTAATACCAGTCAATAGATTCAAACCCGGCAACAGAAGCCATCCCTAGCTTTATTAGCAAGGACTTAAATTTAAATCCTTTTTTACGTCTGTCAGAGTGATCTAATCATTATATGATTATCTACACATAAGAGCTAAATTGACCGACTTTAATTCAACTGAAAGTGCTCAACGATAAAAAAAACCGAGTTTCTTAAAGGGACTGACATAATTACGTTAGTGTTTTATCCTTTCGGGAATCATCAGTGCAGGGTGTCACGATTAACAACAATCGATAGATTCAAACCCGGCGACAGTAGCCATCCCTGGCTTCATTAGCAAGGACCTAGTCCATTCGGCTACCTTTAACCGCGAGAATTGCGGTTGAATTTTAAACATTTATTTTTTAAATGTTTTTTAACGTCTGTCAGAGTGATCCAATCATTATATGATGATCTGCACATGAGCTACATTGACCGACTTTAATAATTCAATTGAAAGTGCTCAAGGAACAGAAACGAGTTTCTTAAAGGGCTGACATAATTATATATATATGTGTGTGTGTGTGTGTGTGTGTGTGTGTGTGTGTGTGTGTGTGTGGTACAATCACGTTGACACACCAGTTCTCGTCAGATCACCGAAGTTAAGCAACGTTGAACCTGGCCTGTACCAGATTGGTGACCATTTGGGAAGGTTGGGCGTTGTATATACCGCGTCGGGTCGTATAAATTTCCAGGTTGATATCTGGATGCGCATTAATTCGCTGGGAGAGATGCAATGGTGAAATAAGCTATGCAGTCTTCGTTAAGACATGTATCTAGTAGAAGGTAACTCTGATGTAAAAACCTGCGGTCTACTGTATACTCTGTCCTGTGGCATTCGTCTGCAGCGACAAAGATCAGCAGTACTACCAAAAAGGATGGATGGTTCTACACATAACATTTACCACTATTAACAAATCATTTGCGTAGATTTCCGAGCAATTTAGTTGTTGTGGCAAACCTTGTACGTCGAAATCAACGGAAAGAATACTGCTGCCATATTTGGGCAGGAGCTGCTAAAAACAGCCTATCCTGCCTTGACACAGTACAAAATAGACTTCGTGGCTTAGTGGGAGATGCCCTTTTCTCTACCCTGCAACCTCTCTCCCACAGAAGAGATGTTACGAGCCTATCCTTGTTTTATCGTTATTTCCATGGCAGGTGCTCGTCTGAACTCCACTCTCTGGTCCCCACTCGCCAATCTTTCACGAAAAACACCCGTCTAGCTGAATCCACTGTGAAAAATTTCCCCCACTCTTTATCTGTGCCTAAATCAAAACGTGGATTCCATGAACAAAGCTTCTTTCTTAGAACTGCACGCCTGTGGAACTCTGTTCCGTCTGCCTGCTTCCCACCTGACTACAACTTGGATGTGTTCAAGTCCAACGTTAACAAATTCCTAATGAACCGCCCCCTTAAGTAAACACTTCATCAAATCTCCACACTAACGTAATGTACTTGCAATAACCTTTATCCCTAAGTGGCTTCCGGGCCTTGATAAGTGGTGATCACTGTGTAAAAAAAAAATGTTGTATAATTCTGACCCTTCTCCTCTTTTGATGAGAAACATCTACCTTCGAAATGACATGGCCTAAAGAGTTTTTTTTCTTCTTCTTTAATTTTCTTTTTACCTTTTCTTCATTGTTCTGGTGATACAAGAAAGTTATATATAACTTTATTCCTCATCTTTCATTTAATATATATATATATATATATATATATATATATATATATATATTTATATATATATATATATATATATATTAAAAAACATTTTAAAAATAAAATTTAAATTTCCACGTTATATCACGTGGTTAACGGTAACCGAATGAGTACGGTCCTTGCTAACCGAGCCAGAGATGGCTTGTGTCGCCGGATTCGAATCTATCGACTGGTGTTAATCGTGACATCCTGCACTGAAAATTCCGGAAAGGATGAAACACTAGTGTCTGTAGGTATTTAATGATTATTATAGTAAATAATTATATATGTGTGTGTGTGTGTGTGTGTGTGTGTGTGTGTGTGTGTGTGTGTGTGTGTGTGTGTGTGTACTTTCTCTCTTCTCATAACAGTGTATTCCTGGGATGGCTGATTGTCGATAATCGAGACAGTTTCAAAACCAAAAATGTAAATTTTTGTTAGGTAGGCAATCCTTTAGACCCTTGACAATAATAGGCTACCATTGTGTTCAGGAAAGGACGTATCTATGCAATCTATCATATTTAAGCCATGACGTCACACAATAAGTAGCCATTCATACGCTTTCATATTTTCGTTTCATCCAATTTGAAATGCGTCGGGTGTTTAATAATACATTATTCATGGTTGACGCCGTATTGTCTCTTCATTTTGGCACTATCCATCATATTTTTCAATTAACATACGAAGAATATATTTCCGATAAGAGTAACAAAAGACACTATATTAAATTAGACAAATCTTATCAATTATATTCAAGAGATTTGCATGTTGTCTGGTTGCATAGAGTGATATTCAGAGACACAATTGTAGATAGCATAATCGCGTTGAAACACCGATTCTCATTAGATCATGAAAGTTAAGCCACGTGGAGCTTGGTCACTACAAGATGGGTGACCATTCGGGAATGCTAGGCGTTTTATGTCATATTACCATGACCGAGATAAACATACTGGTCGGGGCTGTTTGTGAATTTCTTATTTTCTGTAAACTTTCTCCTTCAGAGGAAGTCGTCATTACTCGCTTAGGAGTAATACCGCACTAACTATTACTGGAGCATTCAACTACAGATCGAATGATCCCGAGTGTACCACGCTATTTTATTTTAATTTTTTTTTTTATGAATAAATTAAATTTACGATAAAAGATGTAAAATTTAAGATCGCCGCAAATCATTTCTTTGTTTTCATATTTCAAAATTAAACATAAATCAGAAGTGAGTTTCCAGGGCTTCCATCGTTAGGCCCAAATATCAGCTGACGTTATATTGTATACGTACACAGACGGAATTTGATGGACGACATTATACTTATTATTAATTTTAATTTTTTTTTCCTTTTGCGAATTAGTCCAACAAGTAAATTATTCCTCGTAATATATAATAATCAATAGACGATTGATTCTATAATAATACATACGCAATCTGCATAAATCAAAATATCATGTTTAAGCTTATTGTACAATCGAGCAACGTCGGGCGTCCAGCTAGTATATTTATAAGAACACATTTAAAGACTATAAATTAAATTTACAAGAATTTATTGTTCGGCCGTAGAGTTGCAAAGAATGAGTTATTTTCATCAGTGGAAAGATATTAGCAAATAATTATTATGACGAAGCTATATATTTACAGGTACTGGCATAAATTGAAACTATATTATATGAGAACTAAGGATAGTTCATGAAGCGGAGAAAAAATGAACAATGAAAAAATAAAATTTCGAAAGAAAGGAAAAGTAGCAACAAGGTTGTTTCAAAAGGGGAATTGGTCATAAGATTCAATGTTATCATAAGAAGTCACCCAAGTTGTAATATGTAATATTGGTATAGTGATCCAATTTAAAATATGTAAAATTAGTGTAATCCAATTATTCTGTAAAAATAGCAGTTTGCAAGCGACCGAGGAAGCGATTTTACTTCTTGATATATATATATATATATATATATATATATATATATATATATATATATATATATATATATATATATATACGAGTAAACAGTTTGAAATGAGTTAAAAACATATTTAATCTGAAAATGGAAACACTAGAAAAGTGGATAGTCCTTAATCCGCAGAGTTTCGAAGAAATACTTTCCTTCTCATCAGAGGGTAGGAATTAGCAAAATGTGGGATCGGATTTTGCATGCAAAAGTATTTGATGAAACAACAAGTAAGTCAAAGGTGAAGCAGAGGGAATATGGTGAAGAAAAAGGTGATTACACATGAATGGATAGTCTGGTGGAAGATAAATAATCCAATTATATATATATATCTATATATATATGTGTGTGTGTGTGTGTGTGTGTGTGTGTGTGTGTGTGTGTGTGTGTGTGTGTGTGTGTGTGTGTGTGTGTGTGTGTGTGTGTTTACGCAGCATGTTTTTATCCAGACAAGTATTGTTGAATAGTACGGAGTGTTTTTGCTTAATTAGCTTTCTTTTTTTTTTTTTTTGTTTATAATTTCTTTCTATTTTTTTCGAATTGTCGCTCTTATTTCTCGGTCGAATTTGTGCAAGAGAAATAATATAAGAAAATCGGATTTAAACTCTGTAAATTAAAATTTACTATTTATTTTTCGACAGGGAATACAAATAAAAACTTTTAGAATTTTCTGTATTCCATGGAGTTTCAATGACTGGATCATATCCTGAGAAAATGTTTGTAGCAAAAAGATATTCTCTTCATAGGCCATCTATAAATTTTGCTGGTAGCACATGACATTTGATAAAAGTACTGTTTTTTTTTAATGTACAATGATCGGTTAATTAGTTTAAAAATTAGTTTTGCATACATTATATATATATATATATATATATATATATATATATATATATATACTAGCAAAAGTGCCCGTCGTTGACTGGGTTCAAAAACAGCCTACAGAAAATGGACTCTGATTTATGAAAGTATGATAGGTTATGAAAAGGAAGGGTTGTAAAGAGATAGCTTCGAATTCGGAGGTATCAAAACCAAAGAAAAATATGATTAAAGTAAAAATAAAATAGATAAACCTTATAATTTATTATACCATACCTGTTCACACTGAAACACTTATCATAATATTCTGTGGATCTATATTAAAAAAACGAACGAACACCCCATAATTTTATTATACCATATTTCTTTAAACTGAAACATAATTACCAAAGTTTATTTACGCAGATAGATATCAAAAGTCTTTATTAAAGTTTTTGCCTATTTCCATTCTATGGAGGCTAGGCGCGAACGCAGACCCCACAATTTTATTATACCATCCCTAATTAAGTTAAAACATACTTATCAAAGTATTCTTATGTACATCTATATCAAAAACACTTGTAAACGTTTTTATTATTTTTTTATTTCTGTACTTTGTGGACCAGGCGCGAACGGAGACCCCACAATTTTAATGAACCACCGTTCTGCAGGATCAAACATACCCATTCCTGTGTCTCGATACATCTTCTATCATTATATGTAATCAGTTTTTTAAAAATAGTCAACCATATAGGAGCCTATTCGTGACCAGACACACACACACACACACACACACACATTCAGCTTTATATTATAGATATATACTAGTCTACCCGTTGGTCCTTAAAAGGGTAAGATTCAAAATTTCAAAATAAAAAGTGATTTGAGTTTATATTGTCTTTTATTGTGTTGAGAAAATTTTTTTTATTTAATGATAAGTAAAAAAATAAAACTCAGGAAGCTTCCAAAGCCGGAGTGAAAGCACTAGTTAGAATTAAGAAGGCCCTACTAAAAGCACTTCTAAAACCAAGCATCTATCTGCCCTCTCCTTGAAAAGAAAATGTTTTTCAAGTAAGGCCTGAAAATGAAAAACAAATCGTCAGAATTCACAGGAGTGCTACTAAAAGTAGTTAATATGGTTATAAATATGATTATAGTTATATATTTTATATTCATATTTAAGTTTTTTCTAACACAGCGGTGTTAAATTACATTTATTTGTAAGGAAAATACGTTAAAAATAAGTTAAAAATAAGTTAAAAATAAGTTAAAACAAAGAAAATATTGTTAATTATGTGTATGATTTGAATTGTAGCAGTGGCATTTAATATCGCACTTAAGACAGACCGCTCATGAAATAGGTAAGCAGACGAATATTTTGAAACCGGAAGTCACAAACTTGATGGGCAGTTTAAACGCCCAAGCAAGCAAGCTGATCTGAGTTTTATGAGTATATAAATAGATAGATAGATAGATACAAAGTACTTATTTTACATATTCTAAAAATGTATAATTTTATCAACTTTGATAGAAATATAATTTCTTTCATTATTTTTAGTTTTTAATTTATATGCTTACCAGCGAAATTTATAGACGGCCTATGATTATCATTTTGTTTACTATGTTTCCTCTGAGGATATATGCCATTCATTGAAACTCCGTGAAATAATGAAAAAAATTTAAAGCTTTTATTTGTATTCCCTGTAGAAAAAATTAATTTGTTGTAAATTTTTATTTACAGAGTTTAAATCCAATTTTCTTACACACACACACACACACGCACACACACACAAACACACAAACATACACACACACACACACACACACACACACACACACATACATATATATATATCAGATTTTAATTATCTTCCACCTTCATGGGCGTAATCAATTTCAGATCGATCTTTTTACAGATCAGCTTTCGTTAACGATTAATAATGTATATCTATAAATCGAACGTGATTAACTCTTTTATTTTCTGTATTGGAGTTTGATCAAGTCGAATGAAAAAGATTTTTTTTTAATAATACATAGATTTTACAAGAGTGAGTACGACGAGCAATAAATTATGCTCGAAAGTAAAACCCTCCTCCAACGAATCCATGCTACGTAACTTTATACCTGATCCGTTCGTTTGTGATTTGCATCGATTAAACCTTGACCGGCGGTTACAGAACAAATAACTAAAACAATTAAAATACTGGCGTAAAGTCAAATATACATGACATGATATGTTTAATAGGAATTTCTTTTTTTCATTTATTTATTTATTTTATTTTTTTTTTTTTACTAAAAGTTTGCACCCGAATTATTTCCAGTGATCGGTGTTTCCTGAAAACTGAGTAACAAGTGTTTCCAACGTTTACTTTAAACTTTTACTCTTTTTTTTCTTTCAATTACTGTTGCAAATGACTTGAGCCGTTCGCTATTGAGTCCTCACTGATAATGGTTGTGATTTTCCTCCAGAATTTTTGTTAATTTACAATCATTTCTGTGTCCTTTGATTTCTCGCTGATTGTTCATTGTAAACGTTTTTATAGAACTACACTAATTTATTGCTTTTATGTCTTACTTTTCACGTAGTTATCCTCAGCAGTTTATTTTAAATTATCTTTATTTTTCCAGCTTTTACTTTCCTTGGCTATTTCTGTAACAGGGCACTGACGCGCCGATAGCGGCTATATGCAAATTCTGAACCGTGTGCGAAATGACGTTACGGTAAGGAAAAAAAAAGATTATGAAAAAGAAGACGATCACGTTAGAGACGTAGATATCCTCACAATCATAACAAGTCAGGCGAACGGATGAGTGAGGAATAAAAGTCGTTTCTTAAAACCTGAAAAAGTACAGTTATTCCTCTTTCCTCTCCGTTGTCTCTTTTGCGACTGAATCTACAACGTGTGGGCCCCTGGTGTCTATATGATAACGCGCTTGTAAACGTGTGTAACGTTACGTTGTTACCTGGAGATGATTCACACATTATCAAAAACGTGAAAAAATAAAAAAAATTATAATCAAGCAACAGAAAAATACACGTTATGTCAAACAATGTTTGCTTATATGTTAGGTGCAAATTATGGACATAATATTCTAACTTGATAGAGAATGAAAAACGCCAAAAATACAACTTATTTATATATCCATCAACGTTTCTCCTTTATTTTTTTATTTTTTATTTTTTACATAGGCATAACCACTTATCAAGGCCCAGAGACCACTCGAGAATAAGGGTTAAAAGTGTACAGTAGTCAATTGGATAATATAGTAATCGTTAGTAATGGAAATTCGATAAATTTGTTAACTTAATTGGAACGGCTCATCAAGAACTTGTTTACGTTGGACTTGAAGACAACCATATTGTAGTCAGCTGGAAAGCAGGAAAACGAAAGATAATTCCACAGGCGTGCAGTTCTAAGAAAGAAGCTTTGTTCATGGAATCTACGTTTAGTTTTAGGCACAGATAAAGAGTGGGGAGGATTATTGATACGATTTAAAGACTTCTTCAGGATAATTGATTTGAAGAAAAAACACAAGTACAATATTTTTAAATATTTGGTGACGTGAGAAAATGCTTTTGTTTCTTTCAATCGAAACATAGCCTTTAGAATTAAAAACACAGTGTGGTGCGATTATGACATGAAATGACGTTTTTGTTCTTTGTTTGTACGAACCGTGGTCGTTAGACTTCAAAGTATATGGTTTATTTATTAAATATAATAATTTCTACTTTCGAGAAATTATTATCATTTTAGTTTTTTCAAAATTAATTATAGACAAGAACGACTACTCTTTTGATATGTCCTTTCCAGCTTTTAAATTTTGTAAAAAAACTATTGTTTTAAACTTTAGCGTGGTAGGTGGACATATCATGCTATAGCGCTGCATAGATGCATTTCAAATACTTTTCCAATACGAAGAGTGACAGACCAAAGAAAATGCCTTTTAAAAAGAAAATGTTGAGACTAGAGAAATATTTTTGGAGCCAGGTAAAAAAAGGTAAACGAATGGGAACACGTGCCTTCGGGACTTCGCAGTTAAAATTGAATCTCAATTCAATTGGAAATAATTTTAGACGATTTTACATCCGGGGATGAGACGCACAAGCTGCACACTTGAAATTTCACGGAAATCGAAATTGAAACGAAAATATATAGGTTACCATAAAATAGAATCAAATTATTCATCCATGAAATGTATAAGAGGAACATATTTTTCCCGTGTACTAGTAGCGCGTTAAAACATATGTAAACAAAGAAAATACATATGTAGTTATAAGAGATTGATACAGTTTGCTTAAATCATTGCGTCTATACAAAGGTAATTTATAAAAGGCAATAACAATGCATCGACACAAAATGACGCAAGTAAAGACATATGACGGTTGAATTATACAGGTTCACCAGTTATTAATACAATCTATATAATTATAAAACTCAAATAATCTTGTAACGAGTGATGTAACACACTTTCCGGTTTACGACATCCGGTTGCGCATGCGCGCATAAAAATTAACCCATAACAACGTAAACACAACTCGCTTCTTTTGCAGATTTTTACCTGTGCACTGAAATATTAACGTTATTATTTCGAAATTATTATTTAACATGGGAAGAGTGGGGGTGTTTTGCAACTATTCTTTATTACAACTATACTGTCGCTATTTTCTTACAACTAAACAACTTTAACCCGTTGACAAACATAAGAACAATTGTAGTAAGGCCAAGACTACTACTACTACTACTACTACTACTACTACAACTACTACTCTATATCCGTCCCTTTTCCTTCCTTCCTTCCTTCCTTCCTTCCTTCCTTCTTTTTTTTATTTTTTGTTTACATTTCTAGATACAAAATAGTTGTGTGAGAACGGTGAATTTGTTGACACATTTACTAATCTGTTTCAATATTAGTTTATTTTAATTTATTTATCTAGGTTTTATTTTATTTATTTATTTTTTTTTTTTGCTTCAGGTTTTATTAATTATTTATTTTTTTTAGATTTTAAGTTTCTATAACTTGGTTGAAGGATTCCAATATGGGTTTTTCATCCTTATATTTCTCATCGGTAAATCCATGTGCGTTTTTGCTGCTAAATGACTTTCCTCTGCATCCAATTCGTAGGAAAACCATGTTTAATTTTCGATTTTTGAGCGATTATTCGGAAAAATAAATCGAATAGGGAGGATTTCTTTTTTTTTTTTCATGTTTGAGTGATCCGTCCGTGATTTATCATATTAATATACTTTAATAGAAATGTTTCTGTTATGTCAAAAAAACTATTTTCTTTACGTCACAAGTGTCACGCTCATACATGAATTCCATAGCTAATATAGCATACTGACTCAAAGGGTCACGGGTAGTCTCGTATATATTATTATCTTCTTTTTATAATTGCATTGTGTTCTTTCTTGCATCATTATCGTCAAATTGAAGTTTCGTCTCGTATGATATTTCGGGAAAGTTTTCCCTTCTCAGATATTTGTTCGAATTTAGTTCAAATGTGCATGCGGGGAATATTGTGTACATATTTTCTTCTACATGTTGACGATATTTATCACAATAAATAATGTACTTGCCCAATAATCACATTTCAGTGTAACTGGCCGTTGAAGAAAGTTAACAGCTTATAATATAAAACAAAACCTTTTCTTTTATGGTTTTTGTTAATATTACGAATCTCGAATATTATGAATAAATAAAATCATTCTGCGAATTATTTTGATTCGGCAGACAACAGTTCTCGCATGGACGAGAAAAGTAGTCTGAAAAATCAAAATGATACGAATCATTAATCCTCATCTCAAAAATTTGGAACTGTGAATCATTCTAATACTAGTATTTGCGTTCAACTACTGAAAAATATAACAAAAACGAGATATAAAACATGGCGCATAGATAATGAGGCAGGTATAAATATGACGTGACCGTCCTGAGGAGCGATACTGCTCCCCATGTGGGAGGTTAAAATTCTCTAAAACCCTGAGTAAGACCGGGTAAATATACTGAGATTGTCCGTTAAATGTAAATTGAATCCCGGAGAGCGGCAGGTGACCTATAAATAGGGACGAGTTTATAGTGCTTGATAAAATACAGGCATATATTTTTTTATTGTTTAAAACAATGACAGGAAATGTCAGAATAATGTAGAAACGAGATTATGTGCTTGTTGGCTTGGGGGACTCCTGCTCAGACGTGATAAGGGGATCACCTTCAGGGCGTGGGAGGAAAATTTAATTTTGGTGTCAGATTCATAAACTACGGACGATCGATGAGGCGCACACACACAAAATGGATGTGGGGATTTTCCAGAAGCGTGTTAAACCCTGATTGGTTTAGCAGATCGACTGACCCACCCCGTTACCCCACTATAGAGCGAATACGCGGACCGAATTGAGCAGATTAATCCAGACCTCCGTGAGAGAAGAACTAACTAAGACATACCACTCCTACACCGGCCGTCGCTACCACCGCCATCGTGAGAATGAAGAATAATATTTTGGGAAAACCTTGATAGTTTCTGGTGTAATGGAACTGAACGTTGCATATATGTAAAAACTTGAAGCTTCATGAAATTAACTTTTTCGTAGTTAGAAACACTGAGTCTGGCTTTCTTTTTCTGGGGTGTATGCGAAGCTATTTGCTTTACAGCAGAAATCAACACGGAGCTGAGACGCTAAGAAACTATGTGACGAACTATCGGCAGAATAGACGATCACGACCAAGGTCAATTGCTGGGAGATCCTTTATAATAGCAAATCCATTAACGAGGTAAGAGAGTAATAAATAGTAACTAACGCGCACACACACATACATACACACACACACACATATATATATATATATATATATATATATATATATATGTGTGTGTGTGTGTGTGTGTATGTATGCATATATATATATATATGCGTGTGCGCGTGTGTGCGTGTGCCTGCGTGTGTGTGCGTGTGCCTGCGTGTGTGTGTTTGTAACGTTTACGGCTACCGCTCCTCAAACAATTTAGAGTGAGATTATTTAGTGGCCTGGTGGCCTGGAGATAAACGCTTAGCAAATTGAGTCAAAGGTGGCGGCATGACTGGGTTCGAATGTCCCGAACTGTAGGAATCGTCACCTCCTACTCTGATGATTCTGAAAACATAGAACACTAGTGTCTGCAAGTATACAGAATAATTAGCATTTATAATATATATATATATATATATATATATATATATATATGTATGTATGTATGTATATATATAAAGCTGAATGTGTGTGTGTATCTGGTCACGAATAGGCTCCTATATGATTGACTTTGACTATTTAAAAAAAATGATTACATATAATGATAGAAGATGTATCGAGACACAGGAATGGGTATGTTTGATCTGGCTGAACGGTGATTCATTAAAGTTGTGGGGTCTGCGTTCGAGCCTGGTCCACAATGTATGGAAATAAAAATTTTAAACATTAAAAAAATTCGTTTACAAGTGTTTTGATATAGATGTACATAAGAATACTTAGATAAGTATGTTTTAACTTAATTAGGGATGGTATAATAAAATTGTGGGGTCTGCGTTCGCGCATGGCCTCCATAGAATGGAAATAGGCCCAAACTTTAATAAACACTTTTCATATCTATCTGCGTAAAAATACTTTGATAATTATGTTTCAGTTTGAAGAAATATGGTATAATAAAATTATGGGGTGTTCGTTCGCACCTGACCTCCATAGAATGGAAATATGTCACAAAGTTTAACAAGATTTTTTGATATAGATCCACAGAATATTGTGATAAGTGTTTCAGTGTGAACAGGTATGGTATAATAAATTATGAGGTTTATCTATTTTATTTTTACTTTCATCATATTTTTCTTTGGTTTTGATGCCCCTAAATTCAACCCAAATTTACAACCCTTCCTTTTCATAACCTTTCATACTTTCATAAATCATAGTTCATTTTATGTAGGCTGTTTTTGAACCCAGTCAACGATGGGTACTTTTGCTAGTATATATATATATATATATATATATATATATATATATATATATATATATATATATATAGCAAAAATGGTAATTAGTAAAAACCTGAAGGGAGTGCTTAATACTATTGCAGAGGAAATATGTGTTTTATTTTTATTACCGTTTTATCTGTTTAGTTACAGCTTTTTCTGTAAATCTGGCGAAGTTGCTGGATCGTAAATATTATTCGGCAACCGAAACATGTGTAACTAAACAGATAAAACGGTAATAAAAAATAAAACACGCACGTATATATATATATATATATATATATATATATATATATATATATATATATATATATATATATATATATATATATATATATATAGGTGTGTGTATACTACTATGGTTGTTGGGCTGTGCGATAATTATTATTTAAATTTTAAGACGTAAAATACTGAAAATAAAAGCTTAGTCTATATTGGTGAAGAATAAGGAACAGTATAGAAAACGGAGAAAGAGATGGAGCAAGAAAGAGAGAGAGGGGGAGGGAAAAATTATGAGCGATACAAAGTGTAAGACAAAGAAAAGAGAGTTAGGTAGATTTATAGCCAATGTTAATGTAATCTTATCCTGCAATGGAAATTATATGTGTCTTCTTTGTTATTTCAGTACTCGAATAATGGATGTGCGTCCACAAACCAGATTTGTTAACCAGACACGAAGACATCCAACCTATCCATACCGTCGCTGGGCTACCAAACCTTTCAACCAAATAAATGTCGAATAATTTAGATTAATAACTAAGCTCTCTTTGTAAATTGTACATCTAAAGAGAGAAACTTTGTGATATCAGATGTAAATAGTTATCGAACAATGGAACTTGAAAATTCCAATAAAATATTTACACCCACGTTCGCACGGAAATGGAAAGCATAAACATGTCTAACTAATTAAACGTCTCTCATGCCTGAATTTTTTTTAATGAGAATTGATTATTTGTATTATCTTGGATTCTTTTGACTATTGTTATCTTGAGTGTCATTTTCACAACGTTTCGATCGATGTCAACTCCGACCTTCTTCAGGTATATCTTGTCGAACTCGGAAGTGTTGCTGCCGAACTCGGGAATATGAACTGAATTTCGAACGAAAACCATTATACATTTCACGGGGTTAGCATACTCTCGTTCCATAGCTAGATGGATAGAGGTCCAATTCTCAATTGTAATTTTTGTTAGTCCATACTGAGAATTGAACTTTCAACGTTCAAGTAGAATATCACTTTTACAATTGATTTTTCCATGTACTCTAACCATTGCGCCACGGATCCTTTCAGTATGTTATTGCTATACATCTGAGATGACTGGCCAGTTTTTATGATTTAAGATTTAAATGAACAGACAGAAATTAGAAAGTCTGATTGTCAAAGTTGGTAAAGTTCAAAAATGCAATCTGGACGTGAGGACACTTTAGACGAATGACATGCAATAAAATTCTGTTAAAAACTTAGAAAAACTAGAATAGAATTTATCATATCCTAAACAACGGGAAATAAAACATATTGCGATAGAGAACATCTTATATTAAAATCAAAACAATTATTAAATTATAAATAAAACTATAATACATTTAATAATAATAATACTTAACCCTTTATGACCTGAATTATGATGTAGATGATTAAAAAATATTAATCGTTAATTTTAGACAGCGGCACACTGAACGTAAGCAATGGACAGTTGCAATCTGGGGGTATCTGGCATCTACCCTGATACTAAACTAACACGCTTGAGACGTGTTTGAATCAATTCCCACTCAATTTATGCAATGAGGTTGAACCATGTACCATTAAAGACTTTAGTAAATCACGAAGTTCTGGATCTTTAGGTCCAAGGATATCTCTGCTGACACAATTGTATCAATTTATTGAACTGTTCTAAGCTTATCCAGCTCTCGGAGCATTATGATCATGTAGTAGTGTGGTAGCCCTCTATTTTGAAATTAAATAACAAACATATACAAAGAGAATTCCCAGTACATGTCTGTCTTCAATTTATTTTTAAAAAATATTAATCGACCGAGCCCTAAAAAAATGTTTCAAAACGCTGTAAAAAATGAGAATAGCAGCAACAAAATAGTAAACAGGCAGGCTCGAACCTGTAATTCTAAGAGAAAAGGTAAGGGACAAAAAAAGTGAACAATTTAGTCGGCGCTGTTCGAAATAAGCTTAGTTACTGTAAGGCGCATGATTATATTGCAAAAATGTCGACGAAAAAGTGATTTTTTGTAAAAAAAACAAAAAAAACGGCCCATCTGACGGTCAAAGAATTAATGTTTTAGGCCAATTTCCGGATATTTGTCGTCCGAGACATTGAGCTTTCAAACGACACCAATTTTGTGAGTGTTGGTCGCGTGTGTCGAAAGTTTTTGGTAAACACAAAAACATACACACATTTTCCTTTTTATATTATCGATTAGATATGGTATGGTTTTAATTTATGAAAAAATATTTTTTCTACATCAGGAAATAATTAAGTATGATATTATCTCCTACATTTGATTATTATTATTATTATTATTAATAATGTATACAAATTTACTATTTTAATACCAAATTGACGTTTTCGCTTAAAAATTAAATTATTTCGTTTTCGTTCATAAAATCTTATTTTTATTAATAAAATCTTCCATTCATATATATATATATATATATATATATATATATATATATATATATATATATATATATATATATATATATATAAATTACGACTGTTGAATGTTATTCTTTTGATTACTTTCGATTTGGGGGGACGGGGCTCATGCAATTAAAAAAAAAATTAAAATGAAACGAAATTTAAATTTCCGTTCCATTATAAAACAACCGTAATAAGAACATTCTCCGCATGTTTTACCAAATGAATAACAACGACTGATTTAAAACGAGCAGTGCTGGAGTAATAACGTTAAAAAACATTCCCAACATGAGGAGAAGAAGGGGTTAGTCTCCTCTGACATGACTGTTTTTTAATTATAAAATAAAATAGCGAATTTGTAAACCGTAAAAAGACTGACGTCTTTTTTTTTTTGTTTTGTTTTAAAAATTAGTTACTATAATGGAGGTAATTAGTTTCTCATTAATTATTATGGTTACCAGCTACACCAATTTTTTTTTGTTTGTTTATTAGTCGTGAGGATATTCCATTTTTAATCCAAGGGATGATCACGATCATAACGGCCGATGCGACAAGCGTAACCAACATCATTATCAACCCTTATCTCATAAATTCAGAAACATTAAAATGGGGTGTTTCGATTTTTATCATCAGCGCGAGAAAAGAGTCTAACTTCCGCATTTATTATATTATATGAATAGAAAATTGGATTCGTTTTCCAATTATGCTTATCTCCAGAAATCGTCGAAGAACTCATTTCTTAACCAGATCGCACAATATTTACTAAACCAATTTCCACGAAGAAACCATTTCAATTCATTGCAAATATGTGCAAACGTGTTCAGACACGAATTGATATATTTTTTAGCCGATAAACTCTTATCAGTGTTCCCATTGTTTAATCCAACATTGAATAGTCACATTAACCCAACCAACATCATTCGCGCTCACACCCACACATACACACAAACACACGCTCACAAATGTCATATATTTGGGACTCTAAGTAATTAGCGATTTGACGAGGGTCACATTAGATATGTCAGTATAACCTAGACACACCCAGAGAAGTAATGATTTGAAGTAGAGGGTAAATTCAAACTCGCTAGATGAAACATATAGTCGAACCATCATACTATGAATGACGTCACGTTTGCGAGCGAGATAATCTCAACCAATATTGCCGTAACTCGTGCTTGTTGTGTCGTCCAAGCAATTTAGGAAATTAAAACGTAAAAAGCTTATCCATCTAGTGTCTGTCTCTCTTTTCTTGTCTCTCCTTTTCTTTAAGTAAATTATATTTTCAATAAACTATGAAACTCTCTTTGTACCATGCATGAATTGAAAATTATTTTGCCGAAGTTAAAAAGACGATTACGGCCAGTCATAAAATGAAGACAAGAAGTGACTATGAAAGATGGACTGCGCCTATAAACACCCTGCGAAACATAGATTTAAAAATACCTTATTTAGTTTCATATGATGCTTGATCGCTCACGACTGAGAACGTCTGATATGCAATCCAAGCGTTTATGGAAACATAACGTGTGTGATTTCGTATGGACGAAATTATACCGTATGTGATTTTTGCATTGACGAATATATAACATGTTTGATGAAACTATAAGATAGTTCACACATGCACATACATGCATACACACGCATTCATACACACATCCATACACCTACATTCACACGCACACACATTCATACACACACTCATACACCCAAATTCACACGCGCACACATTCATACAGGCACATTCATACATACACACGCACACATGCGTACACACAGCGCAAGCATCTATACACACGCACATACATTCATACACACATGCACACACCTCCATACACTAGCGCACACATCCATACACATGTGCACACACATCCATACATACGTGCACACACATTTATACACATACGCATGCACATTCATATATACACGCACACACATTCAAACACACATATTCATAACACACATTCATACACACACGCGCATACATTCATAACACACATGCACATACATCCATAAACACGCGCACAAAAATTAATATACACACTCACTCACATTCATACACACATTCATACACAGACGTACACATATTCACATATACACACATATTTATAAACACACACAAACATTATTACACACTCGCACACACATTCATACACACTAACATTCATACACACATGACTTATATACCATACATTACGACCATGTAATTCCTACAGCCACCTATCATGAAAATGCTGTTGTTAAACCTGACATAGTTATATGGAATAAATCAGAGAGAGTTGCAACCTTGGTTGAAGTGAGTGTTCCTAATGATGGAGGTCTGAACAGAGCTGAAAAGGAGAAACAGACCAAATATCAAGATCTGATGTATGATATGAAAAGAAACTGGAATCTTAGAGGGATATCAATCATACCAGTTATCATAGGTGCCACAGGGCTTATGAAGAACCTAAAGTTCTACATAACTAATATTCCTGGTGAACCAAGTGCAAAAGAGATCCAGACAATTGCACTTAAGGGAACAACGAGGATACTAAAAAGAGCTCTCGGTGTGTTTCAATAAAAAGCAGTGCAATGTTGGCAGTGGTTTCGCTGCCCCATACCCAGCGTTACAATCTTCAAATGAAGAAAATTAAAAAAAGCACACACACATTCATACACAAACACAGACAAATTCATTACACACGCACACAGGAGTGAGTTTGAAAACTCACTAGACTAGACAACATTCTCTAGTGTTTTCTGTCCCCTATTCAAGACAACCTAGAATGAAGACAGTTCGCCCTACAAGTAAATCTTAACCAGATATTAACATTGTTCTTTATTATATAGGGCAAGCAGAAAGACCGACATTGTTCTGAATTGAATAAGAATTCGATGCTCTTCAACCTTTTGCCAAACATATATCTTTTATGTTTATATATAAATTTTAGGTCAATTTATTCCTTTACCTCTCTCCAGGCACACATCATTTCTCAGTAATAAACATAAAGTTTTAAAGCTGTGTCCTACAATTTAGCTTCGTTAGAGGAGGAATTAGATATTTTCAACCACTTCCATTGTCTTTTCTGAAATATATATAATTTGATTTTCGTTTAAATATGATAAAATTAAAGCATTAATGAAAATTATATTTTCATTCTTTTTTCTCAAACTTTTAAACATTAATACAATTAAACAACGTAACGGCTTCTACTATTTGTCTGCTTACATCAGCAAATTAATTATGACCGAACAAGAATGGAATTTAAATCCAGGTAAGCTAGTTGACACCACATTCCCAGCAAAACTTTGTACATAAAATCGATTATATTTCATGAACTCAAAACATATTTTAAATTCTTATGGCTATTGTCCGTTCGAGAAAAAGAATAAAACATTATTTTCAAATCATAATCGCACCATATTTTTTGAATTTTAACAAATGTTTCCTTTAAAATTTTTCACAGTTACAAACGGATCGCATATTTTCAAATATCGTACTAATATATGACTTTTTCAAATCAGTCATCTTGAAACATTCTTTAAACCACGACGAAATATTACTTAATCTTCGTATTTCTTTTTATTCGTTTTTTACCTTGTTGGAAAATAATTTCCATAATTATTAAATACACACACACACACACACACACACACACACATATATATATATATATATATATATATATATATATATATATTCTGAATGAAATTATGTAGAATTACAAAGTTTATTTTTCAACAAAAGAGTACTAATTATTTTTAAATATTTTTCTTTAATCCAAGGATTTTTAATGAGTGGCCCATATCATCAGTGGAAATAATATTAGCAAAATAGGTATCGATATTAGCACATAAATTGAAAATTAAATTTGAAATGAAAGTGTAAAAAAGAATTGTTCATGGATTATAGCATGTGAAAACAAGAGCATAACCTCAGAATATGCAATTATATTCACAGCTTGACAACTTCGCAGCTCACAAAAGCCAAGGCATCCAACAAACTGGAAGCCCAAAACACGAGTTCCGTCCTCATTTGGGCTCATCAATTGGACACAGCCGAACTCGGGATTCGAAACCCGAGCCTCTTGCATGCGTGTCGCGAGCACTCTACCAACTAAGTAAACGCGCCACACACACAAGAATGTTTATTAACTAACACTGATCAAGCAAACCGCGGCGAAACCCGACAATGGAATGAAGCTACTTCCTCTCGAACAAGGGATGTGGTCATCGCAACCAGCTATAATCCAAACCCATGTCTCACAAGTAGGAATTTTATACTCGCTATGGATGCCATCAAGGCAAGCTTACCTAGCGAGCAATCAGCAATAGAACCTCCAGAATGTGAAAGAATATACAATTGTTTCCGCAGCCAGACAACGTTACAACTCACAAGTTGACCGGTTGTATATATATATATATATATATATATATATATATATATATATATATATATATATATATATATATAATGTATGCGTATATATATATATATATATGTATATATATATATATATATATATATATATATATATATATATTTGGATGTATAAAAAATGTAATTATGTCTATGCATATGGTATTTATTGTAATTATGTCTATGCATATGGTATTTATTTTTATCAGTTCAGCACATCTTTGTTCAGGCCCTACGTACTGTTGATAACTTTATGTGCATATGTGTATATATATATATAAAAAAAAAAGTCCAGGTAACCGACATCTAAAATTTCAAGTGTTTAGACGTAAAATTGGCGCAGGAGTTCGGTAGAGTCTGCAAAGGTCAACTTTTTCAATTTTGACCTCTTGGCGGCCACATCTTATCCCCCAGACGAATTAAAAACTTGCTCTATGTCTGAATACACTTTATTGAAAATTCCAAATATTTAGATCAAAATTAGCTGAACAATTTGGTAGAGACCGCAGAGGTCAAATTTTTTAAAACTTTAACCTGAATTTTGACCCTTTAATATTTATTGTTTTGGGCTCAAATCAAGTTAAAAGTTTGATCCATGTCCAGGTAACCTACATATAAAATCTCGTGTTTAGACCTAAAGTTGGCGAAGGAGTTTGGTAGAGTTTTCAAAGGTCAAACCGTTTACTTTGACATTTTGACAGCAAAATTTCTGTCCGGAATCCGATTTAAAAGATTTACCCAAATCTCAGTACCCCGTATTTCAAATTTCGCGTTTGTAGACTGAAAATTGACAAAGTACTTTGGTAGGGAAATATACACAGACACACACTCAGATAGACAATTTCACTTATATATATATATATATATATATATATATATATATATATATATATATATATATATATATATATATACTAGCATGGGTGCCCGGCGTTGCCCAGGTGTTTGGAGGTGTGTGTTAAGCAAAAAAAAAGTGGTAGTAGGAAGACAGGCTCGAACCCGTACTGCGAAGGAGGAAAAGAATGTGAAAAAAACGTGACGTCTTTGTTGTTACAACCACCTTCAAGGCGGAAGTGACGTATATTTAAATTAAGGCTAGACAATCGAAAAGAGGGATGATTTTCGAATATATCGGCGGAGAAAGCAACCCCTCCCTGTAGAAAAGTGCACAGTTGAGGGTGAAAAGTTGATGTTTTTAATCAATTTGTCGTTTGAAGGGTCGAGCTTCAAATCGATACTGATCTTGCGAAAATCCGTCACCTCTGTCGAAAGTTCCAGGCAGACATGCAAACAGACACACATACATTTATATATTTGTAGCTTAAATTTTCAACACAAACCGATTAAAAAGCTTGCCCTATCTCTGAATACCCTTTATGTAAAATTTTAAATGTTTAGACCAGAAGTTGTCTTCAGTAATTTAATAGAGACCGCAAGGTCACATTTTTTAAACTTTGACCCCAATTCTGACCCCTTAATATTTATTGTTCTGAGCTCCAATCAAGTTATTAAGTTAGATCCATGTCCAAGGAACCTATATCTAAAATTTGAAGTGCTTATACCCAAAATTGGCGGAGGAATTTGGTAGAATTCTCAAAGGGCCAGTCGTTTAACTTCGACCCTTCGGCAGCAAAATTTCTGGCCAAAAGTGGATAACTAAGATATCTCCAAATCTCAGTACCCTGTATATCAAATTTCGAGTCTGTAGACTAAACATTGACAGAGTTATTGCGTAGGGAAATGTGCACACACACAGACACACACACAGACACGTTCACTTTTATAGTTATACTAGCATTTCAGCCTGGCGCTGCCCGGGTGTTTGGATGTGTATGCTGAGCAAAAAAAAAAGTGGTAATAGGAAGGCAGGCTCGAACCCGTAACGCAAAGGAGGAAAAGAACAGGGTAAAACCTAAGGTTTATGTTGTTACGACAACCGCCAAACCGGAAGCGACATTTTTTTAAATTAAGGCTAGACAATCTAAAGGAGAGGATAACTTTAAAAAATATCGACGAAAAAAGTGACCCCGCCCCCTGTAGAAAAGTTAAAGGGGAAGATATTAATGTTTTTATCCAATTTTTCGATATTTGTCGTATGAAAGATAAAACTTTAAGACGATACTAATCTTGATAAAACCCGTCGCCTCTATTGAAAGTTTAAGGCAGACATGCAGACAGACATACTTACATACATTTATATATTGGTAACTAAAAATTATCGACCCAAACTGATGAAAAAGCTTGCCCTATCTCTGAATACCCTTTATGTAAAATTTCAATTATTTAGACCAGAAATTGTCTGAGTAATTTGGAAGAGACCGCAGAGGTCATTTTTTTTTAACTTTGACCCCTATTATAGCCCCTTAAGATTTATTGTTTTGGGCTTAAATCAAGTTATTAAGTTAGATCCATGTCCAAGGAACCTATATCTAAAATTTCAAGTGCGTAGACCCAAAATTGACGGAGGAATTTGGTAGAGTTCTCAAATGTCAAATCGTCGAACTTTTACCCCCTAATCACCAAATTTATGGGCAAAACCCAATCACATCGATTTTCCCAAATCTCAGTATCCTGTATTTCAAATTTTGAGTCTGTAGACTAAAAATTGACAGAGTTATTGCGTAGGGAAATGTACACAGACACACAGACACAGAGACATGTTCACTTATATATATATTGATATAGATAGATAGATTAAACAAAATATATACGTATGCATAAATATATATGGAAACAATTTTGTGCTTAGTGTAAACTTTTTACGCAAATATTATGCAAGTATAAATCATGTAGAATATCTGCATGAATATAATTACACGTAATAGTTAATTAAATATGATTATCCCATAAGAAAATCGAATACACTAATAGGGAATTAATTAAAATGAACGTTTAAAAGAATATGCAAATTAGCTAGATGTTTTGCTAGTGAATGCAATTCCACCACCCATTAAAAAAAATGTATTTTCTTTTTAAATAAATAGGAAAGAGGGTTTTTGATAAGAGTATTAATACACACAAAAGAAAAACGAATTTATAGGAGTAATAGAATATATATATATATATATATATATATATATATATATATATATATAATACAAAGGATGAGTTTGTTGTTTTTAGTATGAAATTCATTTTCGTAGTCTTGTTAAAAATAATGAACAAATAAAATGTATACAATTTGAAGCTATTTTTTCAAAGTAGTGTAGTTTGAAGAAAATATTTAAAAAATCCAATTTTTTCTGCGCATTATTTATTCTTCCTCATTATTCTGCGTTTGCGAATAGTACAAGTTTAAAAATAATCTGCAATAACGAGAACTAACGTTGATATTTTGACACGTGCGTTAGTCGTTAAACGACAAAAAAGTATCTAAAAAAGATGTTATTTAAATGAATACGAAAACAAGACCGATAAAGAGAACGTCAGTATAATGGTGGAAGTTATGTTTTAAAATTAACTGTGACAGAAAAACGAAAATTATATTGTGTACTTAAACGGGGTTGACTAACGAAAATGTCTCCCTCTAAGCCCCCCCCTCTCTCTCTCTCTCTCTCTCTCTCTCTTCATATATATATATATATATATATATATATATATATATATATATATATATATGTGTGTGTGTGTGTGTGTGTGTGTGTGTGTGTGTGTGTCTGTGTGTGTGTGTGCGTGTGTGTGTGTGCATACATGTTTCTGATGCAATTTCGTTTAGAGAAACATCGGGTAGATTTTTTACAATGAAAGCAAATTTAAATTAATCCTTCTTTTATACAATGCCATTCTTTATTTTCTCATGAATTTTCATGACTTTCAAACAAAAGAATATTGTATCAAAGAATTAAGCACTTTTGAAGTAAATGCTGAAAACCGATAGATAAAATATTATATCTCCTTATAACATTTTATGTAGATACATAAAATAATAACATATATATATATGCATATATATGTGTGTGTGTGTGTATATATATATATGTATATATATGCATATATATATATATATATGTGTGTATATATGTATATATATGTTTATATATGCATATATATATATGTGTGTATATATGTATATATATATATGTATAGATATATGTGCATATATATATATATATATATATATATATATATATATATATATATATATACAGGGTGAGCCAAAAAAAAAACAAAAGAGGCCATCTAGAACATATGCTGTAGAACGGAGAAAAAAAAAAGAAAAAAGGGTCAAAGACCCTAGTGTTTTGATGTGATGTTTTGAATATAATAAATTAGTTATGACCAAAGTTTCATTTCATTGGGACAAAACAGTAAGAAACGAGGCCTAATTAGAGCTGGGGGCCCGTTTTGTATGGGTCACCCTGTATAAAGAGAAAGAAAATTAAAACTGTAAGTTTAAATTTACAATCAAATTTATTGTTCGACTGAATACTCCAAAAAAAAAAAAACAATTTACAAAGTCCTTATTCCGCGCAGTTTCAAAGAATGTTATTCTTGCTATTCTTCTTGCCAAACGATAGAAACAAATATAATTTGCTGATTTCTTTCTGTCCTGATGAGAAGAATAGCAAGAATAGAATTCTTAGAAACTTCGCAGAATAAGGACTTTGTAAATTGTTTTTTAGAGTATTCGGTCGAAAAATAACTTTGATTGTAAATTTCAACTTATAGTTTCCATTTTCAAGTTCCTAAGGTCTCTCAGCGCATGGCTTGTTCAGGACAATCTAGTATGAGGATACTTTCCCTAAAAGTCAAACCTGACTTAATATTCAAAATAACATAGTACTTGCAGCACAAATAAAGATCTCCTCTCTATGGTAAATTTACACTGGATTTTACGAGGAATGCTGCATCGTCTCCAAGTGGTGTTTCCTCACGAAAGAGCAGGAAGCTGGATACTTCATCAGTCTTGATGAATTCTTTTCCTGCTATCCCAAGATATTCCAAGAACGATATACTATAAGATATTTTAATGATCGATTGGGGAGAGGAAAATTATGTTAAAAGCAGACGTTCTTGGCCTTTGGACCCAGATCATAGTGTAGTACCTGCTCTTCTGTAAAATGAAACAAACGAGAAAATATCTACACACGCACACACACACATATGATTAGTTTTTTTTTTTTTTTTAAACCCAGCAGAGTGCTCAATTAAAAGGAAAATCCGAAAATAAGAGCGTATTTATATTTTGTATTTTGTGTACAGAAAGTTGTTAGATGAGACAAGTCATTGGTATCGTCGGTTTCAAGTTCGATAATTAGGACCGTTTAAGATATCCATATAAAGCTCTTTTCAGCCAATACTCATCTCATTAGAGATGGGTATTGGCTGAGGAGAGCTTGATATGGCTGAAGAGAGCTTGATATGGATATCTTAAACGGTTCTAATTATCGGGCTTGAAACCGACGGTACCAATGACTTGTCTCATCTAACAACTTTCTGTACACAAAATATAATATATATATATATGCAAAAACACATACACACATACACATGCACATGTATATATATGTGTGTGTGTGTGTGCGTATAAAGTGAATGCAATAAATATTCGATACAAAGCAAAAAGTTGATTTATTTTTATTACATAAAAACAATAACAAAGTGCTATTCTAATGTATTTTTGCATGATAAATACACATCTCGTGTCAAAAATCATATAATTACGCAATCACTTGATAATTACGTAAATGTCATATCTAAGGTTCAAAAAGTATCCAACACAAAGAAAAAATAGTATTAGTATTTAGTAATATGGCCTTTACTTGCCATGGCGGCTTCCCAACCTTTAGGATACTTCGTTACATGATTGTTCTAATATTAACTGGAATTTTATCCCACTCTTCTTGACAGATTCGTTAAAGTTCTATCCGATTCTTTGGCTCTCTCTTTTGTACCATCAACTTAAACTCTCGCCACAGATTTTCAATTGGGTTGAGGTCAGATTATTGACTTGGCCATCCTAATACGTCTTATTTCTTTTCACGGAACCATGCAGTAGATGTCCTAGCCGTGTAATTGGGGTCGTTGTCCTCCTAGAATATCCAACCATTAGGCAAGTTCAAATCCTCTGCAGAATTCGAGAGATTATCGTCAAGTATAGCCTGATACATTTGATAATTCATTTTCCCTTCTTCTATGATGTGAAGTTTTCTATGGCTGGCTGAACAAAAACAACCCCAAACCATTATACTCTCACCTCCAAACTTCACTGTCGGGATGGTATTCTTTGAGTCAAACGATGAGTTCTTCTGTTTCCAGAATGACTTACACTATTTCGACCAAATAACTCAATTTTCGTTTGGTCTGATCATATTTTATCCCAAAGCTTGAAGGTTTCTTCAAATGTTTCTTGGAAAATTGCAGACGATTCTTGACATGAATCGACTTTAAAAAAGGAGTTTTTCTTGGTTTCCGCGGTTTTACTTTCGAAGCATTGTCCTAATTGTATTCTTTTCTATAATGTGTCGCAGATTCTTCTAATGTTTTATGGAGTTCAGAACGAGTTATTCGTGAATCCTTTTTCACTTCACGGACCAAAAGTCGAGACATACGGTTAGAAATTTTGGAAGGACGCCCTAGACGTGGCAGATTTGAAGTGCACTAGTATAACTTCTAGCTATAAATCGTGTCACCGACGGTTGAAATTGAGATATTCAACATTGTTTAAATTTTTCTATACCCTGAACCATCCATGTGTAGTGGAACAATTAATTTTCTTGTCTCTTCCAGCAATTCTCCAGTTTTATACATGGTATAAACAGTGCGACTAAATTGACCAAAATAAATAATACGCCGGCAAGAGTTATCTGGATTTACATAACTCTCTGAACTATGACAAATATTTGCCAAATTAAAATCATTTTTTCTTTGAGTTGGATACCTTTTAAACCTTAGATATCTAGTGAATGCGTAATTATATAAGATTTTGATACGAAGTTTGTATTTTTCATACAAAAATATACATTAGAATAGCACTTTATTATTGTTTTTGTTTTCGCGTAAAAAAATCAACATTTTACTTTGTATTGGATACTCATTGCACATTCTCTCTCTCTCTCTCTCTCTCTCTCTCTCTCTCTCTCTCTTTATATATATATATATATATGCATAAATCATCGTATAACTTTAGATCACTCTCTGACTGACGTAATGAACATTTAAAATTAAAAATGTTTAAATTCGACCTTATTTCACGCGGTTAATGGTAGCCGAATGGATTAGGTCTTCACTAACCGAGCCAGAGATGTCCCGTGATGCGGGGTTCGAATCGTTCGACTGGTATTAATCGTGACACCCTGCACTGAAGATTCCCGAAAGGATGAAACACTAGTGTCTGTAGGTATTTAATTATTATAGTAAAAAAATAATTATATATATATATATATATATATATATATATATATATATATATATATATATATCAGATGTCTTCAGAAAGGGCGACCATTATTAGATTTAACGTCGTGTTTAGGAAATATTAATTCTAAAATATTTGCTTTCCATTTCCAAAGACACACTGACAAATGTTATTCTTTAACAAATATCGTTGTTCCATGTGAAAGCGATTGAAGCAACATGACAGCTGTCGTGAGAGAATAAAATAATCTCAATTGAATGTTTTTTGTTTCGAAAGCTTATAAACACTTCTACATTTAACATTTGCAGATTTATTTTCAATCTCCTTTGACAGCATTGTTTTATAATGCATATTCCACTGCCAAGGTTGTCATTTGGGTCTTACGATTACATTAAATCATCCTCCTTACTCACACACAAATCATGCAGCAGATCAACGAAAACGTTAACGAGCAATCAGTTCTAAGTTTCAATCTCTTGGACATACGGCATAATAACGTTGACACGTCATTTTTCGTTAGATCACTGAAGCAACGTTAAGCCTGGTTAGTACCAGATGATTGACCATTTAAAAGTACAAGATGCTGGACAGTGAAGTTTGGAGGTGAGAGTATAATGGCTTGGGGGTTGTTTTTGTTCAGCCAGCCCTAGAAAACTTTCACATCATAGAGGAAGGGAAAATGAATTATCAAATGTATCGGGCTATACTTGACGATAATCTCTAGAATTCTGCAGAGGATTTGAACTTGCCTAATGGCAAGAATTGCAAAAGCCTTACTTCGTCATATTCCCTGGCGGGAATGTACAAGTCTGGCAACCACTTGTAAATTCGGTAAAAAAACGGACAAAGCCGGTTCAACCCGCTTATAGTGATTTCGTGTCGGTTAGATTTGAACATTTTTCTGAAGGGATGAAAACTCAATCCTTAAAAGATAAGATTATATATGAGTATGATATAATATTAACACATTTGCCAGGTCATTATTGACGAAATGAGAACAATATACCCTCGTAGATTATCTCAAGTGTTTAGAGCGAATTTTCGTACACCTTTCAAAGTCAGGATTATGACTTCTAGAAGCTTCTGAAATTCATAAAATGGCACGTTCAGAAAGTGGAATCCCCTGAGAGTGCAACAGTGAAAATGAGAATAGTAGTCCGAATCGAAGGCTCCCACGTTCAACAAGATGCACGTGAAGAAGGTCGAAGACTCCATCGGCCAAAGTATTGTGAATATAATAACCAATAAGAGATTAGTAGAAGAAGGGAAATAGTTTAAATAATTCAAATAATACACAACCATGTTACCTTACAAAATGTGCGGGGTCCGTTTAGATCCAGTTGATATATAAATGTGTACGAAATAAAAGAAAGAAAACTTTAAATATACGCAAAGTCGACACTTACAAAATAAGATTAATAAAAAAAAAATCGATGGATACGGTGATTAGAAGAAGAAACTTATGTTGAATATTGGTTCGAAATAAACAAACACATGGCCTTCGTCTACAGTTCCACAAACGGCGAGGATACTCTTAAGATTACACTCAAACTGCCAAATAGTGATTTAAATGTCTCATGAAAACAGACAAACGGGCAGACCCTCTCATAGAGATGTTTGTATGCAATCTTCCTATCGCACTATCGGCCAAGCTCCAACCTCTGTCCCATCGTCGCAATGTTGCATCATTTTGTTTAGACGTACTTTAATGAAATGTGCTCTGATGAACTCATACGACTTGTGCCCTCTCGATTGAACCGAAAAGCAGCAAAATCTCACTCCTTCACTACTGAGGTTATTGGATTCCAAAAAGCCTTTTATTGTAATAGTTTCTTTACTCGGACTGCTTAAATTTGGAATTCCTTCTGTTTCCTGCTTTCAATTTCTTGTTAGGCATGATTCCAAATAGTAGTCTTTTACGTTCAAGTCACGATACGCCTTGTTTGGAGTGAAAAAGAGTATAATAGTAATAAGAATTTTTTGAGAGCGAGAATGAATGAAAGTCTTATTGACTATCCATAAAATGTTGAAGGCAAAGAGAAAAAAATCCATTGATTAAACATTCAAGCCAATTTATCTTGGCAGAAAATATTAACTCAATTTCATTGCTTTATAAATCCGTAAAAAAAAGCAAAGAAGAGAATTAAACGTTATAATTGAACAAATTGTTTGGATCGGGAAAATAATGACAGAAATATTAAAATGGAGTAAATATTGTTTTAAAAAGGCACATTACTAAATTTATTGTCGAATAGCGAAGTAAATATTTGAATTTAATCCGTCAGATTTCTTGTAAGGTATTGCAGAATATTATTAAGAAAACTAAAATGTAATTCGATTTAATTACTTTCATAACATACTTTGTGCGGATAGGAATGCTTTTTTTTTCCAAATGGGTACAAGCTTTAAAAAAGGGACAACACTCTATATTTGTTCATACAGGTTTACTCATTCTTTTATTAAATTGAAAAAGTATTTTGTAAGCAAAAATCAACGCTTAGTTTTAAAATAAAAATAAGCAAAACTTTCACGCAAATACAATACCGGGCAACACCGAATGGGTTTAGTTTGTCTTTTAAAATTTGAAAGTTATTACATCTGAACGCTTTATTTTTCTGCTAAAAAAGCAGTTCGTGTTTCTCTTTGCTTTTGTCACTATTTAATGCATGTGGTAGTTATTGTTTCGTTGAATTTATGGAATACTGCTGTCACATCTGAAAACAAACTCCATAAAGCACTTTTATTTTGTCCTAAATAAAATCTGGTAGGGAGTTACCTTTTATTTTCCCTAAAGCACCTTTTACACAACAGAGTCTCACTCGGTATATATATATATATATATATATATATATATATATATATATATATATATATATATATATATATATATATATATATATATATATATATACTAGCAAAAGCGCCCGTCGTTGACTGGGTTCAAAAACAGCCTACGGAAAATGGCCTCTGATTTATGAAAGTATGATAGGTTATGAAAAGGAAAGGTTGTAAAGAGATAGCTTCGAATTTTGGGGGGGGTATCAAAACAAAAGCAAAATATGATGAAGGTAAAAATAAAATAGATAAACCCCATAATTTATTATACCATACCTGTTCACACTGAAACACTTATCACAATATTCTGTGGATCTATATTAAAAAAACTTGTTAAACTTTGTGACATATTTCCATTCTATGGAGGTCAGGCGCGAACGAACACTCCATAATTTTATTATACCATATTTCTTCAAACTGAAACATAATTATCACAGTATACTTACGCAGATAGATATGAAAAATGTTTATTAAAGTTTGTGCCTATTTCCATTCTATGGAGGCCAGGCGCGAACGCAGACCCCACAACTTTATTATACCATCCCTATTTAAGTTAAAACATACTTATCAAAGCATTCGTATGTACATCTATATCAAAAACACTTGCAAACGTTTTTTTAATTTAAATTTTTTTTATTTCTATACTTTGTGGACCAGGCGCGAACGATTTTAATGAACCACCGTTCTGCCAGATCAAAATACTCATTCCTGTGTTTCGATACATCTTCTATCATTATATGTAATCAGTTTTATAAAATAGTCAACCATATAGGAGCCTATTCGTGACCAGACACACACACATACACACACATTCAGCTTTATATTATATAATTATTTTTATATTTATATGTTTTTATATTTATTTATTTTTATATATCATTCAAACACTGCTGTGTTTGAATATATGGTCAAGTAGCAGTTTTAATCATTTAGAACTGCTTTAAAGCTTGACTGCTCACTAATTTTTCGACCAAATTTCAAACAATTATTAAAATTTATAGATCACCTTCTCAGCTAAATTGTGAAAAAAATATTCAATTTCCGTTCAGTAAAACAAAACATGATGAATTTAGTGATGTTCAAAGTCGTAAAAATTCGTAAGGAGGTGACCGACGATTTTTATTATGGGTTTCCATAGCAACCACGTCGCTTCAGCGACTAGTGTTGCTACTAATTTATTGCTGTCGCGAAAAGAGAAGTAACAAGTGAAACAGAGAGAATGAAAGCAGACGAGTGCCGTACATTGTTTTACATATGGGTTTGTTATGCTTATGGGGGCAAAAAAATAATAAGACTGAATTTAGACAAAGAACAAGTGAATTTACTGGAAGCCTGCAAAAATTATGGATTACAATAGAAAAATAATAATAAATTTGTAACTTAAAATATTGCAGCATTAAGGATTGATTATATAATGTTAAATTGAATTTTAAAAAGTATCTTAATGCTGCAATATTTTAAGTTATAAATTTATTACATTTTTTACTAGAATATCTTGTCTTTTCTTTTCCAGTTTTAACAACTAGTTCTTTACTTTTCCATGTGTAAGCTTATAAGCTTAACCATGTTACCTTTCAATCTCGCACTTTTCTATTATAATATTTTATGCATATACTTATTAGTTTATTTATCCGCAAGAGATTTTATAAAGGGGTATAATATTTTATGTATCATTTTCTCCATATTCATCAGTATTTACTTTAACAGGGTCCAATACGTGAGTAGAGTAGGTAGTAGCATATCTTTATAACTTATTATCTATAATAAACGAATTAATTTTTATCCTCGAGTGCTCCATGACCTCGATAATTGCTAATTCAATATAAAACATGCAAGATTAGAGAACTCGCGCTATGCTACGAATGTGCTCACTGTTATTGCCACCTCGTGTCTTGTTGGTTCTGTTTCATGACAGATTGAAATATCCAGACATTTTTCCCCGCCGGCCGAGTTGATTGAAAGAGCGATTTGACGAGTAACGGACTCTTTTTGTTTGTTTTGTTTGCGATCAGATGTTTACAGCAGAGAAAAAAAAAAGCGATCTCCACTTGATCTTGCCGTGCTTAGTCTAGTGTCTTTCAATAGCCAGACAGAAAAAACACATTCCTTTGTAGATTTAAACAAATGAAAGGATTACTTGCGGGCAAATTCAATATTTTGATTTTATATCAAATACTTAGATCTTTTTCTTCACTGAAGGTAAGTATAAGATCACACACACACACACACACACACACACACACACACACACACATATATATATATATATATATATATATATATATATATAAATATATATTTATATATATATATATATGGAAGGTTCTTAACCTTTAAAACCAGATTTAAAAAATAAATGTAAAATATTAAAAAACCATTTAGTCCTTTACTGGAAAAGTATTTTGTCAGCAAGTCATTTAATCCTCTGCAATCGTTGAATCAACTTGCTTTGTCGAACGCGCAACAGTCCTAATGTTATTCTAGGGTTCATCAGTTGTTCACTATGAGAGATTGTTTCGACATTTAAGAACAAAGCAATAAATATATATATATATATATATATATATATATATATGTGTGTGTGTGTGTGTGTATGTGTGTGTGTATGTATGTATGTATGTATGTATATGAAACACACACACATACACACATACATATATATACTACGAAGTAAAGAAAACCCAAACCCCGAAACAGTGGTTCATGGTAAACAACTGATGATCCCTTAAAAAATAAATTATTACTAGTACTACAGTAAATTCGAGAGAGCAAGTTGATGCAGTGATTGCAGGTGATTGAATGACTTACTGACTAAATAGTTTTCTAATGAATGATTAAAAAAATTTTTATATTGTTTTAAAGGTTAAAAATTCCAAGACACACACGAAGAGGAAAAAGTATGGAATTTTGGGGATGAGTGTCAGTCTTGTCGCACTGAAGAGCTGTGATACACCAAAACAGTTTGTCTTTGAATCACTCTCTCTCTCTCTTCCTTTCTTTCTTAATATATACATATATATATATATATATACATATATATATATATATATATATATATATATTTATATTCATTATCGCACCGCATGGCGTTGCCCGTCTGTAAAATACATTAAATTATGATATTTTGATTCATGCAGATTTCGTATTTATTGTTATGGGGTCAATTCTCTATGGATTCTTATATTTTACCCAATAAATATTTGTGATTTCAAAAATTAAAAAAATATTTATGTATTTAGTGCGATCACCTAGAATCGAAACCAAACATATAGCCTTCCAGCGTTATTTGTTACCACTTGAGTTAAGTCCATATGCGTATTAAAACAATAAAATAGCGTTTGAAACGTATAAATGTATATTTGCACATACTTAGAGCTTATTGCATCGAACTACAACTGCGATGTTCCATTTTTATTAATTTATATCACTTAGCAGTAATTTTTCCGACTAAAAGTGTAATCGATTTTTTCATTTGTCTAAATATCCCGTATATCAAGTTTAAAGTATATAGACCAAAAATTGATAACATACATATACAATCAACTGTAGATTCTTTTATAAGGCAGAGGCGCGTATGAGATTAATGTTTCTGTTTAGACACAACTGAACCATTATACTTGAGTTATGCATTTTAACCTTTAAGTGAAGTCATAATTTACAGGTAATTTTATAAAATCAACAGTAGATTCTCTACAGTGCAATACAGACTGTAATGCATTGTGGGCTAAGTAACTGCAGGAGGTATGTGAAGCTTCCTCTGGAACATTGTGTATGTGAGATGGTAATTAAAGTAGGCAATTAATCGATTTAATTAAAAAATGGCGATTTCACTGATTTCGATGACAACGAACGTATGGGAGTATGCAATATTTGTTGATCTTCATTCGAGCCCCGGGCAACGTCGGATCTCCCTGCTAGTATATGTATACTGTCGACTCCTCCTGTTCTACTTTCTCTTTTTAGTCGCATGTAAGCGACTCTATAAGTCACTCCGTCGGTCCATCGGTCAGTCGGTCAGTCGGTCGGTCGGTCTGTCGGTCTGTCCATAACATTTTGTGCTTGGCCTTTTTGGTTAAGATCAAAGGTCTGTTGTTAATAGAAGCTCTTCTTAGCTTTTTAAGCTTTTCTTGGTATTTTGGCCAAGATCAAGGTGTAGTATCTGTTCCGGCGGATGCTGCACTTCAGATAATTTGTACCAGTCAATGGAGGGGAAACCCTCTATACTGGGACAATTATTATTTTTCGTAACCAGAGTGACCCCTTTTAGGGGAGCTGGTTTTTACCTCACATTAAAAACGGCCTTGTGCCTAATTTGCTCAGTGGGGGAGCAAATAAACACCATCTGTTCCGGCGGATGCTGCGGGCAAGGACCGTGTGTGGGGGTAGCACCACATATGGGGCATTGGTGTGTGTGAGGGCGGCCCTTCGTGCCAATTGTCACTATCCGGCTCCCCTACTCCCCGGGGAGTTGGTCCCCATTTCCCCTCACTCCTCACATTAAAA
Organism: Euprymna scolopes; assembly: GCF_053919585.1. Taxonomy (NCBI): domain Eukaryota; kingdom Metazoa; phylum Mollusca; class Cephalopoda; order Sepiida; family Sepiolidae; genus Euprymna; species Euprymna scolopes. The sequence continues at coordinate 68,709,329 of NC_136506.1, forward strand.
ATCGGCCTTGTGTCTAATTTGCTCGGTGGGGGACCAAATAAATACCAACCCCACATATAAGACCTTGATCAATGTAGGGGCAACCCTTCATACCAATTGTCATTATCCAGCTCCCCTACACACCGGGGAATTGGTCCCCATTTCTCCTTCACTCCTCACATTAAAAATCGGCCTTGTGCCTAATTTGCTCGGTTAGGGAGCAAATAAATACCCTTTTCTTGGCCTTTTAGCCAAGATCAAAGTGTAGTATCTGTTCTGGCAGATACTGCAAGCAAAAACCATATGTGGGGGAAACCCCACATATAAGACCTTGATCAATGTAGGGGCGACTCTTCATACCAATTGTCACTATCCAGCTCCCCTACACACCGGGGAGTTGGTCCCCATTTCTCCTTCACTCCTCACATTAAAAATTGGACTTGTGCCTAATTTGCTCGGTGGGGGAGCAAAATTTGCTCGGTGGCCAAGATCAAAGTGTAGTATCTGTTCTTACTACATGCTGTACTCATTGTGATATAAAGTGGGGAATCACTTTTTTGTATTAATTTAATGTAAAATGATCACCCACTTTACTACCAGCCAGTGTCAAAGCCATTCAAGTAATTCTCCAGATCATTCAAGTTGTTTTTGAAAAAATCCAGTTATTTTAAGCATTCAAGTCATTCTTAAGGTCATTCAATTCATCCTTAAGTTCATTAAAGTCATTCTAAGTCATTTACTTTTTATTTATTTAAGTCATTTCAGCCCATTTTTCGGTCATTTTAGTTTATCTTTAAGAATTTCATGTCAATCCTACATTCACGCATTCATTCATAACACGAGAGCACGCGACTAATGGCTATCGGTCTTGTATTTCTTGGCACTCACTATCTTGCTCGTTACTTTTTGTCCTCCCCAATTTCTCTATTATTTTTACTTTCTTGCTTCCGCTATAAACATTGATCACCTTCAGTTGCCCCCCCCCCGTGAGCACTTAATTCCAGCAAAAAGGAATCACGTAAAGGCAAGACATGGAAACTTTCTTAATCATGCGCTTTGTGTTTGCTACTGTTAAATGTTTGTTTTTAAAGTGGTCAAAGAAACTCGAATCGTGGAATATACGTGCTCCAACAAAATCGCTACAGTATCAGTCTAAGTCTATCTGGTTGTATCAATAACGATGCTTCCCGTTATATAAAACATAGCATTTAATGGTGAACAGTGGAACATTCCACTGACGATCATTAAACGTGCCATCAGCCAAATAGATATGAAATTGCTATTTTTGGTTGCAAGGAATAACATGTTACTTTGTTGCCACAAGCGATGAAGTTTCCAATCTAATTAGTACAAATATCTCTCCTCTCTCTTACCCGTTCGCTTGCCCCCGCCTCTCTCTCTCTCTCTCTTTCTCTCTCTTTGTATATATGCGTGTGTGTATTCATATATATATATATATATATATATATATATATATATATGCATATATATATATATATATATACAGAGAGAAAGAGATAGTGAGTCAGAAAAAAAGAGAGAGACGCGTATATACGGATAAAGAGAGAAAAGAATAGAGACGCTGGTACGCGGGAAGGATAGATATAGTGTGAGTTTGTGTGCGTTTGTATGTGTGAGCGTGTGTTTGTGTGTTTTCGTGCATATGCTTGTTAATAATGTCTAATATCTGGAAATACTTTTTTCATATTTGCCACCCAAGAACACTGAATGAATATATATATATATATATATATATATATATATATATATATATATAGAGAGAGAGAGAGAGAGAGAGAGAGAGAGAGAGAGATAGATAGATGTGTGTGTGTGAGAGCATTTCTTTCATCCAAGTAAATATTGTTTGAAATAATAGAATCCTGTGCTTAATTATACGTTCTATTATATAAAAAAAGGCACAATTAAATATAAGAAATCTGTTATTTTTACAATTTTTGTTTTTCTATCTATCTATGTATCTATCTATCTTTGTATATATGCATATATATGTATATGTGTGTGTGTGTGTGCGTGCATGTGTTTAGACAGCATTTGTTCAGTTAAACATTGAAACAATAACATTGTTTAATTATACGTAAATCATATTAAGGATACCTAGTTATCTTTTTTTCGTATGTTTTAACTCATATTTTATTCTATAGGGTAACTTCCGATTATCAGGGTTTATTCAGTGGAGTAAGAATCCAAAGTTATTGTATAATCTGCCGCAGTCATTCTCATATATACTGTTTTGCTGTATTTGAGCTCTTTTATATTGTTAGGTAAGCTTCAAACCGGAATTAAAGGTTGACTGTTTAGTTGACGATACACACACACACACACACACACACACACACACACACACATATATATATATATATATATATATATATATATATATAATGTTGTGTTTAATAACCCTCGACCAGCTTACAAACTTGTAGAGAGCCTGTTGAGTAGAAATAAATTCATAAGATTTGATTAAATCTTTAGTTTTTTGTTGCATTCTATGACCTGTACTTATCTGATCAAATTCCTCCAGTTCTTGCAGTGACATTATAAACCCTGCAAAAATTGAAGGAAAACATCAGGAACGAAAAAAAGGAGTTTAATTGCAATCCAGTAATTCTGCAATCTGCCATGAATAATGTTTTGGAAAGAGCACAAATATGCGAGGCCGAAAATGGGCACCATTTAAAAGACATTATTTTTCATAAATAAAGATTGTTTGAATTTTACAGTTTATAGAAAATGTTCCTCATGTCTCAGTCATATTGTGTTAAAATTATAGAAATATAAAATCAAAAATAAAGACTTTTCAAGTTCAAAGTCCTTTACTGACTTTTTGGACACCCTGTATTAGTTTTATTTTTTATAAACAACCTAAAACGAAATATTTATTTAACTTCGATTACGAGTTTCTCTTTCTCTCACTCTTCACACACACACATACACACATACACACACATACACACACACACATACATGCATATATATATAATATTGAGCTTAGGCATTTGGACAATGTCAAAACATTGCTAATTCGCATCCGCAAAGGAACAGCCGAATAGCGCAACGCTGAGCAGCTCCGACTGTTGTTTGAGCGGTGGAGTTTTGAGGTAGTTGCTTGTCTGACAGCAGTGATGAGCTGTGATACAGCGAAACGGTCCTGTATGCGGATGACTGTATTTAATTTCAATAATTTTTGTGTTGTTGAGAATAAGATATCCTACCGAATGGCAGACATTCATCTGCTGTTTCATAGACTACAACCGAGAGATCACTTTAGGATTCCCATTGTCCCTGTACGTACAAATGTTCTATGATTAATTGAATGGTTGCAATTGTCCCAGTGTTCTTAATACATAAGGTCGTACACAAAACTTGCTAAATCTCTTTACTCTATGCGTGCGTGTGCGCGCTCGCGTCTGTGTTTAAGATAAATAAGTCTATGAATTGTCACACAGCAGGAATATAGATATTTAGGAAAGAATAATGAACATTTTTGTTGAGTTTTGGAAACCATTTTTGCGACTTTGCATACTCCGAAGGTTTTCATCGGAGAACGATTAACTCGTCGCAGAATTTGTCAAAAAAAAAAAAAAAAAAAAAAAAGAAATGATTTCTTTTGATCAGAATTTGATACGAATCCGATAATCCTCCTATCCTTAAATCTTTCAATCCGATTAGGATTGTATAGTTTGAGGGACGGGGTAGTTTGTGCATAGAAACGCTTGATGGGAACAACGGCCACTAAACACGCCGCTGACGCCTCCTTTTTTCCTTATTTCTTTTAAAGATCTGGGAACTGAAAAGAACGGCATAAATCCCGCTTTCACACCTGTTCTCGTTAAATCACCGAAGTTAAGCGATGTTGAGCATTATGGTGTATCCACCACTAATCGCGCCCTATTAGACAGGGTTAAGAAAGAGTCTCCAATCTAATAGGTTCCACAATATCAACCAATCTCCAACCCCTGTCCCATCGCCGCAATGTTGAATCCCTGTGCCTGTTTTACAAATATTTTAATGGAATGTATTCTGATCAATTCAGTGCACTTGTATTGTGTCATGACGAACATACTCCCGACAAACCCGTTTAGCAAAAAGATCCCGCTGTTCACTGTAGATATAGTCTGAAATGCCTTTTACTCAAATAAATTATTCCCTCAGACTGCTAGATTTTGGAATTCCCTCCCTGTATCCTGCTTCTTTGGCTATACTAATAGTAGCCCCCTTACGTCCAATGTGCCTCATTTTGAGTGAATGGGAGTAAAAAGATCAGTGCCAGGTAGGAGTCTATTTGGGAATACCAAATACTGTATATAGAAAGAAAAATGACACCCCCTCCCTTCCTAGCATTGCATACTTTATTGATTGTGATATATACGCAACTTTGTACCGATTGTAAGTAAATGTAATATTCAACCAAAGATGAATGCCGCACTAGGTACCACAAACTCAGAATAAAGCCCCGTGGTCGACACTAAAATCTTTTCTTGTACCGCAATCTACGCAGGTTCTCCAAAAGTCAAACTACTCTTTGTAAATACACCATTTTATTTTGTTTTATTTTTTGTGTATTTAATAAGTTACTACTTATCAAGGCTAACGAGCCATCCGAGGATCAAGTTTAAATAGATTCCCAATTTGATGACTACGAGAGGACTGGAAACAATGCGATGCGTGTATTACTTAATTGGAAAGTGAAATATCTGCAGCATGAAATATGTACAGTTGAAAAATCGATGGAAATTATTTTTCTTAATAACATATGCGAGCAGAGAGAATAACTTTATTACATAAAAAAGTGCGAGCATAAAAAGTAATATGGTTAAGATTAAATTTAGAAAAGTAAAAGGACTAGTTGTTAAAACTGAAAAAAAAACAAGGTATTCTAATAAAAAAAAATATAATAAATTTATAACTTAAAATATTGTAGCATTAAGATTTTTTTAATACTCAATTTAACATTATATAATCAATTCTTAATGCTGCAATATTTAAAATTATAAATTTATTATATTTTTTATTAGAATACGTCAGAAATTTTACTCGAATATCTTGTCTTTTTCTTTTCCAGTTTAAACAACTAGTCCTTTCTGATCTTAATCTTTACCATATTACTTTTCATGCTCGCATTTATTTTTATGTAATCCATGATTTTTCCAGGCTTTGTTCTGAAAGAATATTTTCGTTTTTGTGTTAGATATCATACGCATTGTCAACAATCCATCAAAGCATTATTACCACCTTTTTAAATTGACTAAGTAAAAAATTCAAACAAATTAAAAATCAAATAAAAGACCTAATCAAGTAAATAATCAGAAAGAAGGGGAAAAGAAGAGAGAAACAGAACTAATGGGTGACGTCGTAAGCGAAATATTATTAGTCCTAGCACAGCTAGAGCACTACTTTTGTTAACTCTCTATATATAACCTAAATAAGATGGCATGCGAGCGACATTCCCGCTATGATTTATGAACGAGTCGACGACGAAAAAGTTGTTATGGTAACCAACAGCCAATCAGAAGAAATTGTTTCTAAAACGTCAATGTTGAAAAAGTGTTTATGGTAACCAGCAGCCAATCAGAAGAAACCTTCTCTCGCGTTTCTTACTAATTCTGAGGACTTTTGAACACCAGTAATTTATTATAACTTTTGTTTTAATGAACAGAAATTTAAGAATAATTATTTCCAAATATAGCTGAGAAGGTGACATATGAACTGTAAAAATTGTTTGAAATTTAATCGCAAAATGAGTGAGCGGTGAAGCTTTAAGCAGCTCTAAATGAGTAAAACTAACACTTAACCATAGATTCAAACACGCTAATGTTTGAATGATAATGAAATAGATTTATTTATAAAGATTGTACCAAAATATATATTAAAGAAAATATTTGCATTGTTAAATAGAATGATTTTCAGAAATAAAAATGTTACAACACTATGTACCGTTTAAGGAGTTCATAAAATGCACCATTAAATAATTGACTCTTTAATGTAAATGACAGCAAGAGTTTTTTTTTAGTTCCGTTTATTCTGTAATTTCGGACAAGGTAGCCACTATGTTTTAAAATATTCGGAAAAATTTCTTTTCATCAGTTTTGGATTTGGGGACAGGAATAACACTGGTCTTTTAAATTGAATTTTGCCTGATCAAAAATATTATTGAATTCCGTTTTTTTTTTTTGTTCCGAAAAAGCGAACCCACAATCGATGAAGAAACCAAATAATATTTTTATACATACGTGCACGAGCGTGTACACGAGGTCTTTTTATTATCAAAAATGCTTCTTCTTTCATATGTGGTTGTCTCGTCTGTTTAAGTAGACGACTAAACTACTCATGCATGAAATATACAAGGAGACGTTGTTGAGTTTTTCATGGTTTTATTGGAGATAATTTAATGATGGAGAAAGCGATTAAATTCATCTTTTGATGTTTCTTTCTTAAAATTACTTTCTACGTAATGGAATGAGGCAGGACATCCGTTTTTCTAGTCCTTTTGACCTATGCTTTACATTGTCATCCATCTTCTAAGAACGGTTGTTTTACAGATCTGGGTTATCGTGACATGTACTAATGTTACTCTTATCATAATTGATACTAATTAACTTAATCGTTACTTACATAGGCCCCCTCGTATGTAATCATAGTCTTTGAAACACGCAGGTGTTTAAATTGTTAGCAAAAAATTCATTAAAAGTTGACGAGTTGTCTTTTATTTTGAACGTCAATTCGTCAGAAATATCTTCAAGTATCACATTATTATAAAACAAAATTGTTCCCTTTCCATCAGACTACGGTTATCTTATAAAGAAAGATGAATCAACATTCTTTTTATTTCAGAAATAATTCAGCCATATTGAAGATGTTGGTTTCAAAATGAGGCGGTCATTTTTCCACGACTTGTCTTTTCTGTTATTCGTAGCGGTAATAAGTCAAAGATATTCTCTGGTGAAATTAAATTGTGCCTATTAATGGTGGGCTCTATTTATACTTATACTAACTAGTATCTTTAAAGGATGTTGCCATCCGGACATAGGGTTAGTATTAGGGCTAAGAGATTTTTTTCTAATTCCTGAAAAACTGCTGGCTGTTTATCATAATTCTGGATATTTGTAAAATGAAAATATAAAAAAAAATCCATAATAATGATAAAGCAATTTAAAATGCTATTGAAAAAACTCAATAACACCTAAATAACGAACATTTTCATAAAGTAAAGTGGGAAGCAATACAATATAATCGCGTTAAAACACCGGTTCTCGTTAGATCACCAGAGTTAAGCGATGTAAGACCTGGCCATTACCAGATTGGTGACCATTTGGGAGGCAGTGTATGCCATCTTCAATGACCGTGATATATATTCAGGTGAGGATCGCTTGTGAGTTTAATACTGCATGCGTACTGCTCGTTTAGAACAGCTGGTATATCTCGTTCACGATTAATATCACACTAGGTATAAACGTATTATTCTTCGAACTACTATTCTTATCTTGCACATTAATTGCACAGCGATTTGATTTCTGTAACCTCCGACCTTTTTCATGTGTATCTTGTCGAACATAGAAATCTGTGCCGAATTTCGAACAGAACTCCACAGGGGTAGTATGCTCTCGTTCTTTTGGTCATTACTAGGTGCAAGTCCTAAGTATTTCGGAATTGTATTTTTGGGTTGCCTGCATTTGGGGACTGAACATTCAGCTTTCAGAAGATCATAACTTTTACAACTGAATGTTACCAAGTACTCTATCAACCGCGCCATGGCTCCTTGCGAATAATCTAAGTAATACAAGCAACTCATCCGCATCTCAAAAATTCGGAACCGTAGGTATTACCGATTACCGATTCGTTTTTAAGTAAACGGGAAAGCAGAGAATATATTTTTACATAGGCATCAGCACTTATCAAGGTTCAAAGACCACTCGAGGATAAGGGTTAAAGAGTGTACAGTAGTCAATTGGACAATATAGTAATCGTTAGTAATGGAAATTCGGTAAATTTTTTAACTTAAGTGAAACCGCTGATCAAGAACTTGTTTACGTTAGATTTGAAGACAACCATGTAGTTAGCTGGAAAGCAGGTAAACGGAAGACATATATGCAGTTCTAAGAAAGAAACTTTGTTCATGGAATCTACGTTTAGGTTTAGGTACAGATAAAGAATGGGGGGGAAATTATTGATAGTTTTTTTCAGCTAGACGAGTGTTTTTGTGAAAGTTTGGCGAGGGAGGACCATAGATTGGAGCTCAGTCGAGCACTTGCAATGAAAACAACGATAAAGCAGAGATGTAGCAAAACTGTTCAATTTTAGAAGAGAACAACTCTGATTGTTACCGATACACTAATAAAAGCGCTATACCAAGCTATGGACGTTAATCATCAACAGACAGAGCTTCTTTTAGACATACGTGGACACATATAAAAATAATCTGTAAAACACAGATGTTGATCGGATCGATTAAAATCATCGACCATTACTTCATCTCTCGTCAGCAATAACTGTGACTGAATCCAGAGAAATGATAATTCCGGGGACGGCGACGTTGTCGAAGGCGCAGATCTCTTGCGATGATGTTTGCAAACTTGGCGAAGTCTCAAACAATCTTTGATTTGTGTTTGGGCAAGGATTTGTCGGCGGACAATTACGCATATTACGTGGGAGTGGAGAAACTCATTTGCTTAAAGCTTGTGGTTTAGCATCAGGCATAAACGGTGAATAATAAGACGTTTGGAATCAACAGAGAGAGAGAGAGAGAGAGAGAACTTGAGAGAAATAGAGAGATAAAGAGAGAATAACAATGTGGTGAAATGAGTTCTTCCGATCTCACATAGTTTTTGCTTGTAATTCTGAAACAGAAACTAAGGATAAACGGTAAAACATGATTCCCTTTCACACACAAATGTTCGTATGACAATATATATATATATATATATATATATATATATATATATATATATATATATATATATATATATATATATATTGTGTGTGTGTGTGTTCATGTAAGAAAAACTATTTAGCGATGCAGAAAATTTATTGGTTTACTGACAAAATAATTTTCAAATGAAGGACATTTTTGTTAGTTTTAAAGGTTTTAAAGAACTTCCAAGACTTTATATATATATATATATATATATATATATATATATATATATATATATATATTAGTATTGAGATGATTAATCAGAATCGGAATCGGGATCGGAACTTTTGAGGGTCTCGAAATCGGTATCAGAATCGGAAAATTTTGTTCCTGTTTTTCGATGCCAAAAACGATTCCTTTAATTATCATTTTTATATCATTTTCTTTTAAAACAAAATCTGTAACTGCTGGTAGGAATAATAAAAACATAAATATTCATTGGTATTAATATACCAGTAAACTAAAATCCATAGATCACCCCACACCACATGTTTTTACGTTTGAGACAATATATGCACAATTAAATGTGCTTTTACTGTAATCAGATAAAAAAAACTTTACAGTTAAATATTTAGTGATTTATAAAGAATCGCAATCGAGAATTGTATCAGAATCGGTAATTTAGTATGGAATCAGTAATTCAATCGGAAGCGGAAAAATATTAGAATCGTCCCATCAATAATATATATATATATATATATATATATATATATATTTAATATGAAAAAAAACTTCTTATTGAAAATTTATTCAAATTTGAAAAACATATGATCCTGTGAGAAAAGGATACAAAATTTTAATTATTTACCAAAGAGTACAAATAAACAAGAAATACCTTGTTCCGTGGAGTTTTGAACAATGCAATTCTTCTCATCAAATGGGAGAAGTTTGCAAAGTACACAATAAATTTTGCAGATTAATGCATCACATGGAAACAACCAATATGAAATGTATCATATTTGCACCAAAAAAATAATTTAACAGTTAGAGACAGTTTGTATAGAATCACACGAGATTAAGAAAGCAGGAAACGGAGAAAATGGAGAAAAAGGATATGATAAAAATTCAGTGAGAAATACGGTAAACTCAAGAACAGGAAAAATCTGAAATGGATTCGTTGAAAACCACTTGGTAATCCATAAGGAAACAGAAACATAAATATAAATGTCAAGGGTGAAATCAAAAAAAGCATCCGATCATTCATTTTTTTTCATATGAAGCTTTTTTTTTAATAACGGATAATGGAAATGGAGGGTTATAAAATAGAGATTCTAAATGAGATTAGGAATTGGGTTGGTAAGAGAAAGAGAAAAATGAAAAAAAAAGATAAGAACAGGAGAGGAAAAGGGATATTTAAATGTCGAAAGGATTGGAGAGAAAGAGAGATTGATATAGTTGAAGGAAGAGGCTAGAAACAAGGGGGAAATTAGGCGGAGAGAGAGAGACAGAGAGAGAGAGAGAAAGAGAGAGAATCGTCATTCTAAAACTATTTTTTTTAAAACAGATAAATATAGCTCAGTTCAGGTCAATTTAATATAATATAATTCAGAATTATTAATTTAAAATTTGGAAATAAGTGGAATGAGGATTTCTGATAGTTTAATAAATTAATATACGATTATAATTATAATTGTACGCATAAACATATATACATATATATATACATATATATATATATGCATAAATGTATATACACACATGTATAAAAATATGGAATAAAATAAAATAAAGAAAAATGCAGGAAGAAGTGATACTAAAGGAAAAACTCACTCACAAGTAATAAGGACACACAGATGTAAATATATAAAGACATAGATGCATGCATAGATGTGCATACATACATGCAGATATATGCACATACATATGCATATATATACGCATATACATAAAGTAACACATTACGTATAAAAAATAACATACATACATATATATATATATTCCCCCTCTTTCTTTCTCTCTCTCTGTCTCTGTCTCTCTCTCTCTCTCTCTCTCTCTATATATATATATATATATATATATATATATATATATATATATATATATAATTAATGAAGCAAATGACTAGATCAGCAGACGTAATAACAATACACAAAATCTTGTTCTTGGCCTTCGGGCCGGGATCAAAGTGCAGTATCTTTTCCGGCAGATACTGCAAGCAAAGAACCTACGTGGGGACGACCCCACCGATTATACCTTGGTCAATGTAGGGGCAACCCTTCATACCAATTGTCACTATCCAGCTCCCCTACTCCCCAGAGAGTGGCGGAGCAAATAAATACCATATAGTATCTGTTCCGGCAGATACTGCAAGCAAAGACCATATGTGGGGGCAACCCCACATATAAGACCCTTCATATAAAACCCTTCATGCCAATTGTCACTATCCAGCTCCCCTACTCCCCGGGGAGTTGGTCCTCATTTCCCCTTCACTCCTCACATTAAAAATCGGCCTTCTGCCTAATTTGCTCGGTGGGGGAGCAAATAAGTACCCTGCAGATGCTGCACTTAAGATAATTTGTACCAGTCAATGGAGGCGAAACCCTCTATACTGGGACAATTATTATTTTTGGTAATCAGAGTGCCCCTTTTTGCCTATTTTTAGGGGAGCTGGTTTTTACCCCACATTAAAAACGGCCTTGTGCCTAATTTGCTTTGGTGGGAAAGCAAATAAATACAATAACAATACACAAAATCTTAATAGAAACATCGAAATAAATTTATTATTAAATTTTGAACATTACGATATTTCCGGCTTAGAGTCAATTTCATAACAACACATGCTTGAGCTTAATGAACGCCGTTGCCGACTGTTACTTCCGGTCCGCATAAACTATTTTCGCTATCTTGGTTCGTATACTACATGGCGTCCATTCATTAAAGTAAATAGAAATGATTTTTGTCCCTGCCATAACGGATTACTACTTTGACAAAGCTTACCAACTAACAATACAGCTGTGTATATGAAGGGTAATAGTCCTTCAGGAAATATTTGTTCCGTTCAAGAGACAAAAAATTCTCAATCGTAACGTCAAAACGAGAAGCTTTTTTGAAATTCACGCGTAGAAATGCGTGTTCATAATTCGAGTTGTGTTTCTACTGTAGAACAAGGATCGACATCATCACGGAGTTGAACTGGCCTTTCTCTGTAGAATATTTGCGAATTCTTTGTTTGTTTATTTATTTATTTATTTTTTGTCGCAGACTCTTCTAGATTTCAATGTATCGCAAGATTGGTAAACAAAGAATTGTCTCGTGGAATTCAAAACGATTTGGTTCTTATAAATCTTTATATGTCTTCCTTAGTTTTCAAAATCAAAACGAACATATTATTCCTCAATAGTTTTTTTTTTCAATACAAATGGTTTACAATTTATCAAGGTTCGAAGGCCGCTCGAGGATAGGGGTTAGGGTTAGGGTTAGGGTTAGGGGGTAATATTATTGTCAGTTAGCGATGAAAAACACCTTTGTGTGGATTGAAAACAATGCATTAAATAGTTAGAACTTGATTATTCAATTGAGTCATTCGACAAGATGTATTTATATTGGACTTTTAAACAACGATGTTGTACTCAGCTAGGAAGAAACCCTGCAATATCACATTTCACAGTGGGAAAAGTTTATGAAAAGAGACAGTGTTCATTATTTTGAAACAGAATATGCTGGGCAAGAGTTGCTCGGAGTATGTTTCCTGCCTTGGCAGAGTTCAAAACCTATTTCGTAATCTAGTAAGGAATGTTCTTTCCTCTTGCAACCTGATTTCCACAGAAGAGTCATTGTGAGCTTGTCTTTGCTCTATCGTTATGTTTATGGCAAGTGCTCGACTGAGCTTCAATCTATGTTCCCTCTTTGTCAATATTTCACAAAAAACACTCGTCTAGCTCCAACAACAATAAAAAATTACTCCACTCTCAAGCAGTTCCTAAACCTAAACGTGGATTTTAGGAACAAAGTTTATTTCCTAGAACTGCACGCCTATGGAATTCTGTTCCGCTCGTTTGCTTGTCAGCTGACTACAATATTGTCGTTTTCAAGTTCAATATCAACAAGTTCTTGTTGAATTGTCCCCTTAAATAATTTAATTATAACAAATTTCCACTACTAACGATTACCACGCTATTGTGTCAATGACTAACGTACATACATTAACCCTTATCCTCAAGTGGCTTCCACACCTTAATAAGTGGTGACCCTTTTGTAAAAAAAAAGCTCTCTGAGTCCGTCTTGGACAAAAAAAAGCTTTCTCGCAAGTGTTGCAAGCGTATTCAGACGTATCGTTCATGTATGTACACATATTTATTAAAACTAGTGGGACCTGTGGAAATTCCACAAGGTACTCATTCATATGTAATGTATTGATGTTGGCATTCTGTAGATGTTCAGTGTAAATGGAGACGATCTGATATTATTGTAGCTTTATAAAATGCAATAGTATTTATCTAAGCTTGCACGAACGCCCGGCAAAGCCCGGTCGTAAAGTACACTTAAATATGATATTTTAATTCTTGAAGATTTCTTATATGCTATCGATTTTTATATATTATTTCAAAAATAAAAATATATATCTATATGACATGGGTGCATTAGCTTTAATCGAAACCGAAATAAAAACTTACACACACACACACACACACACATATATATATATATATATATATATATATATATATATATATATAACTTGAATTCCTTCAGCCATAATCAAAACCGAAATAAAAACTTATATATATATATATAACTTGAGTTCCTTCAGCCATAATCGAAACCGAAACCAAAACTTATGAATAATTCCGTCATCATCAAAGGTCATCAGAGACCATAGGTCTTTTCCTTACAACTTGCCCTGAGCTATGTTTGTCTTCTGTTCTGCGTCCAACGTAAACAAGTTCTTGATGAGTTGTTCCCCTTAAGTCATCCAATTTTACCAAATTTACACTTTTAACGATTACTATGATATTGTCCTTTTCGCCATTATACACTCTTTAACCCTTATCATCGAGTGGCATCTGGGCCTTGACGAGTGGTGATTCCCTTGTAAAAAAATGGGAGCATATAATAATTAAACGACCCGTATGTAAGCGTGACACAGAAAATAACACACACGCTATCGTATTAATATATAGATTATAGAAAACTGGAATAAGATTCACTTATTCGACAAGTTAAGAAACCGCCTTAACCGTACTGAGTTCTGAATAGACACGAAACCGCGTGCGCCATATTCAGCCAGAGAACACATGTTCATACACTTTGAACGCGCACCAGAGATCAAACAGAACTAAAGAAAAATAGTACAATCAGTCGGTGGAATATGTTTTTTTCTTCCCCATTGTGTAAATAAGAGTGTTTCTCTCTCTTTTTTTTTTTTTTTTAATCGTCTGCTGACGTCAAACCCAGACGGAACACTTCGATGGTTGTTGAGGCTAGTTAGGATAACTACGATGAGGCATGATTTTCGCAAGAGGTTGGGCGTATCAAATACTTATGATATGTACAAATATAAACCAATATCGGCCAATTTAGTTTTTTAACATTGGATCATATTGAGGAAAGTTTGCCTCTTTCGCTTTAATGATTTATCATTAAAAAAAAGGATTTATCATTAAAAAAAAGAGAGAGAGAGAAACAAGCTTTTACACAGTGTATACGAGTGTTTTTGTTTACTTGCCTTCACACTAGGGCAAAATGAGACACAAGATCGGATTTTAAAATGTACACAATGTGTATATGCACACACGCATATGTGTATGTCCGTATATACATACATGCACACACATGCGCATGCACACATGTATATATGCACACATATATATGCATATATTTATTTTATTTTAAGAATTGAATTTATTACATTTTTATTTGCTTGTGTGTTTATTTATTTTTTCTTATATTAATTTCTTTATTTATTCGATTTGTTTGTTTATTTATATGTATATTTATACATATATATGTTTTATTCTGTGTTCTATTTAAACTTTCTTATTCATTTATTTAATATTATTATTGGATAATAAACAAGGGCGTAATTATTTGTATGTCATCACAAGTAGTTAATGCATGTTTGAAGTGTTGGTGTGTGTGTGTGTGGGTGTGTGTGTGAGTGAGTTCCATATATACTCCGAAACGTCTGAACAGATTTTCTTTTAAATTTACAGAACTTTAGGGTATAAGTCTAGGAGTGATCTTAGTTAAGTCTTGTTTCAGAATACCTCCGATAATTACCGATAATCGAAACCGTTATTTTAATTTATCTATCATCGGTAAAGCCATTTTTCTATGTCGTCGCTCAGCAACAATGATAGAAGAACGGGCCGTGAAAATTCTACTGTGGGTAAGTTGATAGCGTGTTTTTTTGCTTGTTTGTTTGTTTTTTTTTTTGCTTTTTTTTGTTGTTGTTTTTTTTTTTTGCATGACCTGATCTGTAGGTGCAAACTACTGCAAAGAGTTTTATAAGGCTTGAAAATTTATGTGTTTTCTTCTTTTTTTTACATAACGTGGTCTGTTATGTTCAAACCCAGCACGTAAATTTCTTAATGTTTTTTTTCTTCCGTTAATCGGAAAGAAATTTATATATAATAAGTTTATAAAAGAAACACTAGGTTTTCTAGAGTGCAATGTAGAACGACTAAGTTACTGCATTGAGGCATGTGAAGCTTGCTCCGGGCCGATTTCACGGATTTCGATGATAATAAAAAGATAGGAGTGTGAAATGTTCGTTGATCATCATTCAATCCTGGGCAACATCGGGTCTCCCTGCTAGTATATATATATATATATATATATATATATATATATATATATATATATATATATATATATATATATATATATATACTGTTTCAGAACTTCTCCTACAAAGGAACAGGTATAAAATGCCAACTCACACATTGTTAATATGCAGCTTTCTCACGTTTTTCGATTCTTTTTCATTTCGTCTTCGTTTCTGAAGATGCTGATAGATTGAAGCTCAAGTCAAACCCTTTTTTTCTAAAGAATCACAGGGAGAATTACCTTTCCTGACTTATTTGCTTTATTTGGTAGAATACTCGTTGTTGGGCCAAGAGGCCGAGCTTCACTCTTCGGTTGGATCATACCAAAAACTAAAAATATCGTACTTGATGATTCCTTGCTAAACACTTCATATTATAAGATGTGATTAAAAGAGCAATGAAAATAGCTGCTCATATATGTGTTCTTGTGCATTCAGACATTTAACTAGTCAGGTTCAGTGAAATATATCTTAATCATAATGATCAATGGTTATATATATATATATATATATATATATATATATATATATATATATATATATATATATAATTATTTCTACAGCCAAACAACGTCACAGCTCATAAGAGCCATGGCAGCTAACCAACCGGAAGTCTAAGACTCGAGTTTCGTCCTTGTTTGAGCTCATCAGTTAGATATATCCGAACTCGGACTGATGAGCCCAAATGAGGGCGAAACTCGTTGTTTGGCTGTGGAAATAATTATATATATATGTATATATATATGAGAAATGAAATTTAAACTTTATTTATTGTTCCATTGAATGCATCAAAAAACAGTTATATTTGTAGCAATGCTAGAATATATATATATATATATATATATATATATATATATCGAAATGTTTATTTGTCTTGTCAGCTATTACTCATAAGAAGTAACGTTGTTTTATCGCCTTAATTATTTATATGACCAAGATTCACTCCTAAAATAATTAATTGATCATTACGTATTTGGAACACAGTTGCTTAGCGTATTCTTTCCAAATGTTAAGTATATTAAGTTTTATTTTATTTATTTTATACAGACAACGAAAGAAAGTAAAAACAGTGTTGACGGTCTTAGTGAAAATTTAATTATCTTCGACTTATTTATAGAAACTTTAGTAATAAAAATTTATAAATATTCCTAGAATTTTACTTACTTTTATGCATTTTAAACGTTTTTATTGGGCATAATTTACGCTTTTGTAGATATTTTATAAATCAAATTCATATAAATCAAATTCATATAATGAATTTTTTATTTATTTCTTAACATGGTTAAATAAAGGTCGTACAAAATTCATTTTGATCGTGATGGTAGTATTAGGTTGGTGCAAAAATAATGTCGTTTTTTGACATCTAGTTGAGCATTTAGTTGAACATCAGAAAACGACATTATTTTGCACCAACCTAATATATATTCCTGAGTTTGAAATAACATTGTTTGGCAATACGGGGTGTATTTTGGGCCAAAATATGAGTACAACAATACAACCCCAGTTAATTGATAGGTACGTGCAAAAATAACTGAAAAAGTACACCATACGCCTCTTAAAAGAGGCTTATCATAATTATTTTTTAGTTTACGTCTAAATTTTAATAGTGTTTTAAAGACAAAAACATACCAATGTTAATCTCTAAAAAAAAATGTATCTTTATGTGTTAAAAGGGTACAGTGGAAAACGTTAAAAAACACATTTTAGGTCGAATTTAAAGTTCGAAAAAGACATCGTCAAAAAAAAAGTCTGGAAAAATAAAAATCAGTTTTCTAATACTATTTCAATGATAATTAGTAATTTAAACTCATAAGATATTGAATTTTAAAAAATCACATCACTCATAACAAAAAAAAATACATAAATCAAAAAAAAAAAAATTGCGATATAGCAAAAACGTTCCGTTAACAAATGGCGCTAATTTTCACCAAACTACGGATCACGATTCGCGAAATAATTTCGTTTAATTATTTTATTTTGGTTGTATTAAATCAAGAAAATTCATTTAATTTAAATATTTATGAATATATACAAGTAGAAATTTCTTTATTTTTCTCTGGAGAAGTTTTAGCGATTTGACGAGTAGGGTGGGAGGGCCAAAACTGTTTGCGTTTTTTTTTTTCTTTCAACGCTGTGCATTCGTACGTAAACAAATGTATAGTTGCCCCAATTTTCCCATTTTTTAAATAAGTTTTTGTGTGTTGCTGATATTTAATATTTACATATTTTTCAAAATTATAGAAAAAATTGCCTAAGCTGATGCTTACATGCTAATGCGTGCAAGGAAAGTATTCAAATATTACATGTGAAATTTACGATTAAAATGGTATCTTATTAATACCATGAAATATTTTTGCAATTATTTTTTTTCTGGTCAAAATATTGAGTAAACAATGCTTAATGCGATGATAATATCGGTAGTTCGAGAAAATTAAAATACGAATTATAATATCATTAACACAGACTTTAGCTCCTGAAAAAATCCAATACTTTTTAATGGTTACAATGTTACGATGTTTTATTTTTATAAAACAAGCTAAATTAAATTCATGCGCATTTTTTTGTAGTATTTAAAACTATAAGTTTAGTAAAAGTGTTTTTTGTTCACACAAAATAATAGATTGTCATTAAGATTTTTTAAATATAAAAAAACTTCTCTTATATTTCGTGATCAATACTTAATAAATACTCAAAATTTAATTAAAATTGGTTTAGTTCCTGAATTTTGGTGAATTTGTAAGTGAGGGGGGCCAATATGTTGATACATTTTGGACATGGCCCATTCATTTTGCAGGTACCTAGTAATTGGAAACATCTGTGTGAGACACGGATTTACGGACTAAACCTTCCAATGCGATGTACGGCCGCATCTATAACTCGACGATAAAAAAGATTCAACATTGGAATCGGTTAGAAATGTAAAGATGAAACAGCATGTTGTATCGATCGTTTGTTTTTTGTTTTTTTTTTTTTGCTTTTTTTTTTCGTTATGCGGAAAACTCTGTAAACATTCGAGAATCGCCACAGATTTCAGTTTTAGAACCGACATGTCAAGTTGAATTATAAAATGTTAATTTTCCTATTCTTCATTATAACGAAAAACGCAACTGAATCGTAATATTAAAGATTTTTGTCCAATAATAATAATCTTCGTTTCATTTGATGACGTCTCCTTCAAAAGAGATGGGATTGATTCTCAGGGGACTCTCCCGCAATCCCGTTTCAAAACAAGGAGCTTCAAAAATCAAAGGTTATCAGCGCTACCTAGAACATCGGAAGTGAAGATCGACCAACACATGGGGAATTTCTAGTAATATAATAACAAGATTAATAAGAAGAAGAACGAGAGAGAGAGCATTAACCAGATCTCCACTGGAAAAAGTGTTGAAAGCACTGACGCCTTAGAAAAATTTTGCCACCCAAACCCTAGGGAATATCAATGGCTGTTGCCAGCAAAACATTAAAGATAACGTGAAGTCATCTGTGCTAGTCATCGAAAAAGGTGGCGAGCACTAGCAATCTATGGAGACTTATACTCCAGGGAACACGACAGGTTATTTCAAACGAGTGATCGCTAGTGATAGCTTCTGAGAACTCCTAGTGAGTGTATAATGATATTACTACTACTACTACTACTACTACTATTACTAATACTACTACTAATACTAATAATAATAATAATAATAATAATAATAATAATAATAAAAGGTATCTTCCAAAGAAAATCCCCTATCGACACTACTGTTTTCCATAGCAATGATGACTGAATAACAGAGTAAGTCAATGCCACGTCGGATACAAATTCACTAATACAAACGAAAGGATGAACCATCTAATGTATATGAAAAGCTTGAAAATTTTTGTAAGGAACTAACATAACCATAATTTTCATTCAGGATATCCATATGGAGTTTGATATGGAAAAATGTGCATTGCTATTTATAAAAAGGGGGAAAACTAAAGGCAATGGAAGCCTTTGAACTATCCAAGAAAGCAGGGATAGGGACACTAGGTGAATATTTGAGAGTTTTGGAAACAGACATTATTAAAGCAATAGAAGCGAAAGAGAAAATTGAACAGGAATATCTAAGAAAAACAAGAAAACTCATAGAAACAAAACTATATAGTAGAGACCTAATAAAAAGTATAAGCACATGGACAGTATTACCGGACGGTTCATAAGTCGAACCAAAAAGGAACTTATGCAGCTCGACCAGAGGACCAGGAAACTTATAAGCATGTACAATGCACCAGACCCAAAGGATGACACTGACCGACTCTACGTGAAAAGAAAAGACGGAGGAATAGGGCTGCTTGTTATAAAAAGACTGTAATAACGATATAAATAAAGAATTAGAACAATACATAACACAGAGCATAAAGGATAATTACCGCCAAAGGAAACATGGAAATAAGAACGAGACACAAAACAAGGGATAAAGCGAGAAAAAATATGACAAAAAATATAGCTACACAGACGATTCATAAGGATGATAAACGATGACAAACACTTGGGCATGATTACAAAAAGAACATCCAAACAGAGAAACTAAATCCGTAATAACAGCCCCATAAAATGATGCGATTAGAACTAGCTACATGAAAGGAAAACATCGACAAAACACAAGAAAACAACAAATGAAAACTCTGTGAACAAAGGAAAAAATGATAAACCACATAAGAGAATGTAGAAACAAACTCAAGGAAAATACAAGATTAAACATAATCAAGATAGGAAGGCAGTACACTAGGAATTATGGAGACAACTGCATTTTAAACTACCAGACGAATGATACAAAGCACAAACCGACAGCAGTACTTGAAACGGAAATCACAAAATCCTGAGACATGGACGTTCATAAAGAAAAGCACATTTAGGCAAGGAAACTACATGTCAGTAAAGCAAACGAGAAGGAAAAGTTCTGTCAAATCGTAAATTTCGCTGTTCCCGCAGCATAAATACCATGAGACGGAGAATAGAAGCAAATGCACTGGCTAGAGAGCTGAAAGGAATATGAAAGATGAATAAAGTCAAGATGACAACAATAATAGTTGGAGTTGGACGAATAATCCCGAAAACTTTGCAAAAAAAAAAAAAGAATAGGAGAGATTAGAATAAAAAGGATGGCTAAGAAGATACAACGAATAGCAATAATAAAAATGGCTGAAATATTAAGGAAAACTCTTGAATGCAGAGACTGATATACATGAACTATAAATTTAAACCTGGCATATTCGAACGGACACAGAAGTAAAACGATAAAACAATAATATAACTGCAACTGGAATCAAGAAAATTGAATCCAACTCTAAAAAATAGTATCGGCATCAACTGACACCACACCAAATAGAGGGTAAAGGAGAATAGAAAGACTGACGAAAGAAAGCATTAATCAGACCTCCACTGAATTAGTGCCATGAATAAACAGTTATTGAAAAAAATGTACTGGGAATTTGATTTCTTGCCACTCATATAGGGAATATTATATATATATATATATATATATATATATATATATATATATATATATATATATATATATATATATATATATATATATTATTTTTAAAGAACACCGAACGTAGTGCCATAATTAATTACTGAGTTTTTTTGTTTTCTGTTTTTTTAGGCTTAGGAGAAATATACTTCAGAAGTGCATTTTGGTCTTTTTGAAAGTTTCTTTTTTATGGTTTATGTTTAAACTACAAAAAAAAAAACCTCAGTAATTAATTATGACATTACGTTCGGTGTTCTTTAAAAGTATTATAAAATTATGTACCCATAAATATATATATATATGTGTGTGTGTGTGTGTGTGTGTGTGTTTAGAATGTGAGAGATTATATAATTATTCCCAGAGCCAAACAACGTCGCAACCCACAAGAGCAATGATCGCCAACAAACCGGAAGTCCAAGACTTGAGTTTCGCCCTCATTTGGGCTCATCAGTTAGGCATATCCGTACCCGGTTGGATGACCGCGTCCTTTGTCGAGATGAAGTTGGTCCATTCCACGATCAGATTTCAGCGCAATTAGCTTGATCTGTGTTAATTAATAGAATTTCTTGTGTGCGGGGAGTTTACTCAGTTGGCAGAGTGCTTGCCTCGCATGCAAGAGGCTCGCGTTTCGAACCTGGGTTCAGATATGTCTAACTGATGAGCCTGAATGAGGGCGAAACTCTAGTCTTGGACTTCCGGTTTGTTGGCTGTCATGGTAATTATATATATATATATATATATATATATATATATATATATATATATATATATATATATATATATAGAGAGAGAGAGAGAGAGAGAGAGAGAGAGAGAGAGAGCGTATATCTAATTTCTGACTTCATATCAATGGAGTTCTACGTACATAACTTTGCTTCTCATGGAATTTTCTACAATCTGTTTTATTATAACACTATAAGAAAATGTCGTCTTTCACGTTATTTTCATACAGAAAACACTATGCAGTAGAAGATTTGATTTTTCTGTTTTAGAGAATACCAATCCTTTTCAGGATATTTAATTCCGAATCCAGTAATTTGGGGAAAAGTTTTTATGCCTCAACTTCTTCATATCATCCGATATTTATCCATGGTGTTTGGTTTATTTGTTTTGTTTTAAAGCCTTCCAATCCTTTTCAGGTTATTTATTGACGAACCTAGTAATTCTGGCAATAAATTTCATGCATCATGTTCTTTATATCTTCTAATCTTTATTCATGGTGTTTGATTTATTTGTTAGTTTTTTGTTTTTTGTTTTTGTTTTTGTTTTTTTTGTTTTTATTTTTGTACAGGAAATTTGTTGTTTTATTTTTTAACCTTTCAGAACATAATTGAGTTTCGCAAAGTGGAAGGAAAAGAAAACAATAGCATCAATGTTTAGTAGATTTTAAGTTAGGAAGCCAGTATCTTCAGACAGTCTAATCTGGTAGCACCAAGCACAATGCGAGGGTGAGAGTGATAAAAAAGAATATAGTAAGAAATTACAAATTATAACTAATTAAAACTATCAAAATAGATTTTAAGAAAACATAACTCAATCCAAAATTATTAAAATATATTTAAAAACCATTTTCTGAAAAAAAAAACGTTTACTCAACTTTAGTATAATACATGAATTTGCGTGTTCCATGATTTGTTAAGGATTCGTGTACTTCTGATTTACCTCTGAGATAATCTCTCGACAAAAATAATTGTATGGTTAGGTTTCATTTAATCTGACAGGAAGTGTTTCCAGGCGTTACGAGGATATCACTTAATGATGACGAGTGGATCTCGGGTGATAACGAGAACATTGGAGCATCTGTTTTCAGTCGATCGCAAAATAAGTGGAATGACCTCGGGGCGGATTCGTTCTTAAAAATAAATTGGAATCTCGCACAAAATTCGACAAGACTCATAAAGATTCCAGATGGAATTCCAAACAAGAACACGGAATTAAAATGAATTGTATTAAAATTAGATTACATTTGCAAAAAGAAATGTTCCTTTTCGCAAAACTAGCACCATTTTTTTTCACTCCTCAGTAATGGCACTTTTTATAAGATAATTTGTGGATTTAATAGGACTAGCTGGACGCCCGGCATTGCCCGGTCGTACAATATGCTTAAACATGGTATGTTAATCTATGCAGATTGTGTATGTATTATTATAGAATGAATCCTCCACTGATTATTATATATTACGAGGAATACTTTGCCCGCTGGACTAATTCGTAAAAACTTTTTTAAATAATAATGAAAATGTTCAGCAAATTTCATCTGTTTTTTTGTTTGTTTTTGTTTTGTTTTTTCTTCTATTATAACATTTTAACATTATAGCATAATAATATTATAGGTGAAAAAGAATTTTACAGGAGAATATATTACGTTACAATGACCAAGGTTACACCAGTGTAATGTAAAATATTTCCCCTGGAAATATTCCTTTCCTTTATTAGAGAAGAAAGATCGGAGTTTTTCGATATTCGATATTTATCGGATGAATTTCTGTACAAAACATATCTAAGAACACTGCCAGACATATAAATTACCTTTGTTTGAAATCTGAAAACGATACGATCAACCGTTTCGTGTATATATATATATATATATATATATATATATATATATATATATATATATATATATATATATATACATATATATACGAGATTACATAAAACTTTGTGTGTGTGAGTGTGTGAGTTCTTTCCCTAAGGACTCGAAAACGGCTGGGCCAATTTTTATGAAATTGCACACGATGGTACTCTACGTGTCTGGCAGTGTTTTTAGATGCCTTAGTATGAGATTCCGTACAGATTTCCGCGTTCGGTAATATGATTCTCGAGTTCCTCAAGATGTACTCGAGGAAGATTGGAGGTTACATATGTCGAAATATTTTGCGAATAACTTCTAAGATTTAAACAGTGGGCTGACTGATAAAAATAATGCAAATTATGACTTTGGTGTCATCAGCTAGAATCGAAATCAAAACATTCAGCGCTTTAGCTTTAGGGCTTCAACCGTCGTTGGTATCGTTGGAACTATGGCCAAATGGATAAAAACTAGGCTTAAAGTTAAGCGACTTTAAGCTAAAAATGTATATGTACGTATGCTCCAAAAGCTAGTCGCGTTATTCCTTCCAATGACAACTTTGTTTCCAATTTTGACGCATTGGCAGTTGTTTTGCCAGCTAATCGAAAGTGTTCGCAGCGTCTAAATACCCGATACATCAAGTTTCAAGACGTTGTATGTATGTGTGCGAAAATCTCAACCAAACTCCCTTCTGAATATTTGATCCATATATATATATTAGATGTATGTTTGTGCAAAATTCTCTACGAAACTCTCTCCTGAATATTTGATCTAAAGTTGAAAATTGATATATAGGGTATTTAGGCCGTGTGAACACTTTGAATATATATATATATATATATATATATATATATATATATATATATGCGTGCGTGAATGTATGTGTGTGCGTTTTAGAATGTTTTTATCCTAAATTCTACACAATTATGCACAATGTAGAAACTATGCAAAAAATTTAGCGTTATAATTAAATAAAAGAATCATCTAATACGAAATAATAATGAATGAATTATTAATTAATGAACACTCGTTTTTCAAAGAAATGTGCGAATTACTTAACCTTCGTGAAGTCGCTCGCATACGTTAGTAGCATATTAAGAAGTTAGTTTTTATAAATTTTTACAGAAAAAGGCTTCTTATCTAAAAATCAAAACGAGAAAAAACCTGTGTTTTAGATAGAATAAAACTGAAAGGAATCATATAATATAGTTGTAAAACCATCTCAACTGAAAGTTTGCTAGAGGTCACAGCAGGCTGACAGGTGATAGGAAAGACTTCATCGGTATGGTAGAGGATGACTTCTTGCTATGAATGTTTTACAAGGAGAAACCAAAGATTGGAGCTCAGAGGAGCATTTTATATGGTAATAACATCGTATAGAAGAAACTAACAAGTCTTCTTTTCTGAGAAATGGTTTGCAAGGAATAGAAAGGGATATCTTATAATACTCTGTATGTACAGAAAATAGTGCTCTGTGCACCACTTCCCTACAGGTATCTGTATTCTATCTTTAGAGGTATCTGGCTCTTAAAGGTAGGCGATTGCATTTGGAATCAGGGACTTTCTGAAGCGGTAGAATGATCCAACCAACTTTTCAGAGAACTTAGAAATAGAAAAAAAATATCCTTTTTGTTTTTATTTTACTTCAATAAGTTCTCCGACATCAAGGGGTCTTTCTTGAGGTTAACATTTGATTTTTATTCTATCAAGATCTTCCTCTACTTCTCAAACATTAGATTAGCAGCAATAAACGACACTAATTTTCTCCCCCCCCCCCGTTGATCCCTAGTTATATGACAGTTTGTTTATTTTTACGGTATTTTTTTTTAATTATACACACTTCCAGGACAAGAATTCATCAAGTCAGATGGAGTATCAAACTAAACACTCTTTCTTCATGTAAACATCATTAGAACAAAGATAAACCATTCATCGCTATAAAGCAATTTATAGCTGTATCGAGGAGATTTGATTTTGATTTCGAATAATAAATATTTGATAAAGTTTTTTTTTGTATGTGTAAGTATCCTCATGCCAGATTTGCCCTAGCAACCCCTTGTACAGAAAGATCGAAGACACTCAAGGATTGTAACTAGTATGTAAAATAACGAATTGTGTATATAGACATTAATTTTATAACCGACACTTTCGCAAATTCTTTTACATTGGCTAAGCGTATGACAAAGTCGTTCACCGACTGTACCTTGATGTGTCCGCGCTGTGGGGACATTTTTAGAACGATTGTTACATCACATGTACGGCAACCAGCTTCCCAGATAAATAAACGATAGTCCATAGTCGATAGACTTTAGACAAGGGTATTTTCTCATCTAAGTCTAATCTACGGGTCTTCTCATCGAGTACTCAGCGGTATTAGTTTCATCTTTCTTAATTCTCTCCTTAGAATTAATTATTTGGGAAGAGCCACTAATTTTAGAATTGAACGCTTGTATACAATAAGTGAACAACGCATTTTTTTTCTATAAAATAGATATTTTTTATTATTTTAATAATTAAAGACGCTTTTTGTTACTCAAGAGTTCAGCTAACGACCTGTGGCCTTCAGGGTCTCAATTTCATCTGATCATCTCTTTCTTTGTGATGAAAACCGATATAGAGAGAGAAAGATAGAAAGAGAGATGAAGAGGAAGAGAGAGACGGAGAAAAAACATGAATATATATTTCGATGTTAAATTTCAGCAGACTGTTCTGAATTTCAACTTCTTTGTTGAAGCCATGTCAACCACATTGATCTGATCTTTTCACTCGTCAACTTCGATTGCATTGACATGCCCCGCTGATGTTCACTGACATTTTGAAACGAATCAGCTCCGACTTGATTTTATGTACCCTCCCTTCAGAAAACAAGAAAGTAAAGGTACAAGATTTTTAAATGAGTGAAGTTCAAGAGCTTCCCGAAAAAAGACTCTTTACCATTATAAACAAGCGAATATTAAACGTTTCGAACGTGACTGATATTTTTTTTTTACCCTGAAATATAATGTAACGCAATTCATTCTGTAATTGCACGTTTTCAAAAAAAAATACTTGCCTTACAATGTTTGAAGGATTCAATCTGATCGATTTTGTTATTCATTTGCCAGCTTTTTCTGTCAAATTCATCGATTTGTTTACGAATGAAAACGTAATATCGACTTACCTAAAAAGAAAAAGAGAAATAATCAATTTCAAATGACAAAGAATCAATAATAAATAAACAATAATTTTATGTCAAGGCAATATATTTTTTGAACTTTTATTGAAATTCATTCAAAGACATAAAATCACTTGATGATGCAAGGAGCTTAAAAACATACTACTTCAAGAAAAAAAAGTGTAAACCCACAATAAGTGCTAGATGGAAAAATTCCAACCCTAATAAAAGTTGGCATTTCCCCTTTGTCAGAAACGTAGATTGTGAGGACTAAATGACATAAAAAGGGAAGTGAGATTACCTAGGTTACCAAAATTAAACCCAAGCTTCAGTGCTTACCCATGCTTGCTTAAAATTAAACCCAAGCAGACAGTGCATCTTTGAATATTTAAACGTCACGTGCGCATAAATGTTAAAATTAAACCCAAGCTCCAGTGCTTACCTGACCAAACGATAAGAGAAAATGAATTTTCAAAGTAAGATTCATTTGATTTGCGAAGGCATTGTAGGTGAAAGAAAAATTATAATGTGCTACAAATAAATTTATTTTTTGAATTTTCGGATTGATAAATTGTATTATTTGGATTATTCGTAATACGATGTTTATCTTGGTTGTTATATTAAAAACGTATCTGCCGATAGAACATACGGTCTTCTTCATGTGCATCTCTTTAAACTTGAGAAACATTCTATCGAACTCGTAATAAATGAGGGAACCAGAACACTATACTCACGAGGTATTAAATGGAGAGTTCACTTCCACATTCCGTATAGATTTATGAGTTCAATAAAGTTATCTGGGATGTACTAAAAAAATTTTCAATGATCAAAAGTTTACTTGGAGAAATTGATAGCTTACATCAGTAATAACCAAGATTTTTAGAGTAGTTTGAATAATTCAAATAATGCGAATTCATTTTATTTTCTAATTATCTTTAAACTAGCTGTTTTTCCGGCGTTGCCCGGTCGTAAAATACGCTTAAACATCATATTTTAATTTCTGCAGATTGCGTATGTATTATGATAGAATAAATCCTTTTTTGATTACTATATATTACAAGAAATAATTTAGCCCAGTGGACTAATTCGTAAAAAAACAATTAAAAAATAATAATGATAATGTCATTCATCAAATTCCGTCTGTGTTTGTTTACAATATCATGTCAGCTGATATTTGGAAAAAGACTATTTTTAAGATAGATTATTTTCGATTTTCAATACTTATCAGATGAATTTCTGTACAAAACATATTAAAGAATACTGACGGAGATATACATAAGCTTTGTGTGACATTTACAAATAATAGACTCAGCCGTTTCGGAACCTATGAGAAAGGAACTCATACACACAAAGTGAGTTTTATATATTAGTAGAGATTAGTTTAGTGCAGCCTCTGGGCCGGGGTCTGGAGCTGGTCCGCAAGGTTTGTAATATTCATTATTTCGTCAGTTATCTTTTTAAAACAAAATTTTTTTAACTCTCTTCAAATAAGCGTTTCTTCAGTTGTGACACTCTTCCAATTGATAGCGAAATTCTCGTCTGCTTAATCGGCAACGCTCGGTTATATCCGGCTGTTGACGTCATGCGTCGGACAAAGCCGAGCAAATGCTGAGTTACGTCTGGTTCGTTAAATGCACAAGTATTGTGCCAGCCGTGCGGATACATATGAAGGTTACGTTACAATCCTTCGAGCTGTTGAGATTGAGGAAGAGGTTTCATTGCAGTCTCAAATATCAACTTTTAGGACAACTTGGAATTAAAGGCAGAAAAAAAAAATCGCAGCTTATTAAACGTCTCATGCTTGTTAACTGAACAATGCGCAATGTGGCTCTGAGTAAAAAGATAACAAGTGTCCACGATGCAGATTCGATTAGATTTATTTATTCATATATTTAATGATTATTTTGCTTAATTTATTTTTACTTGTAATATTTTTATTTATTTATTAAAATTTTGTCTTATTTCTGTTTTTCTATTCTTTTCGATATGAACGCATCTTAACTTAACAAATATGTTACACGCAGCCTTTGAATATTTAAACGTCACGCGCGCATAGATGTTGCTCGTTACAGGAAACGATAAATTATTAAACATTTTTTATTGTATTGAACAGTTCATTCAAATGCAATACAGATAACTAACCCTCGCATCAGCGAAGGTGGCTGATACGCGAACAAGCCATAACAAGGAAAACACTCATTCAGATTGGATTTATAAGAGCCGGGTAGAATACAACATCAATACAAGATGGAGAAAAGTAATGATCTAAAAAGAAAGCTGACCCGTGAATGCTAAGTTACATTCATCGAGCTGTTGATATTGGAGCAAGAGGTTCCTTATTGGCTCCCTATATCAATTTTGGAGCCAGCTTGCAATTAAAGGCTGAAAAGGAGTTGCAGCTAGTAAACGCCTCATAGAGGTAACTGAACAATACGCAATATGGCTCTTAGCGAAAAGGAATACGGCATGATATGGTAGCAAGTGTCTACAGTGTAGTTATCTCTTTAAGTAGATTTATTAATTTCTTTAATAATTTATTTTTGTATATATATTGCTCTTAATGTTAAATATATATATTTTTTATTTATATATATATTAATTTTATTATTATTATTATTAGTAGTAGTAGTAGTAGTAGTAGTAGTAGTAGTAGTATTTTCTTCGATATGAGCGCGTTTAAATAAATATGTCAGACGTAGTCTTTGAACGTTGAACGACATACGCAAAGCCATTGCTCGTAATAGCTTAATTATCAAACGTCATTTTTTATTGTATTGAGCAGTTTATTCGAGTGCAATTCAGATAATTAGGACTCACATTTGTCAGGGAGCGATACGCGAACAAGGCGTAGAGAGGAAGGCCCCGAAACGGCGCGTATTCTCTCCTGATAACACGATATTTTCTGTAATATGCGATGAAATACACCCAAACACCATGATCATATATAAGTTTACGGGTAAATATACTCAGAAATGCAATAAAATACCCCAGAAAAAATGATAAAGACCATTCTATACAAGTAAAAAAACTAAGATGAAGAGGGCCCTAGAAAGGCGTGTTTTCTCTCTTAACAAGTGACATTAACTTTTTCCGAAATGGATTACTTCACAAGTGAAAGCAGATAATAAACACCATTATATACAAGTCTACAAGGTAATCTATTTCAAAACACAGCATCTGTCGTTCATTTGCTTCATGGCGAGTTTCTGTTACTGTTCAAGTAGTAATTTTTATCCCCTGAAGCCGACAGAATCATACAATACTAGATATAGGCAAAACGAGTCATGAATAGAACTGTATGATTCTTGGGGCCTTATATGTTCGTCTGACAACGATAGGTCAGAGATTTATTTGGGTTTAACATTTCCATGTTGTATGAAGTATTCTCAAAATTATGTCAGCGAAAGAACCATTTATCTAATCAGCTGAAGTATTGCATGGTGATTACTGTTATGCCCATAGTCTAATTCGTAAATGTCGGAAGTTGAAATTCTGTCAAGAGTTCAACTATAACCGAACGTTTCTAGGTCAGATAACACGAGGAACTCTATTGGCTTCAGCATGAACCAAGAAACGGGTCTCTACGGCGATCAGCTCCGAAGTTATGCCACACGTGTCATTTTTTCCTTGAACCTTGATCTTGATATCTTTAAAATTAAATCAGTTTTAGAGTATATAGTAGCTGACATTTTTACCAAAAAAGCGAGACAGATACTACTACTAAAGTTACTACTACTGTTACTACAACCTCTACTACTACTAATTATAATAATAATGATGATAATAAGAATTATTTGCGCATATATGTTGTGTAACAATAGATAATGATCACCTTAACTGGCGTCGTCAACAATGCCAAACCTTATCCGGACTTAAGGCGAACCATGTTTTAATCATACGGCGTCATCTTCCCGGGCCTCCCTCGCCTGTCCGCAGTACACTTGCACTTTTTAGGTAGGTTTTCAGTATGTGCGAATAGAATCGTCTTCACGTCGTTCCTTCCTGCCAGTTATAATTACCTGTTTTCGTTTGCGTATGTCATGTACGAGGAACATTCCGTGTGGCTCATGCCGCTGTATTTCTGCGAGTCAGGAATCTTAACAGCAGGAAATGCGCTAGAATATCGCGACGGTGGGGCTGTGATGTGATCGGCATACACGCTTACTTGGTGTTAAAGAACTCTTACGTTGAAAGATGCACAGTAA
>NC_136506.1:68742934-68755434 GCF_053919585.1 Euprymna scolopes
CTCTCTCTCTCTCTCTCTCTCTTTCACTCTCTATTCCTTCCTCTCTCTCTCTCTCTCTCTCTCTCTCTCTCTCTCTCTCTCTCTCTCTCTCTCTCTCTCTCTCTCTCTCTCTGCAGATTTCGGCTCGTATAACTCCGGATAATCATTCATTCCAATCGCTACCGTTCCGGTTATTTCTCTCTCTCTCTCTCTCTCTCTCTCTCTCTCTCTCTCTCTCTCTCTCTCTCTCTCTCTCTCTCTCTCTCTCTCTGCAGATTTCGGCTCGTATATCTCCGGATATTCATTCATTCCAATCGCTACCGTTCCGGTTATTTCCTCCCGCCAATTGTCCAAGGACGAACAGCACTTCATAATAACATAGCATAACCACATCTATAACATTAACAGTTATGCATATTCCTCACTTTACGAGAAGGGTCTTTTCATAGAACATTTAACCGTAAGCGATTTGTGTATTCGATACGGAATAATTTAGAATCAGATTTAGAGTCGATCCGGGCACTGAACCAAAGTATAGATCCTTACCATAAGTCGTTAACTGCTTGCAATATGGACGATAGCTGCAAATCAAGCTGCAATTTTTGTTTCGAATATTACATTTGTATTACTAGTGTTTTATTCTTTCGAAATCGTCAGTTAAGATTGCCGCTGGTCATGGTCTCCGAACCCCACCACGAATGCTATTTTAACATTTTCACTGATGTTTATGGATATATTTGAAAACGAAGCCTTATACCAAGAACAGGGACAATTTTCAAGGGTAAAATCTATCGGCACTTATAAACTTATAAAATAATGCCCGACTCTATTTGGAACTAAAAAATTAAAAGTCATATAAATTATTAGAAAAAATGGATCAATTACTTTTTTTTAAATATCTAGATATATATTGTCAGATTTTATGCACGTGCATGAAAATTTGACAAGACGTCGTGGCTCAATGGTAAAACGCCAGACTACTGACAGTGTAGTAGTGAGTTTGATCCTTGCTGATGATTAATCAATGCTGGTGACGGCTGATACTCAGAAACACGTGTGCAAGTTTAAATATTTTTTTAAATATTTAATAAATAAACAAAATGAATAAAATAAATAAAAATACGTCTCGTGAAAAAGAGGGACGACGCAAAATCAAACACAAAGGAGAAGGTAATTAGAAAGTAAAAACTGAAATAAAAAGAAAATTGCGACGTTTCACAACTGCTTATATATCGCTAAAAATATTAGAACAACATATATAATTACACAATCAGTTTTAATATCTACAGACAGTAGTGTTTCATCCTTCCGGAATCATCTGTGCAGAAAATTATGATTATCGCTAGTCAAGGGATTTGAACCCCTAAACGAAGCCATCTCTGTCGCCATTTGCAATGAACATAACTACAACGCCATCATCAACCACAACGATATTCAATTGAATTTAAACATGTATAAAATCAGAAACGTTATTAAAAGTCGATCTATGGTAATCGAGTGACTGGAGATCACAATCTCACACGTAAGCCAACAGATCGATTTACATTCACAAACAGTGCTCAAATCTCGCACGTAGGCAAACAAATCGACTTTTCATTCACAAACAGTGCTCAAATCTCGCACGTAGGCCAAAAAGAACGACTTTTCATTCACAAAAAGTGCTCAAATCTCGTACGTAGGCCAACAGATCGACTTTTTATTCAAAACAGTGCTCAAATCTCGCACGTAAACAAACTTTTCATTCAAAAACAATCCTCAAATATCGCACGTAGATCGACTTTTCATTCACAAACAATACTCAAATATATATATATATATATATATATATATATATATATATATATATATATATATTGGCAAAAACCAAAAATAACAAGAAGGAATAACTTCATATTTGTATTTTTATATTACAATGGTTTCGACATAAACCAGACAATTTAAAATTTTATATCATTTAAAAACTTCGTAGTTACATAACATCAGATATATTTGATAAAAATACAAAGTTTGTATGTATCTTGACACATTTTCATTCTGTTAAAATTACATCAGGCAATAAATACCACTCCCTTGTGCTTTTAAACATGTCGACCATCTGTGTTAAAGAAATTTATATGGGCCCTATTTTCATATATTTGGTATAAATTACGGCGAGCATTGTTAAATTTGGACTATTTTGAAACCGAACAAAAAATTCTGAATTAATAAGATTTATGGTTTCTTACTTTTAGTTACTATTTTAGTGTTTTGTTTGTTAATCAATCTCAAAACATTTGGTTAGATTTTAACGTTTACTCTGGATTCAAAACTCTCACATAGTAAGTGTCGTATGTTGTGTATTACTCGGTGATTTTAATGTTAAATTAGGTAATACTGCAATGTTATTTTACTCTATATATTAAAATAAATAAAATACAACAATACAATATTAAAATAAATTAAAATAACTATAGAATTCCTATTTATATCTTAGGATGTTAACGAATAATATTTATTATTATTGTAAAAAAAATATTCCCCTTCGATGGAAAATAAATCGAAACAATTCCCAGGGGAGATAACTCTGAATATCTAACTTAATTTATTCAAATATAAGTCGTCGTATTAATTATTTTAAAACGTTGAATTTCACTTGATGAATTAAAAATAGTCCCTAGTTAATTAATTAGCTCAAATGTTTATTTTTTTATTCGATTGATTTTGAATAATACGGCGGTGTCTACATACTCATATTTTATTATTATTCAATTAGATTAACTTACGGTGTTACGTCAGTATTTTCCTAATAATTAGTGTTTCTTGCTATCTGGTTATCACTAAAACATTAATTCGAATGAGTTATTTTGATTATGAGGGGTGAAATTCTTATCATATTAATTACAATTATGAATTATTAATTTTATAGCGAATCTATTATTTCCAATTGTTTATCTATGGGACCTTAAAATGTGTAAAACTATTTTAGAGTAGGTAACTGTTGATTTAAAGTTTTTTCATTTTCTTAGATTAAGGGTCATATGTTCTTATCAGCAATTATTTTAGTTTATTATATTTTTTGTTTGTTTGTTCACTCACAAATCGATGGTACCACATCCAATCAATACCCCCCCTATTTAACCATGACTAATTTTAATTTTTAATTAATTTATTTATTTATTATTATTTTTTACTTAATCGTTGAAATTACCAAGGTTTGAGCTAATTTTCCAAAACCAACGTTACAGTTTCAGTAATTGCTATCCATCCTATTCAGTGTAATCGTTTATTTGACATTAATTTAAGTTTAATACCTACTCAGTTGTATTACTTTGCCCTTCGTATTATCATATTTAGATTTGCGTGTGTTCCCTATACTTTACTGTCTAGTGATAATATTTTGAGTTTATTCTGCCCATATTTAAGTTGCGAGAGTAGGCATTTATTTCTGTGGAAACAACTTTGTATTGCATCTAGTTTTTTGTTTAATATTTCTTTTTTAGCTTAAATAATTATAATAATAATGATAATAATATATATATATATATATATATATGTAT
Source organism: Euprymna scolopes (assembly GCF_053919585.1). Lineage (NCBI taxonomy): Eukaryota > Metazoa > Mollusca > Cephalopoda > Sepiida > Sepiolidae > Euprymna > Euprymna scolopes. Next base: position 68,746,450 of record NC_136506.1, read on the forward strand.
ATATATGTATATATGAAAATGTTTGACTCACGTCCAGGTAACCTACATCTAAAATTGCAAATGTTTAGACTCAAAATTGGCGGAGGAGTTTGGCAGAGTCTGCAAAGTTCAACTCTATCAACTTTGACCTCTTGGCAGCCAAATTCTCGCCCCAAAATTGATTAAAAATCTTGCTGCATGTCGTAATACCCTTTATGTAAAATTTCAAATGTTTAGACTCATAATTTGTTGAATAGTTTGCTAGAAACCGCAAAGGTCGAATCTTTTGAACTTTGACCCCTTGACAGCAAAATTTTCGGCCAAAACCCGATTACAAAACTTACCCTGTGTCAGAATACACTCTATGTAAAATTTCATATGTTTAGGCCAAAAATTGGCTGAGTAATTTAATAGAGACCGCAGAAATCAAATTTTTGTAAACTTTGATCCCTATTTTGATTCCTTAACAGTTATTGTTTTGGGCTTCAAACCAATTAAATGTTTGGTGCATGTCCAGGTAACTTACATCTAAAATTTCAAGTGTTTAGACCAAAAATTGTCGGAGGAGTTTGGTAGAGTTTTCAAAAGTTAAATCGTTGAACGTTGACCCCTTGACAGCCAAATTTCTGGCCGAAACTCGATTAAAAAGATTTTCCCAAAATTTCATACCGCTTACGTAAAATCTTGGGTCTGTAGATTGAACATTGACAGAGTAGTTTGGTAGGAAAATGTACACACACAGACAGTTATATATATATATATATATATATATATATATATATATATATATATATGTATGTGTGTGTGTGTGTGTGTGTGTGTGTGTGTGTGTACATATATATATTGCAATCGTTTCGGCTCTATACTAATATGCTAAATACAGTTTTTTGCATGATATAAGCATAATAAACAAAGCATATATGCAGATAACTATATATGAAAATATCACTAAAGGCTGAAACAAGTGTACGCTTGTATAGTAAATAAAACTGAACCTTCTTTTAGATGAGCACAAAAATGTGTCTTTTTCAGTGAAGTGGTATCTTATAAATTATTCAGAGCTCTACTATTGCACTATCGAGCTATCTAAATAAACTTTGTGCTATAACATTTCTATTTGAATGTAAAATTAGAAAATTTACTTCAATAGTACAAAGATAAATATATAACTCAGCACACACACACACACACGCGCACACACACACACACACACACATATATATATATATATATATGTTTGTATACTTTGGCAGCAAGTCATTATTCAGGCACGCCTGATTGAACACGACAGAGTTATTCTTTTTTCCGATTTTTCTGGATATCTTTTCCATTCGCCAAGCAGTCTTTTTTTTTTTTTTTCAGCTGGCATGTTGTATAAAATTGCGATATAAAATTTGTTGTTGTGCCATATCCTACTCAAGCGCTTTATATCGGACGATAATCGGATGCACCGATAGAATGCGCCTGAGTACAATATGGCTGAACAACAACTTTTGGGCGCCATTTCATACAACGTGCCAGCTGAAATTTAAAAAAAACGCTCGGCGAATGAAAAAGATATCCAGAAAAATCGGAAAAAGGAATAACTCTGCCGTGTTCAATATATATATATATATATATATATATATATATATATATATATAGCATTTGCACATTAAATCGATTAAAACCGTTTTAAAGGCATTTTAGTTCATTTTTCTTTGCTTGATGGTGGATTTGGTTGCTGAACCTAGTAAGGTATCGATAATGAACTTTCTCAATAAATTCATCAATTTAAATTTTGTAATTCATCAGGTGCCCTAGGGAGATTCAAGAGAGTCGAAAGCGTTAGCAAATTTGGCGAGTTCCTGTCCATACGCGAGCAGTAAAATTTTACTTTGATCATCAAACTCGAAAGACTGTATAAAAAAGAAACAAACAAGAATTTTCACCGTAGTTTAATCAAACTTGCATTACACATATCGAATTGAATATTCTATTGAAATATAAATATTACCATACATTTTCTTTAACTAGCTCGATGATGCAATTTTAAAATTTTACTCATTACTTCGTGCAAATAAATGCCAATTTGTTGTAACGTGTGAAAACACTTTACATTATTTTAAAACCATTTTGAAATCATTTTTATGTTGATGATGAACAACGAAGGTTTTACTCTATGCCTTTCTTTATTTTGCGAAGCGTTCCTTTCTGCATCTCGGTTCTGGATCTTTAATCTAAATAGAACCAAATAAAATACGTTTCTCTTCCCTTATAAATCTAAAAAAAATTAAACTATAAATATATCTTCCTCACATCTTAGCAAAACAAAAAAAAAAAATAAAGGAAAGGGAAATGGAAAATTACTCAAGAAAAAAATGGTTGAAAATATCCCGGAATACGAAAAAAAAAGTCAATATTTTTGTATGCGTCAAAAGAGTTGATTCCAAATGAGGGAAAATGACTCACATTATTTTATCATTTTATATATTAATCTGTTTATTTATGAGTCAAATAAAATGCGTTTATCTTCGCATATATACATAAAAACAACTAAAAATATATATTTCTCACCCAATACACAAAAAACGAAAACGAAAAGAAAAATGGAAAATTAGCAAAAAAGAACAAAAAAAGAGTAAAAAATCCTGGTATACAAAAAAAAAATGTCAATATTTTGGCAGAATTTGTAAAAAGATTACAATTCAACATCAAGTGAAATAACTGAGATTATTTTTATATATATATATATGAATGGAGACCGGTAAAAGCGTGCGCGGACGATCGCGCGCATTCATGTTTTGTGAAATATTTTCTCCTATCGAATCATCGATAAAGAAAATCTCTCCCACAAATGAAACGGACAAGAAAATTCTAGATTGATGTAATAAGCCTAAAGGAAGCCTTCCCAAGATGCACCCCGTGTCAAGCTGGTGAAACGAACAACGAAAGCAGGCACTTAAAAATGGACACTTGAACGCAAAATCATTTAGATTTTTATTCGTTTTTATTTTGTTTATTTTTCTATTTTGAATGAACGTTTTGCGTTGAAAACTTTCCAGATGCAAACAGTCGGCTGATATCTGGTGGAGCAAAAGATCTGCGCGTTGTACAATCATTGGCCATCGGCAGAATCAGTCAACCAGGGAGAATACTAGATGCAATCGAGCGAAAGAATGGCAAGGCGAGCTACATTGCACCATCACATTCTTTCTATCTTTCTTTTGTATATTTTCTCACTTTCTTTCTTTCTCTCTCTCTGTCTCTCTTTCTCTGTCTGTCTGTCTCTCTCTCTTCCCCTCTTTTTGCTTGCTTTCTCTCTCGCTGCCCCATTCTCACGGTTTCCCTTTCTTTATGGCTGTATCTTTTACTCGTTCCGTTTCTCTCACAAACACTTTTATTTTTTCTCTTTAGTTCTCTTTCTTTCTCTTTCTCTCTCTCTCTCTCTCTCTCTCTCTCTTTATATATACATAATATCATTCAAACACTACCGTGTTTGAATATATGGTTAAGTGGCAGTTTTAGTCATTTAGAACTACTTTAAAGCTTCACCGCTCACTCATTTTTCGACCAAAATTCAAACAATTATTACAGTTTATAGATCACCTTCTCAGCTATATTGTGAAAAATGTTTTTCAATTTTCGTTCAGTAAAACAAAAGTTATGATGAATTTTCTGGTGTCCAAATTCGTAAAAATATGTAAGGCGGTAGGTGTGTCAGAAATTATTGAAAAATATTGAATAATTACACCCCGTCTTTCCAAGCATATAACTCCTCGAAAAATGTAATTCAAGCCCTATTTTTTTCAATTAAAGGAGCAAGGACCAAGGTTTCATTAAAAAAAATACAAAAACAAACAACGTGTTTTTTTTTTTTTAAAAAAAGGTTTTAAACTTCGAACTTTACAGGTAAATTTCTAAAAAATACTACTTTTTTGTTGTTTTAAATTTGAATATATTATTTATTGATCTTTTATCTTCAATTTGTGATATATACAACTTTGGTGAGTAAATTAATTATTTACTTTTTAATAGACACTTGAAAATGGGGGGGGGGCGTGAATTAAAAAAAAACGTTTGTCTAAAATATTATAATCAGTTTATTGGAAAGAGCATAAAATTTCACATTGACCTGAAAATATCGTAAAAATTAAATCAATAGAAAAATTTTGATAGATTTTTAAAGTTTTGAAAATTGAAAAATACTGAGCTCGTAAAATTCAATTAATTTCTTTACTGTTTTTTAAAAAAATATATTTCTATTACTTTTAAGACAACTTTATTAGTTTATTTTATAAGTATAATCCATAAAGAAGATAAACAACCCACTTTTAAAAGAGCAATTACGAGCTTTTATATTTTATTCGCAGTTTCGTGTTAAGGGTGTCAAAAATTCCTACACAAATTCTGATACACCTAGTAAGGCGGTGAGCGACTTTTTTATGACTGGTTTCCATAGCAACATCATCTCTTCAGCCACTACTGTCACGAAAAGATATGTAACTCGCAGAAACAGACAGAATAAAAGCATGAAAGGGAAATAATTGGGGGAATTTTATTGAAAGCAGACGAGTGTCGTACATTGTTATTGCATATATGTTTATTAGGGCAAAAAATAAGACTGAAATTAAACAAAGAATAGGTGAATTTATTGGAAACATGTAAAATCATGGCTGATAGAAAAATGCGAGCATGAAAAGTAACATGGTTAAGTTTAAACATGGAAAAGTAAAGGACTAGTTGATAAACTGAAAAAGAAAAGGACGAGATATTGTAGTAAAAAATATAATGAATTTATAACTTAAAATATTGCAGCAATAAGAATTTTTATAAAATTCAATTTATAAAATTATATAATTAATTCTTAATGCTGCAATATTTTAAGTTATCAATTCATTATATTTTTTTACTGGAATATCTTGTCTTTTTCTTTCCCACTTTTAACAACTAGTCTTTTACTTTTCCATGTTTAAGCTAAACCGCATTTTCTACAATATATATATATATATATATATATATATATATATATATATATATATATATATATATATATATATATATATACTAGCATTTCAGCCCGTCGTTGCCCGGGTGTTTGGGGGTGTATGTTGAGCAAAAAAAAAAAAAAAAAGAAAATGGTTCTTAGAAGGCAGGCTCGAACCCGTACCGTTAGAAGAGAAAAGAACGGAGAAAAAGCGTGACGTCTTTGCTGTTACGACCACCGTCAATTCGGGAGTGACGTAGGTTTTAATTAAGGCTAGACAATCGAAAAGAGGGGATGACTTTCGAAAAAATAAGACTGAAATTAAACAAAGAACAGGTGAATTTATTGGAAACATGTAAAATCATGGCTGATAGAAAAATGCGAGCATGAAAAGTAACATGGTTAAGTTTAAACATGGAAAAGTAAAGGACTAGTTGATAAACTGAAAAAGAAAAGGACGAGATATTGTAGTAAAAAATATAATGAATTTATAACTTAAAATATTGCAGCAATAAGAATTTTTATAAAATTCAATTTATAAAATTATATAATTAATTCTTAATGCTGCAATATTTTAAGTTATCAATTCATTATATTTTTTTACTGGAATATCTTGTCTTTTTCTTTCCCACTTTTAACAACTAGTCTTTTACTTTTCCATGTTTAAGCTAAACCGCATTTTCTACAATATATATATATATATATATATATATATATATATATATATATATATATATATATATATATATATATATATAATTTTGAATATAAATATTATTATGATTTTAATTTTCTGTCTCTTTCTCTTTAAATATGTCTTCGGTGGAAAATAAACATTTTTTTACGTCGCCGGACGAGTGACTTTTGGTTTCTTGCAAACCAATTCGTCCGAAACATTAGCATGTTCAGTGTAGCGACTATTTAATATTTGTCTATATAAATACACAAATATATATATATATATATATATATATATATATATATATATATATATATATATATATATATATACTAGCAGGGAGACCTGACTTTAGCCAGCCGGGATAAAATAATGATCAACAAATGTTTCATACTCCCGTATTTTTAATGTCATCGAAATTGATGAAATCACCCATTTTTTCAATCAAATCGATTTCCAGTTTGGAACCCATCGTGGTGCTCAAGAAGGGAGCATCACATATATCTCCGCAGTGACTTTGTCTACAATACATTGTAGTCTACATTCTACTGTAGAGAACCTATTGTATATTTTATAAATTATTTTTATATACATTATTTTTGAATGCGCCCCTGTCATATCAAAGAATTTACTGTTGATTTTATCAGCCTGCTTATGATAATGGCTTGAATTTTAGTTTAAAATGAAAAAGCGAAGTATCATGCTTCACTTGTGCTTGAAACAGAAACATTCATTTCGAACCCGTGCGTGTCTTATCAAAGGATTTACTGTTTATTTTAGATTTTGGGCTTTTCGGCTTGTGTGGTAGTAAAATATGGCCAACCTTTGGGCGCCATTTTATATAACATGCTTACCGAAATTAAAAAGACCGCTAGGAAAATGGAAAAGATATCCAGAAAGGGTTCAAGCAGACTTGCTTGAATAATGACTTGTTGTCCAAATATACAAATATATATATATATATATATATATATATTTATTTATTTATTTATTTATTTATTTGCTATAATGATCATTAATTATTAAATACCTACAGACACTAGTGTTTCATTTAATCTTTTTGGGAATCATCAGTGCAGGGTGTCACAATTAACACCGACACACATATATATATATATATATATATATATATATATATATATATATATATATATATATGATATCTTTCTACATTTGAATTTGGTTTGTCGATTTTCCAATGATAAAAATAAAAGCTATCTCCCATCTATCTTGTACATTAAAACGTTATGCATAGTTATGTAAACGTGTGTGTTTATGCAAATATACGTGTGTGAACGAAAAGATTTATGTAATTGGATATGAGTCTGTATACGATCAATTCAATCGATTTTACCGGAAGGCAAAGGCAATCTTGATTTTCCGTTCACGTCACATCTAGTCGACATCTTTTCGCTCTTGGCTGACTTTGTCCAGAAACGGCCTCAAACACTTTGTGCTTTTCCCCTTTCCTGTTGTCCAATAACAGGTTAAGCATCCCATGATGCGTTTTACGTTTCCCGGTGCCAGACGTATTTGTCAATGCCAAAAGGCATCTTTTTATTTCAGGCTGCAAAAAGGAATCCATTCCCCCGTTTCAACATCAAAGTCTATTTTGTTCTTCCAGGAGAAAAACGCTGACCGAATCGCATTAGCGAGTGGCGGATATTACACAGGAAATAATCTAATCTATTTTCCGAACTTTTCCGGGAAGACTCGTATGATTGACATCGCTTTATTCCCGAGTGTAGCCGTGGCGATCGGGCGAATTAAGATGTTCGGGGTGACGGTACCTCTGGAGGTGTAGAAGTGTTTCTGGCGTTTTTAACGGTTCAACCAAGAAGAAAATAAGGTTTTCTTTCGTCAACACACAGACTTTCTGTCGCTAAGATAAAATTAATCCAATCCATGGACGACATAAAAACACGCACATCGACAATCTGCCCTCTATTTTCTCGAAAGAAAAAATTCCTTTTAATTATCTCAAACTAAATTGATTTGGAATTTTATTGCTAAAACCGTTGCTGCTTCCACGAACTCCTACCATTTTTACCCCTTTTTTCCAAATAAAACGATAAAATGTTCCATCAATTCAACTCCTGGAGATAAAACATATTTTATGATACGTAAAAACAAACTAGCTTAAACACTGCTGGCATCCAAAATGGTTTTGTCCGTATTTAGCAAGAGAATTAAGCTTTCTAGGATGTAGGTAATGTGAACAAATATGAAAACATTTTACTTACACTAAAGTGGTGAGCGTAGTAGCGTAAGTGTAAGATCTTCCGGTCGCAACACAAGCGAATTTCGAATCTCAGCTTGAAGCACTCGTCATTTCTAATCACATGAGAAAACCGTGATACGACGAAACAGCTGTCAACGCATCATTTTGATCGGTGTTTCATTTTCTGTTTAATGCAGTTCACCAGTGAGCGCAAGGATTAATCGATAGCAACACAAAAAGATTAAAACCGCTAAGAGTGACAAGCGTAGATTTAAATGGGAAATGTTTGGTCAACATCATTCCCAGAGTTCCGTTTTATTGGTGCATACAATTAGCTTCATACGTCTTTGTTCCAGCTTACTGGGTTGTCGTTTAGTGTTTGAAGAGGCAAAGGTATTAAACCAAAAGCAAGATGCTCTTTTTTATTGTATGATTTTATTCATGGGTAAAATGGCTAACTCATTCATACACACATCCACAAACACAGATAAATCTATCTATCTCTCTCTCTCTCTCTCTCTCTCTCTCTATATATATATATATATATATATATATATATATATATATATTTACACGGTGGTCACAACTTATCAAGGCCTGGAAGCCACTCAGGCATAAGGGTTATTGCAAGTACAGTACGTTAGTGTGGAGATTTAATGAAGTGTTTACTTAAAAGGGCGGTTCATTAAAAATTTGTTAACGTTAGACTTGAAGACATCCAAGTTGTAGTCAGGTGGGAAGCAGGCAGACGGAACAGAGTTCCACAGGCGTGCAGTTCTCCCATTATCTCTCTCCCCCTCTCTCTCTCTCTCTATCTATCTATATATATATACATATATATATATATATATATATATACCCAACTCAACTATTATAAGGAAATATACATCGTGTATCGACTTTTAGCATTTATTTTAACAGTGTTCAATATGTGAATAGAGTTAAGTAGTAAGTTATGAAAATATATTTATTATCATACATAACACTTATGATTGCTTAAGCCTTAAACACTAGTGTCTGTATGTATATAAAAATGATTATTTATCTTTTATAATTATTGTCGCTCTTTAAAAAAAATTTTAAAAACACAATCTTTAGCACTATCTGCGGAAAATGAAAAAGTCAGTCAGTTGGCCTTGT